>NC_046223.1:90440038-90757634 GCF_009819885.2 Catharus ustulatus | reverse complement strand
TCCAAAATAATGACTGCTAATATTTCTTTAGAAATGGCAGTAGAATAAAGATTGTTTCAGTTTTGGCTATAAAAATAAACTTCTGAATTATTATTTTTTAAAATAATAGCAGATCATAATTCCAAAAGCCTTAGATCGTTTATTAGAAATTTTAATATATTTAGATATGTGGTGGACAAATAATCTATTAGCTATCTACTTTTCAGAAATAGAGGATTTAGAATAAACAATTTTTAAACATATAAATAAAACAGATAAAAATTATGTTTAGCAGACATATACTAACATCAGGAAAAGGCCATAGTTTGATTATCACTTTAAATTCTCCACAAAAGTATGATTTTAATTCTATAGACCAAACTTTTAGCAGTTTTCTAGAATGTGATGTCTGAAAACAAACATTATTTGCATTTATAATGTCAACAATGGAAAAAGATAGAGAGGAGCCAGAGATTCCAGCACTGTAAATCTTAATAATTTCTTATTAAATGTGAATAGGCTCATTCTATAACCAAGAGGTTATAACCACGGGAACATATTCCAATAATGTATCAGAAAACAAGAAAAATATGGAGATATCAAAAATAAGAAGCAGCAAACTAAAAATCAGTCACAACTGGCAATTTAAATTCTTTATAAAATCATATAACTTTGGTGAATTGTGCAATAGAGCTATGATGGTTTTTATAGGTTTTTAAAATAGCTGTTTAGTATTGAGTAATCATTCCTTTCCATCCTGGTACTGCCATTACAGTACTTTTAGAAATGAATAGACTCAAGCTAAAGGCTGTCAGAGATATTTCCTTACCTGGGGGATTTATAATGTGTTATTACAGTGTTCCTCAAGACATCACTCTTTTGTGTCTGCTTTTGGTAACAGTAACTCAATGTCTTATTAGACACTTTGAAATAAATAGTGTTGTTTTTATTAGAAACATGTCAAATTTTTAAGTCATCTGCTAGGGTTAGTGGATTGAATTGACATTACAAATAAGCTATTAATCAATTTTCTTCCCTGTATTTTTAGCCTCATAAATGACAGCCTATTTTTTGAAAATATGAGAGGAAGTCGACAATTTTTTCTTGTTCTATTGCAGGAAGATTTCATTTACCACTGGCATGAAGCACTATACTGGAAAATAGGAACACAGGTAGAAAATTTGACTTATAAAAAAGAAAATTTCTTTCTAAAGCTATTACACCTAATAAGATATCTTTTTACAATAGCAAGAAATTTGCCGTGTGGTTGCTTCACTGTGTTTACTTTCTTCATCACAGCCTTCCTTAACTGCAACTTCTTATAAGAGACTTTATAATGAGCTTTTCAAAATGTATTGCTCTTCTCATTTTTCCTTTCCTCCTTTCTCATTTCATATGATACTTTTGGATTCCACCTTTTCCTTCTCCTGCACTTGGTTGCAAGTATATATACATAGTATGTGTTGATGTATAACAAATGGTTTTCAGTATTGTCTTGTGAATTTGCCTCTTTGGTCTTCATTTCATTCTTTCCATCTTAAAACTGTAATTAAAAGGTATATCTATTTCAAGAATTTTTTTAGTCATAATATCTTGTTTTGCATCTTAATTTGCCAACATTTTATGTATTTCAGTCTTTCAGTGCAAAAACTCACTAAATGCTTATTTCTATAAGAATAATATAATGAAATCTCTCTAAAACAGAAATTACAGAGTTTTATTTGCTCTTAATACTTTTATGTCCAATTTCTAGTGGATAATAAAGATCAGGTTTAATAGTTTAAACCTTACTGTGCTTCTGGGAACATTTTGAACAAATAGAAGGTATAGATGCCAGTGTACTACAGAATACACAGTTTGGTATTACATCATAGCGCGCATTTTGAATACACAATGTCTGAGCAATTACATGTCCACTAGAGGAATGAGCTATTGTGCACTTTTATTTACATAAATCTCAAAGACTTTCATCTAGTAAAACATGTATATTAAGGTTAGAATTACAATTTAAAACATGTATGGCAACTTAATCCAAAAGTATGATAATTACAAGTGAGGAAACTTAAGACTTTTCTGCACTGTTTTCTTGCTTTTGCAAAAATCATGAAAGTAGAAAGAGGTATGTATCTTGAAATTTGATTTACACAGAGAATTGAAAAGGAAAAAGTGAGAAAACTGATGAGTCATGATAAGGACAAATTAGTGAGTTACAAAAAACCCCCCCAAAAAAACAACAAAAAAAACCCCAACTAACTAACCAAAGCACACTATGTCCCCTCAATGGCCATAGGGTCTCTACAAACAGCTACTTTAAAAAACTCTTTTCAGGGTTTTATGGCTGACTGTATTATTGCATATGGAATAGAATATCTCTTTGGTCCATTGGGGTCAGCTGTCCCAGTTTTTTACACTCTCAGCTATTTGTCCTCTCCAGCCTAGTCACTGTCAGGGCAAAATGAGAAACAGAGATGGCCATGATGCTGTGCAAGCACTGCTCAGCAACAGCCAAAACATTCCTGAGTTAGCAACATGGCTTTGGTCACAAATCTAAAACACAGCACTGTAACAAATTTTATGAAGAGGATTAATTCTGTCTCAACCAGACCATGTACATAGTTCTTTGTCTGGGGGGAATATCCCCATTAAACATTCATTTTATTGTTTATTATCCAGTCTTTCTCTTCTGATAATGCAAAAATATGAGGCTTTTTTCCAGCATGAAAAAGCAAATAATGGCCTTCGATAATTATTTTTTCTGCTTCCTAATGTTGAAAATACTGTAGAATACTTCTGACATCTTTTTCTTCATTCAAGGGAACTCCCAAGTTGTGCAAATTTTAGAATTGTTGCCTTCTTCTGCTTGGTAATTTATGAATAAATTGTTATGCATAATGTAAAAAACGGTTGAAGTTTAACCAATATTTTAAAGGGCTCCATGAAAAAATGGGGAAAGCAATCAGACCTTCAGTGATAACAAATGACTCGACATGCTCAGGAATAGCTCTATTAGAAAACTATCTTAATACACTAAGATTCTCAAAACCCCAGAAGAATTACTAGGGTGACTAAAAATGCATTTAACATTTCACAAACACCAGAGAAAAAAATATTAGTGTATGGATGAGTCATAAATGCATGGAAAATCTCTTGGGAAGGACTCCTAATGATGTTCCCTGTCACTCACTGTTTCCAGATGCTGCTTTTGCAAGGGTCTGTAAAAATGGCAGGTCCTGGATACCGATCTGCATAACCTCTGCTTCAGCAACATCTGACTTTATGTACCCCCAGTCTTCATCCTGGATTAGGAGCCATCACACATGGCATGAATGTAACTGCCTACAGAAGTCTCAATATTAAGATTTTGCAAAACAGACAAAATCATGCAAATATATTGACCTCTATTTCCCTAAAATATTGAGTCCACTAACTACTGCTACAGGCAATTCTGTACTATTTGCTATAAGGATACTCAAAGTATCTTCTGTGTGAGTCTGCTGAACAACCTTTCTACAGCTGATTAAATGGACTTGTTTAGTAAGAATTCTATCCCAATACAAGTTAGGATGTTAGGTAAAAGATAAACATGATTTATAAATTGCATAAGTGAATTGTGACTTGGACCAAGAAATTGATAATTGAAATTTTAAGCTACGCATCAGGTAGTCCTTTTGGCAAGCAGAGCAACAGCTTCATGTGAAAAATGCTGCACTTTCTGATCAAGCAACTTTGAAATCAAAGCAAAAAATATCATTGCACATTCTATGTTAAGGATCATTGTGCAGCAACAGTGTGAAGAACTGAATGATTTTGTAAACTTTTTCCATCTGTAATCTTGATGATTCACTTTATTTCTTGAGTCACAGCATGCAATAGTTTTTCTAAGGTCTCTTCCTGGAGTAAAAACTTTCATGTATAAGCATCTACTTCATAACAAGGGTTGCCAGAAAGGTTTGAAAGAAAGTACAGTCTTATTTCATGGTACACTAAACTTTAATAACAGCAACACCTTCCAAAAAGGAAGAATTTGATTTACAATTTCTCTGTGTGCATGTTTACTTTTAATCAGAAGTACTGCTCCTTTGATTCAGTGTATTAACTTGAATAAAAATTGATTTTAGGTTGAATCCATCAACTGATAGGATTTTCTGCTTCAAAATCAGTCTCTTTTAGCAATCATGCTAATCATCCAGTAATCCCATTAAAAAAAAAAAGCCCCAAACTAAAAAATAAGAAATATTTATGTATTCAGTCAAGTATTGCAGGGATAATACATCACTGGGGCAGAAACAGGGATGGGAAAGAATCTGTATAGTAGCTGTGATGTTTTCTAAAATAAAAAAATTGTGCATCCAGCTTAGAACTGTCTGAAAGCAGAAAAAGAGAAACTGTTTAGGGAGATATTATTAGTTTAGCAACTTCCAGCAGTCTGTTCCCTTTGAAACCTCCAAACATTCAGGTGTTTTAAAAAAGTCAAAGGATTCCTTAGTATTGACTTACAGGCTTTTTGGTTGTGAACTTGTCTAAGCCTTTACCAAACCTTCCAACTAAATTCTTTAGTTATATCACATTCTGTGGTAACAAATAGAGAAATGAAATGTCATCTGTTAGAAGTTATTTTATGTTTCTAAGATTCCCTCATGCTTGTCTTCTACAAGCTTAAAGGGTCTTTACTTTTCCATAAGGAGCTTGTTATATTCCATTGAACACTTTTGATGCTTTTCTGAATGCATTGTAAAAATCCAGAATCTTGTAGATTAAAATTTTCTTAAATATCACATAAATATTGCCTGTGGACACTTTATAAGTTTTAGAAAGAAGTTCCTCACTTATTTCTCAAACTGTACTTCTCTACTCGACCATTTCAAGGCATGTTTTCCAGACGACAGACTACTTTTGTCGTAAAATATAGCCCTTCTCTTTTTACTGAATTTCCCCCCTTTTTACAATTCAATACACATGGCTAACCATTTTCTAGTGGAAGAATAAATTAATGCTCATGAAAAAATGATAGTTGATAAATTCTTGAATACTCATTAAAAATCTGGCTTTGGAAAAACATTGCATATAAACAAACACTTATATACTTTTCAGCCACAAACTTGGTAAAATGCAGCACTATAATTAAGATTACGCAGAAATTTTTTAGATGTGGTCAAAATGCTTACAGCCTTAAAGACTTTGTGTAGGTACTGTTAGTTCAATTCAAATTCACCTTAAAGTATTACATTTATAAAGTAAAACTGTGCAAAAAAATCCTTAAATAGTAATAGAATCACAGGAGAACTTGAGTTGGAAATGATGTCTTGAGGCTATCTAGTCTAATACTAACTCATAGTGATCCCAGCTAGATCAGGTAGTTAAGGGAATTGTGCTGTCAATATTCAAATATGATTCCATAGATGGGGATACCACAAGCTTTCCAGGCAATATTTCCAGTAGTTTCTAGCATTTCTAGTCCAGTAGTTTCCAGCACTTTCATAGTGCTGTAGGTTTTGGTGTTTCTTTCACCTTAATATTGAATTTTCCTGCATTCTGACTTGTGCCCATTGACTCCTGCCCTGAGACAATTTTGATCTGTAAGAAAAACCTTTTTCTGTCTTCCCTGTATCCTTCCAGGATGTAGTAGTAAACCCCAATAAATTCTCTCAGCCTTTTATTCAGGGTGAACAGGTCCAATTACTTCAGTGTCTTTTTGGATATCATGTTCTCCATTTCCATGGTTCTTTGCTAGACTTGCCTCAGTAAGTCAATGTCCTTCTTTTAGCAGCGAATGCAAAACTTAGATACAGTAATTCAGATGCAGTTACACAAGTCTGTAGCAGGGCATCTCACCCCCCACAAGAATTTATCTGTGGTTTGTTAACTGGTCAGATAATTCAAATGGGACAAGCTGTCTTGTAGTGAGTTACTTTGGTGCCGTGGGGTTAACGCTGGTCTGGCATCTCCCAACTGCCAATGTACATCTTAATGCTGAAGTGAGATCTGGGAAGATAAGAGATTTTTTTCTGACCTTTTGATAGCTCCTTTTATGACTATAAAAGCAACACCAAACTTTCACAAAGCAGAAACCTATACATTTTCCTGGAAATGTGTTTTGTTTCTCCCTTGAGCAGGGATTCTTCACTGTTACTCCCCAGGGATTTAGTGAAGGAATCTGTGCATATTATCATAATTTCAGTGGTAAATTACATTTGACTCCTAATCAATACTATTTTTTTCTCTAACTTTAGTGTAGGTCTCTTGATATAGCTCACTGTTTTATGTTATGCTGTAATCTACTAGTAGTCCTTTAGTTTTATACTGAGTAGTAAGTAGTTCTGATTAAGATCTTTCATCTGTTGTCTCTGTAGCCTCTCAGATCCCAAAACCTGTCTATGCAAACCCAGAATGTCTGAAGTCCTCCATGAGTACTAAGGTTTGTGAATATAAGGTTCCTCCCATCTCTCTACAGAAGGCCTCAACCACTTGGACTCCCTGATGGAACAGCCTGTACCAGACCCTCACTGAAATGTCACCTGTCCTTGCCCTTTCTTTAATCCTGACCCATAAGCTCTGGATTGACTCCTCTTCCATCACCAGGCAAAGCTCCATGCACTCCAGCTGGACATTGACAAAGTGCAAACACGGCTTCCTCATGTACCTTGTCTGTCCTTCCTAAAAAGCCTGTATCCTTCCATTGCCACGCTTCAGTCACAGGAGTAATTCCTCTGTGTCCTTGTGATGCCGATAATATCATAGCCATGCAGGCATGCACACATCTCCAACTCCTCTTGTCTATTCCCCATGCTACATGCATTTGCAGAGAGCCATTTAAACTGGGTTCCTGATGAAACCAATTTACTAGCTGAAATTCCTTTGTGTTGTCCTTCACATGCTTTATTGCCTTTCTGCAGTCCTAAATACTGTCTAAACCATTGTTCATCCTGCATTTTGCAGATGGGCGAATTCATCATAAAGACTGTATCTAACAAGTGTTCAAAATGGTAATAGAAAACGTTTATAGTCTGAGATTTCATATGTGTACTTCTTACAGCATTTCAGTATTCATTTCATGCATATGATCTCACTTTTTAAGTATAACAGGAAGATGTTTTCATATTTGTTGTGTTTGTGATTTCACAGGCCAAACTACATTGACAAAATGAGATATGACATTTGGTTTATCAATAGTGGAAAGAATAATGAAATACAGTCACAGTCTTTGCAGCTGAAAAAAAAAAACTAACTTATGGCAACACATACAAGAATTTAGCCTTAAAAAATTAGCCAAAATAATTATTAATAATTGCAATAATGATAATAACAACAACAATAATAATAAACCATCAATAATCTGAATCTTGAAAGTCTATTGTAAGACTCACGTCTTAAAAAGTAGTATGAGTATGTATATGTATGTACACGCATAAGACACACATACACATACTTTTATATGTAGTAATATCCATAAATATTTATACATAGATTCAAATTATATTCATGCCTTTATACTATTACTACGTGGCAGTGCTGGCTGTGAGTTTCTGTTTTCCATACCTCAATAACTTTCAAGCTATTTGTAAATTAGGCTTGAAATAGCTTTTATACATTTTTAAAACATATATAGCCCTTTTAAGGATATAAAAAATTTAAACTGCTTCTTTTGCCTGTCCACTTTCAGTAAATATTTCTGTCTAAATACAAGCTTGATAATTTTATCCTTACATTGTTAATTTGACATTGTAGAACAAGGTTTAATGCAATGTAACTGACTTAAGAGTATTAAAAAACTGCAAATGAAAAACTGCTATTGCTTCATATTTTGCTCCCTACTTTCTGATTGGTTGACACAGTTGACCCACAACAAAGAAAGAAGGGGATTAAAAAAATTGGTCATATTATGTGAGCTGTCACATATTGAATTAGCTGGTTATATTAAGAGATACTACATTTCAATGTGTAAATTCTTGCCCATAGCACCAATCCACACTGAAAAGCCACACTGAAGCATATAGGTTCACATCTTAATGAGATACTGTTTATTTATTGAGATCTATGATCTCAGAGGAGTTTTTCAACCTAATTTATTCTGTGAATCTGTGAATAAAATTACATATGTCACATAAAGACAGAAAAGTTGATCTACTCTTATTGCCAAATTTAGATATTGCCGGCATCTTTCATCACTGCAACTGGGTTTACAAGGCAGTGTTTCAGTGGGGGGCAGGTACAAGGGTGGCTTCTCTGAGTAGCTGCCAGAAGCTTACCCCTGGTCTGATGGAGCCAGTGCCATCCAGCTCTAGGATGACCCACTGCTGTCCGAGGCTGAGCCCATCAGTGACAGTGGTAGCACCTCTGTGAGAAAAAAACAAAACAAAACAAAACAAAAAACCCAAAAAACCTAACTAGGAGCTGCAGCCTGAAAAAATGTGTGAGGATAGCAAGAGAAACAGCCCTGTAGACACCAAAATCAGTACAGAAGGAGAGGAATGAGGTGCTGCTGACACCAGAGGAGATTCCCCTGCCCCTGGTGCAGCTGTGCCCCTGCAGCCCAAGAAGGGACATGGGGGTGCAGGGATGCACCTGCAGCCTATGGACAACCTCATGACAAAACAGATGGATGTCCTAAGGAGGCTGTGACCCTTCCTGTGTGAAACCTGAACTAGAACAAGCTTCTGGCAGCACGTGTGGCCCCATAGAGGGAGAAGTCCACACTGGAGCATGTTTCCTGGCAGGAGTTGTGACCCTGTGGGGACCCACCCTGGAGTGGGCTGTTCCTGAAGGACTGCACTCAGTAAAAAGGAACCATGCTGGAGCAGTTTGTAAAGAACTGCAGGCCATGGGAAGGAACTCATATTAGAGAAGTCCTTGGAGGACTCTCTCCCTTGGGAGGCAGCCCACACTGGAGCAAGGGAAGAGCGTGAGGAGTCCTACCCCTGAGAAAAAAGGAGCAACAAGTAATACATGATTTACTGACTGCACCCAGCTCCCAGCCAGGGTCAACCCGCCACAACAACCCTTATGACTACTACTGTATAGCTTGTCCACATTTTCTTTGAGAAATTTTAAAAATAACTTTTGCTTGTAGAAAAGATGGAATCAAAATCATGCTATTGGCAGAGTTGGTTGATTTTTAAGGCTCTCTATTAATGAATTTGGACTGGACTTCCAGAACACAAGTTATATTCTGTAAACAAATTCTGCTAACACCACCTGCATAACGATTGTAGCATATGCTTAGAGAATACCTGTTCATCCTTCTCTCTCTTCAGCAAAAAAATATTACTACTTCGTTGCCTGCTTGTGAAAAGCTGTTTCTTTTTGGAATACCACAGAACATCTCTCAACTAAACATCATGTGGCTTCTTACCTGGCAAACAGCTGCAGTAAAATTCACCAATCAAATCATGGCAATGGCCTCCATTTTTACAGGGCTTGGAGGAACATTCATCAATATCCGTGGAACAGTTTTTGTCTGACAGAAAAGAAAATTAAAGATTAAAACTATAAATCATGCTGGGAAAGTAGAAAAGCTGCTTCACAGTGCAAGTGACAATTGCATAATTTAACTTCTCCAGATTGGAAACACTATTTTATTTCTGTTTGACAGTTTTAAAACCAGAGAAATTCATAGATCTTAGATGATCATTAACAAATAAAATATTTTAAAGGAATAAATATGAACAGTATTTGCAAAAATATCATTTGTATATTCTAGCATCACAACACGATACCATAATTACTAGAACTATATACTGCTTTGAAAAAAATTGTTTTAGAGATTTAATAACTTTAGTAACAATAACAAGAAAAAAATAGTTCTCAAGGTTGCATTCATATTTCCAGAAGAATGAAGCCATTTCTCAGATCCAAACAGAAACCCACAAGTTCAGTCAGCTGTTTCTTCATTTTTCTGCTTTTAAAGAGATTTAATTGAGCTGTAATTCAAACTTATTCAAATCTGAAACAACAAAAATATAGGCGAATATGCAGAAGATATATAGGTGGAAAATTTAGAAGACCATGGAATAGGTGGCTTATGAAAACAATTAACTCATTTGACATTTGACATACCAAATAAAATTCAGTCTCCTGTTTCTCTATTGTGCACTACATTAATTTAGGACAATCCCTACAAAGGCTATTATAAATAATACTGGGATCTTTCTGAAGAAAAATTGATCAGAAATAGATGGGACAAATATATGGACTAAATATCAGAAGTTAAGCCAATAATAGAGAAGGAAAACTGTAACTATCACGGATGTGAACAAGCAGAACTTTTGTTGGTGTTCTCTGTAGAAGTTATTGGAAGGTTCCTTACATCACTCAAATCAGATATACCAGATGGGTAAAGCATCCCTCAGTCTAAGGAGCTGAATTAAAGGATTGTGTTTGGTTTCTGGGGTCTCTCTTGCACAAACAGAGCTTGGACAATTACAGATTCATTGCAACAATGTGTGCATGGCCGAGCGTGTCACCTTGCAGTTTTGTCTTTCTTAACCATAAGAGGTACTTTCAGCTAACATGTAAAAGTAGAATGTACACAAAAATGAAATCAAATGGGCAGGAGAGAAAGTGAGGAGAATACAGGGGAAGGAAAAAAAGACAACATTTTAAAAAAGCTTTAAAGGGATGAAAGCAGAAGATCATAGATAAGGATAATGATAGAAACCAGGTAAGACCTTAACATTTTTTGGAAAATACTGCACAGTCACATATAATATGCTGTATTTAATGATTAAATACAGATCACATATCCAGTAGAATCAGTTTAAAGGAATTTTAAATTTTTATAGTTTGTGGGTTTTTCTGTTGCTACTTTGTTTTGCTGTTGCTTGTAATATTTTAAATAGCTAAAAGAACTAGCAGAATCCTTAACACAGGATTGGACCCGTAGGGTATTTAATTATAAAACCATAATTTTTTAAAGCAATTGTCATTCAAATATTCAAAGATATTTGAATTTACTGTTGGTAATTTTTCATGACATAGTGGAAAAGGTAACTACAAGTTACTTGATTCAAAGTTAAAGGGAAAAGTACTGTCTGACTATGAGGAAAGAAATGTGAAAAACTTGGCTGAGAGCAGTCAAAATCCACAGAAAGGGAGAGGAGGGTGAAAAACATATTAATAAAGGAATCCAGAAGAACTGAAAAAAAAGTAGAAAAGTTCTGATTTGAAACCTGATAAAGAGTGAACATCTTACCTTAAAAAGGTAATTAAGAAAGATGCTGCTTTTTGTAAGTACACAAGGATAAACTTCCTTTTTGTGGGAAAAAGACTGGATATTAGGAGAGCAACGTGGCACTTCCTGGTTTTTCAAAGCAAAAAAAAAGCCCAACTGAACAAAAAAGCAGGTCAAGTTGCTCAGAATAAACTAAAAAGTACATCATAAATGCAGTCAGACCAGAAAAGCATGTAGCCATTATAGGATAGTCTGGGTAACAAGAAATTATGCTGCATATACTTCATATCAGAGATGAGGGAAAGCTGCAGTTTGCCATCCAGTGAAGAAGGATCATGAAAAATTGTTCAATGTTTCTTCCACATCAATCATCAGTAAAAAGACCAGTTGTAAAGCAGGTCACTATCATAATTAATACTTATTAAGGGCAGAACTTCAGTGTTGAATACAGAATTGTCAAATGAGTTAAATAGATAGGCTGGTCTGATGAACTATACCTTTGGGTACTCGTGGACAAAAACTCAATAGTTTTCTTTGTGAACATTTGAAAAATAGATAAAGTACTGAAGACTCACTAAAATCAGCCTTTAGGAGAAGAATAAAAGGCAAAGATATCAAATTATAAATCCACTTGTGAAATTCAGTTCCTGGAAGAAATATTGGGAAAAGTTTAAAAAAAAAAGGTTTTGTTTACTTGCAAGAACCTATAAATACAAAACAATTAATAAAAAATGGGCCTCATATAAGCAAATTGATTCCCTTCTACTCTAAATTTACACACTTTGTGGATAACAAAACCTAGTAGCATATTTCACGCTCCTTCTGTTTACTAATGTTTCTGGCATTTTTTGTGAAATCCCAGTAACTGGTCTACATAGAAACTATAAGATAATATTAACATAACTTTATGGAAAGCCATTTTCATGCATTAGTTGTCAGTGGTTTTGCTACCAGACTGGATGAATGAATTGCACAGGTTTTGAAAGAAATTTACTGCCCATTCAATCCCACTATTTTATTTTTTCAACAGTCTAGATGGTGGATAGCAAAGTAAGCTTACTGATGGCATCACAAAAATGTACATTGAAGAACAGGATTAGAAGTCTTCATTAATTTCAACCAATTGAAGATAGAGTTTGATATAACAAATGTAATCCAATCAGAAGAGAAAATACAATACAGAAAATCACAAGTTAAGTAGGAACGGATGCCAGAATTTTGTTTTAAAACAAATAGTTTGCTGGGATACATGCAAAAAACCATATCCAGTTAGAAGCATAAAATTATCCTTCCATTCTCATCTTACTAGAGTAAAGCTGCTTTTGAAGTGCTTTGCATTGTGCAGTGAGGTGCATCCAAGAAAATTGTGGACCAAATGAGAACCCATATGAGCATGTTAGGAATGACAAACAGCTCAGAAGCATGACCTTTTAGGATGAACAAAAAAAATGGGCCTGTAAAGTCTAACTAATGAAAATTTGAATAGAAATGTGATGGCAATCATAAAATAAAAGAGTACTTTTGCAAAAGTCATCAGTTTGCTGTGTTCATAGTAGACAAGGTGAGAAGTAATGCATTTAAACTACAGTGAAATATTAGAAAATAAGGAAATCCTTGCAATGGTAAATATAATATCACACTGGAAAGATTCCCCCAAGAAAATAAAGAATTGTTGGACTTTAAGAAGATACATAGGTGAGAAAGCAACATAGTATATTATATGGGTTTTTTTGCTGAGATAAGAATGAAACAGATTATAGTTAATATTTTGTTCTAGTGTTGTGATTATATAATTTACAGGGCATAAATTCTGTTTATAACACTGAAGGAGGTCCAAAAACTTCTGTTTGTGTAATGAGTTGGATTGTCTGGAAACTTACTTTGCCTTATGGTAAAGGTCTTAAGTTACTTGGTGTGTGATAACTGCACTCTGATTTTGGAACTTAGTGCTTGTATCCAAATCTGTATCTCTACTCCTCCATCAAAACACATTTCTACATTAGTGGTATAAAAGAGAGGTGAGCCCAGGTTTGCAGCAGACAAGATAAACAGGATAAAAGTGTAACACTAGCAGGAAAGATGAACAGATACTAAGGCCTACCCTTCCAAAGAAAGCAGTACAGCTTTTGGCACATTCAATCTGAATTCACCCCTCAAATTTTTCTCATGAAAAAACCATAATGTGGCAAATGAGGTATTTCATACTTGCCTGAGTCTCTTTTTCTGTAGGCAAACATGAAAACTCCTTACTCTATTATTTCAACACTGACTTTTAAACAGATACCTCATTTCCACTCTCATTTCCTTTTCTGTATCTCCTTTCCACAGGGGACCAAGCCTATGCACCAAGTGAAATCTTGTGATAACTTTTGTTTAGCTAAACAGTACATTTTTCAAGGTACTGCAGGTCCCTTCTGGTCACTTGTAGTTTTCAGATACAAGCACAGAAAAAACCATGCAGACTACAGATACTGAACTGTAGCTGAGTTGTGTGTGGGGAAACAACAAAAGCAATTTGAAAAGAACTGCTGAAGACCTCAGCATATGAGCACTATTGCAGTGCAGTGAGAAAGAAAAAATCTCAGATGTATTTAAATAAAACAAAAAACGAACAGCGATGTGTGAAATACCTCTGCATAAAACATTGATTAGAATGTTCCATATTTAAAAATAAGTGGGAAGGATGCAAGAAAAGCTACACAATTTATTCAGCAACTGAAGAAAGCATGCTGTCGGCAAAGGCTTAAAGAGCTCCATCTGTTTCATTTAGAAGAAACAAAACCAAAAAAGTGACTTGATTACACTGTATAAGTATCTTTACAAAGAGAAAATAACTTGAGTAGCAAGGGCTTTTTCATTTTGTGTTGAAAAGGTAATGAGATGCAATAGCTCAAAGTTGAAGACAAAAATTTAAATAAAATATTTAATATAAACTTCTAAATCTGATAGTGATTACTACTAGGAAAAAATGCCAGTGAAATTCTGGCTTCTTTTCATGCATTCAAATCAGGATTGAATGTTTTTGGATTCATTGTGTGCTTTAATCAAAACTAGAGTATTTAGGTTCAGTACAAGGTGGTTAATGGCCAACATTAACTTCCTTCTGGTACACAAAACTAATTTAAAGCATACAGTCAGCAATCTATGGATTGTTAGAAGACTTGCAGAATAAATGCACTCATCCTGTAGCCCTCTCTGTGTCTTTCCTGGGAAAACATCAAAACAATTTAGTGAGACAGGTGACAGCAATAGCCCACCCTGAGCCACCCAGGCTATGTAGCATCACTGTCATCATGTGAAATGTATATATCCTCTTCTGGGAGGTTTTGGAGGTTACTAGGATAACTAGAGGCAAGGTGTTGTTCTATTGTTAACAGATCAAATAGCCAATGCTATTCCAATTTTTGCTTGATTTCCAGTGTACCAAGGGGAAAAAAAATCTTTTTATGAAATTCGTG
Source organism: Catharus ustulatus (assembly GCF_009819885.2). Taxonomy (NCBI): domain Eukaryota; kingdom Metazoa; phylum Chordata; class Aves; order Passeriformes; family Turdidae; genus Catharus; species Catharus ustulatus. The sequence continues at coordinate 90,743,030 of NC_046223.1, read as the reverse complement.
TAAACAGCTTTAAAAACCATCATTTTGCAATTAACACATTTCCCCTTCTGTCTCAAGACTCCTCAGTAGTGTCCAGTGAGCTCCCTGTTTAAGTGAAGAGAGTCAAGCTGTGGTTTAATGTTCCCACTATCACCACTGCAGGCCCAATACACATGGCACTGCCATTTTTAGCCACTGCTCAGCTGTCAAGCTAAGAGCAAGGGCCTCAGGACTTGTCTAGTGGCCAGGTTGGTGTTAGATCCATAGAATCATGGGATGGTTTGGTTTGGAAATAACCTTACAGATCATTTAGTGCCAACCCCTTGTGATGGGCAGGAACACTTTCCATGAGACCAAGTTGCACAATGCCCCATCGACCTGGCCCTGAACACTGCTAGGGATGGGGAATATACAGAAAATAAAGAGAAAAAAAATCATTACAAAGACTAAAGCCGAAGAGTAAAGAACAGAAAAAATCATCAGGTTACTAAAGATGGCACCAAATAAGGCTCCTATTTAGTGTGGTCATACCAAAACTGATAGTCATACCTTTTACAGTATGACTCTATCAAAGCAAAGAATGTTAAAAGATAATTGTTTAATTGTCTAGAAAGGCAATCCAGTATATACTGATAAATACAGTTTAGTATCAAAAACTTCAGTATTAGGCTAGTTGGTATTGCAGAAGCAGTGTTGAACAACAGACTTTTTCCAACATCAATGATTTTTTCAGAAAATCATTGGATTTTTTTCAGAAGAGGAACCATATACTAGAAAAAAACTAAACACACCCTAAATATAACCATTCTTATCTAAGATACCACGTCCGTTTCATTCCACTTTATTAACAAAATATTTGTAAGGGATGAAAAATGTGCACTGGGGAAGTTACTTGGAGGTTGATTTTTTAATGCTAGGGTTTATTCACTGATTGCATGGGTCATTACAGAAAATTAAGTCCTAACAGGTTTCTTGAGGAAATTATAACAAAAAAATTGATTGAAATTCTGTCTTAATACCCATATGTTATTTTTCAGGTGCATTCACATGTAAAAAGCAAAAGTGGTGGTCACTCTGCTGGCATATTACTGTTCATTGTATGGTGTCATCAATGACATTACTGTAGAAAAAATATGGAGTTAAGGAAAAATGATATTTATTTTCCAAAGTAACTCAGGAAGACTAAAATTTTCAGCCACGTGTTCCAGTGTCCTCTGTGTGTGTGTTTTACTCAACGCATGAGTGTTTGTAGACATGATTCTTTTTTTTTTTTGTTTGATAAGAACTTTCACAACATTTTTAAAATTGAAAATCAAGCCTATTCATATAAAATGATTATTTTCCAATTTATCTAAAAGTAATTAAGTACATAGTCACGGCCAGAAAAATATTAAGGGATGTTCTACATACATTATGGTGTGCCTGACAGCTGGGATCACTACTTAAAAACCTGCCATTGTACCTGAAATAATGGGGATAAACTGGAATACAAAAACAATTTCATAACACCTTCAGAAGAGCAAAGATAAAGTAAATTCCACACAAGCTAATTAAAGTTTTGATTGAAGAATCAACTTATCTTTTGTCAGGTGGTTTCAACTATTATTATTCATCCTCTAATTTAAACCAATCCTGATAAGTATTTGGAGAAAGGTGCTATTTGATTTCTCACGTAAAAAACTGAGCAACTTTGCTTATATTTAAAATTACTGGGAAAAAACCACAACTGATTTGCTTTTCTTTCATGCAATTCATTAACTTTTATGTATTATCTTATCAAAAATTTTATGTAAAGTAATTTGCAGCATAATGAAACTCAAACAGATTTTTATGCACTCTACTGAATTTTTTGCCCATTCAAGTTTACTAACCTGAATTCCTTCCAAGGAAAGCAGGCACACTTACATATGACATGACAATAAATATTCTCTAATAACTCAGAAATACATGGTGAATACATTTCCATGCGCACATAAATGTTTATTTTCCAGTATGTTAATTTTGCACACATCACTGTGTGAAGCCTGCTCTCAGCAGCCTGCCATTTGCAGTGTTTGTGGCAAGCAGCAGCCTATCTGCACTGCTCCAGCTGAGCAAGGGAAAGGAAGACAACCCTTCACTCCTCCATGGCCTGCTATGAGTCAGAGCTCTGCTGGCCTGGGGAACCATCCCTCTCTCAATCGTCAACTTCCAGGTAGTTCTTTTGTTTGTTTATTTGTTTTTTTGTTTGTTTTGCATTAAAAACCTTAGATTTTTGCTAGAGCTCAGACAGAGGCATGTTGTTTAAATTAACTCAATCACAGAAAGGACCTGGCTTTTAAGCTGCCTCTGTGATGGCCATAAGGGCTGATTGGTGGGGAACAATAATCTGATGCACGAGATACAAGTGAGACTGGATTTCTGTGACCTGCTCTAAGGGTGGATGAATACCCATAGATCACAGAATCAATTAGGTTGGAATAGACCACCGACATCATTGAATCTAGCCTTTGACCAATCACCAACATGTCAAACTAAACCATAGCACTTAGGGCCGTGTCCAGTCATTTCTTGAACAGCTCCACCGCTCATGACTCCACCACTTCCCTGACAGCCCATTCCAATGTTTGACAACCCTTTCCATTAAGAAATTCTTCCTAATTTCTGACTTGAACCTCACCTGGTGCGGCTATTTGTTGCTAGCTATCTGGGAAAACAGACCAATACCCACCTTATTAGAACCTATTTTTGGGTAGAGGTCGATCTCTCAGGCCAGTTTTTTTCCTTTGAATTGTTTGGGACAGAACTTCTTATGATTAACAAGGAAAAGAGGATGCAGCTGTGCAGTTGTCCTGACAGTAACTAAAAGCATCTACATCAGGCAAAACATGCCTAAAATAGAACAACTTTTGCAGGCTTACTGAAAACAAAGTTTAGAATACCACAGGAAAAGAATATACAGGAAAGATTTTCAAAAGCCCAGAGAAAGATATTATCTTATGTCTTGTGATGGCTTGAGCTGAGCTGCAAGACTTTGCACATCCTTGTATAAGGTTGGTTTTCAAATGTTCAGTGTTGCAGCACCCACTTGCTTAGCCACAATATCTACTACCAAACTCCTAAAGCCCAATTGTATGAGACAGAGGAAACTATACAGATTTGATCTTCAGAAAGCATATTAAAGGGCTTGCATATTTATTTAGCCTCGTGTAAATTTAAGTGAATGCGTGACTGATGGTAGATTTTGACTGTTAATTCATATTGTCTCATTATAATGGTAAACATTAATGAGACATGGGCAAAACTTAGAGGAGGGATCATTTTACACATAGAGTATTCATATGGGCCATGATATGGACCAAGTGAGGAAGGCAGATTAAAAATCTCATGCCTATAAACCGTAACTACAAAATTCAGTGTTAGGTGATGAAGTAAAAATCAGTTTGAAATAATGTTTTTTTCTACCCAGTATTCACTGGTGTCACCTTACTAGCATAGGGCTCATCCATATACATGAACAGCTTTGAAATCCTTTAAATTAATAAATAAATAAATAAACAAATTAATATTTTCCAACATTTAAAATAGGAAAAGGAGTTGCAACGGAAAAAACATAATCCCATCATTCATTTAAGATTAAAACCCCATGTGTTCTCATCCAAAACCACTGAATTACAGAGCACTTCAGTTCCAACTGCTTATATTACCAGAGAAAATCCAGTCAAATAATGACAACGGTCAATAATCATATCTCATTAAATTGCCTTCTGTATCGTTGATAAATTCAACACCCTCCCATTGATGTTTTAATTTGAGGTTTCTTACTACTGAATGAACTAAAGGTGTCCCACTGTTCAATACTAAAATTCCGTACTTCACCTATCTTTAGGTTTGGATGTGTTAAGCAAGATGTTTTCTAATTTTTGAGGCTGGCCAGTTTAACAGACTTGGACTGCCTTTACATATCTCAACTCCCAGATGTTCTCAAAACCTCTCTAATTGGCAAAATCAAATAAAACACCTTGATGGAAGAAAGTAGCAATTCTGCCATATGTCCATTTGTCCAGTAGCTCTTTACTACAGATAATTACTGTAATCCTGTGTATGCAGATTACCACAGGAGGGCATTTGAGAGCAAGTTTGATTGCAGAGAAAGCATTTTCCTGGTCTTTCTCAGGAGCTGCCTGTCCTGGACAGAGTTAAGGAAATTCTATGCAGCAAGTTCCAAAGGCTGCCAAAATTATGATGCTCACCCTTTCAGCAACAAACAATTCAGCTGGCAGGAGAAGCTGCAAGAGAGCTCCCTCAAGACCCTCTCAGACGTTTTGGTGTTCCTGTCCTGCTGACTTTCCTCATTCGCCATCCAGCCCTGCTCCCTGTTGCACACAGGCACTGTCTCTTCCCAGCTCTGTTCTCAGGGAAGGAAAAACATCTACTACCTGTGGAGCACCACAGCCTGGTTCAAGGGGGATTCACCCTAGACCATTCAAGGAGGCTCTCCTGTCCAATGCTGCCCTTCCATCAGGGCTTTAGTCCAAGAGGCATGTGATCCCAATCAGAATTGAGGGTGCCATGCACAGACAGTAAACAGGAAAGTAAGCAAACAACCAGGCTTAAGGCAATTTTGTACCTGACCAGCTAAGGTGCTAAAGGTTAACTTTTTTGAAATCTCTTTTAATATGATAGGAAAAACAAAAGTGCATATAAAAGAAAATAAAAGGTAAAAATCAGTCATATATATATTGGAATTTTTTCAAGTGTTACTTCCTTGATGGAGTCTCATCAGAACACTGCAAGGTGTGATTGACAGGTTGTTGGCAGATCTGTTGATGAACTTTGTAACATGTGCCATCATCAGATCTAATTGTCATCAGCTAACTGCTCTGTTTGTTGTTCTTTTCTACATTAATTGTGCAATTTCTACATTGCTTAAATATTAAGTGGATAAGAATTTTATACATATACACACTATGTTTCCTTTGGCCCTTGAATAGCTTTTGAGTGTATCACTGTTACTGTAGCAATATCTTTGAGTGCCATTTATATAAATCTTAAAACTCAGAAGAACATGGAACACTCTTTTGCCACTGTTTGCCTTTTGTAGAAAATAGAAGCCCAAAAATCCAGTATTTTGCACCACAGACTCTTCTTAGAGAGGCTGAGGCAGTTGTTGGAAGATTTGGAGAGAGCAGACCTAACGACACCCACAATGACTGACTGCAAATTACAGTAATTTCACGAATACAAACCGCACCATTTTGACTAAAATTTTGCTCCCACACCGGAAATGCGGCTTATACTCAGGAGTGGCTAATATGTGAATAATTTTCTGACATTTACAACCCCGGAAGTGCCAGCCAGGGTGCCGAGCTGAGCACCTGCCAGTAAAATCTAGGATTTTGCGATTGTTACAAATTAGTTACTGTGTGGCGTGGCAGGCGGGGCCAGCTTAATGCTGGCAGCGTGGAGGGAGGGAGGGAGGCAAGGGAGTTCCCTCCTTCAGGCGGGGGAGAGGCAGGGGGCCCTGTACTGACATCCCCACGGTTCGGGGAGGAGGCGGGGCTCTGTGCTGCCATCCCCGCGGCCCGTGGGGTAAGCGGGGGGCTCCTTCCCCCTCCTGCTGCAGCAGGAGCAGGCAGGCTCCGGCCCCGCCCTCTGCCGCCATGGTGGGAGTGGGGGCTCTCCGTCCCTGCCCACCGCGGGAGTGGGGGTGCTCCGTCCCCGCCTGCCACTGCAGGGCAGCGCCGGGCCGGGGCGAGTGAGCCCAGAGGCGGCGGCCAGGCCCGAGACGCCCCGCCGAGTGGCCCCACCGGGCTGGACCACCTGGCCCCGTCGGCAGCCCCGAGCGGGCCGAGCCTGCACAGCCTTAGCTGAGCCAGTAAACCCCCTGCTCTGCCGTGGTTCTGTTACTATTTGGCAACTTTGTTGCACGCGGGTCCTTGCTGCGAACGACAGAGCGGCTTATACTCAGGTGCGGCTTATTTATGGACAAAGAACGAAATGTTTGCCAACACCCAGAGATGCGGCTTATAGTCCGTGCAGCTTGTATTCATGAAATTACTGTAATTGTACAAAAAGCATGAGCACAGACAAAACTATTCAGTGAAATGAGGAGGATCCTCGTCCCTACTTCTAATTCCAGTCAATTTTCTTGTGGAAGCTGTCCTGTCTCACAAAAAAAAAGTGAGAACAAAAGTGAGAAGTGAGATCAACAGCATATTAGTGATGGAAAGTCTCTCATGTAGGAAAAACAGGAGAAAATTGAACTTTTTTCAAATGAGCCTGTTATGCAGTCATGTGAACTTCTATGACTTCAATATAGGCCTCAAGGTATCCATTAAAATCTACATATAACTCACTATTAACTTTTTTACTGTTCACTGGTCCTGAATCCATCCCATATTGGAATGAACAAGGATAGTACTGGCATACTCTGTCTGAGACTCCTTAGTGACACACATTAATTTGTAGTTCTGGTTCTACAATGTGGACTCCAGCAAATCCCAGTATAGTAATGCTGTATTTTCAAGTGAACAGCTTTCCCTGCATTGCCTAGTTCAAAGTGACTCTTAACAGCCTACTGCCAAAAAGTTAGATATTTTCCATTTTGATTCTAGCAGTACAGAGAAAGTTTTAAAAACCTCTTCTTTTAAAATTGTTGCATTAAACTTCTATCTATGCTAACAAATACTTTGTAATCACCTCTGTTATTTTCAAAATTGATGCCAAATAGACATACTAAGCAAAGCCAGTTGCAAGTAAAAAGAATAAGATCATACAGGAAATATATTGCAACGCAGGTTTTTAATGCTGAATAAATAATATAAGAATATGTTTGCACGAATCAAGAAAACTCAGAGATGTCGGTGGCAAATGCAACTATCATTACTTTCACAGATTCTAAATCTCTGTATATTGTCTTAGATTCCTTATGTCCCATCTTCCTACTTTTAACGATTGACAAAATATGAAAGAAGAATTTCTAAACTGAACATCACTGGAATTATTACCAACATGAAATGCTCTATTTGCAACTAACTTAATTTCACTTTTCATCCTTCACTGTTCTACTTGGTTTTTTTGCATTTCACTTCTCCATAGCAGAGCTCTTCAATTTTTTTCCTTTCCTCTCCACTTGTCCCCACACATTTTGAGCTCTCTGGACAAATCTCTTTGGCTTTTTATTACAAGATCCACTAACTGTGTATGATTTCTTAGACTGACACTGCTTGTCTTCCTGTCACTACTTATGACTAAAGCTGGTCCATTTGCCTCTCTGAAATCAGCAACTGAAAGTCAGTGTTCAGTGCCTGACATTGTTCTTTAGATGGCATATTTTTGGAGACAGTTTTATTGATTTCCCCATGATCCTGTTAGCTGCTTCTGGCAGAAAATAGAACCTTGAAGACTCTTCCTGATGCAAGAGTTATTTTCTTATGGCTGTTAAACATGCAAATAATTGCACAACTTACAAGAATTTATCATAAGGATCTGATGGCACGTCTCTTAAAGAGAACAAAGTGCCATCTTACTAAAATTGTGTTCTTGTTACCATCTCAATCAAGTATGACTGTGATAAAATCTTTTGAAAAAAATTGAACCAGCTACCTGCTCACCTATGTTTCATAGACTAAGTGTTTTTGAACAATTTTTTCTTCTGTGCAAAATACAGTTTTGCTTTCCATACACACAATGCTTTCATTTTTTATCATATTAGTAGGGAAATTATAACAGATTAGCAATGACACCAAACCCTGAGTTGATTTTATTTTTATTAATGCTAAAACACAGAACAAAGTGCAATTAATTTCAGAAAATATAATAAATAGTTTAACTATTTCATGTCTTTTTCCAAGTTAAAAAAAATCTTACCAGTGAATCCTGGAGGACAAGCACAGCTGTAGTCTGCAACCAGGTCTAAACAAGTTGAATTGCTTTTACAGAAGCCATAAGTGCACTCATCAAAGTTGATTTCACAGTTCAGGCCTTCAAATCCTTGGAAAAAAAACCAAAGAGGTATGCATTATTCAGCTCTATCTGTTCCTTATTTTTCTAAAGCAATGTCTTTAGGTCCCTTGTTTTCAATTTAATCTTGTAAAAAGAGATCTTGAATCCTTATGAAAAGATCATTCAAAAAGCTTTTTCTGCTCTGTCACTAATAGGAAAGTACATTCTTTTTCTGTCAAATATACTTTAAAAGGAATTGATAAATGAAAGCACATTTTTAGGATTCAGTATGTTCATTAATCTAGTTCAGCTTTTAGTTGAGCAGAGACTTAAGAATTCATGCATCTGCTGCCATTTTGACATCACAGATGAAGTGAAGCTGGAATTTGGACCTCTGCTGTCAAAATAAAAATCAACTTTAAAAATCTCTTTTAAAATCAGTTCTCAAATAGCTGCTTTTCTGCATTTTCTTTATTTGTTTTACAGAGCCCTAGAATTATCAAGGTTGCTAAAGGCTTTCCAGATCATGCAGTCCCACTGACAACCCAGCATCACCACAATCACCCCTGAGCCATCTCCCCGAGTGACACATCCAGACACCTCTCAAACACTTCCAGAGAGTGTGACTTCACTACCTCCCTGGGCAGTTATTCCAGTTTATAACCACTCTTTCAGTGATTTTTTTCTGATCTATTAGTATCTAATCTGAACCTCCCCTGACATGATTCAGGGCCTTTTCTTCTCATCCTGTCAGTAGAGACATGGCAGGAGAGACAGACCCCCACTTCAATAAAACCTCCTTTCAGTGGAGAGCAGTGAGGTTCCCCTGAGCCTCCTCTCCTCCAGACTAAACAACCCCAGCTTCTTGTGTCACAACAACTTTTAGCCAACCCAGAGTCCCAACAGTGGTTTTTTCTAGTTAAAATTGCTAGAAAATCTCCTTTCCAATATCTGATATTTCATGCTCTTGTAAATGTATTCTAATTCATGGTCATGCTACAAAATGAGTGTCATTAGTGCTGTCACAGGCCATGGCTGCAGGAAGACCATGACTAATTTTGAGCTATCAGTACACCCTCAGTGCAAGCCATATTCCTATAATTTCTCAAACTGACCAGGGAACCAATTTCCACTGATCCTTAAGTCATAAAACTTTAGAATTACCCTTAATTCATTAATAATGTATAAAATAACAGTTCTTATTTGCATTTTAAGTTTAATCAGACCCATGTCTCACAGGTAACAAGTAAGCCACAAAATCAGCAACGTGGATGTCAAGATTTATTTTTGTATAAGTTGGTCAGGCAGGTTTATACAGCAAGATGATCTTTTCCCAGGTTATTTTCCAGCTACCTTCCAATATCTGTTTTGGCTTCTAATTTAAGCTAACTAATGACAGAGGCTGTACTTATGAGAGTTAATTGGGGAAATTTCCTTTCTTGTGATCAGTTTCTGAAGCGATCACTACTGGAATGCCTTAATGTATACAACCTGAAATATTGTCAGCTCTGAAATCAGCTAACATGAGTCCATATTTAGAAAATAGTATAATTTGAAGATTAAAATAAAAAATAATTAAAACATGGAACATACCAGATTATAAATTACTACCTTGGCTTTATTTTAATCAAAAACCCAGTTTAAAATATTCGTAATAAACCCATTTGTGAAAGCATTTCAGAAATCAATTTTAAATGTTTTAAAACATTTTGGTTTTTCTTTGATTAATTTTTTTACTGAAATCACTAGTATTTTTCATATAGCACTGATAACAAGCAGTGTGAATTTTTAAAGAAACAGACAACAGGTGCTGAAAATCATATTATTCTTGTCTGTGAAAGTTCTAATAGATTTATTTAGTGATGGCCTATTAAAGTCTTTATGATCAGTCAGAAATCTGCATGTTATTAAGGAAGGTAAAAATATTTTTTCTAAGCTTGTTGATGGTATTTTCCATGGAATTAATGTGCTCCTCATTTGTGTTTTCTCCAATGCTTCAACTTTTGCTAAAATCATTAAGTTCTGTCTGACAAAAAGTAGAATTTACAGATATATCAGTCTCCATTCCTAATTTACCTCCAATCTTAATGATCATGGTTGTTTTGGTAGGCAAGTTTTGGACAAAGATGCCAACATGACTTTGGAAAGGAATGAACTTTCATAGAAAGGAAGTTTTAACAATGGCTTTGAAGCCTGTCAAGAAGATGCTTTGCAAACTGCAGGCAGTTTTGAAAATTGTCAAAGATAATAAAAATAAATTATTTTAAACAACTTACCTTCAGGGCAAAAGCAATCATAGCTGTTGACATCATTTTGACAAACAGCACCATTCAAGCAGGGAGCTGAATCACACTCATTCATTTCTGTTTCACAGTACTGGCCTGAAAAACCTGCAAATGCAATAAGATAAGCTTTGATTTTCTTTGTCATTATGTATGCTATTAGCATGAAACACATATTTCGAATGGTATTCTTTAACTAAAACCCAGCAGTCTTATGATCCATATTTCCCTGGAAAATGAAACTTTAAGTCAGGTTTTCTGTATTTTATTTACAAAGAGTTAAATTTTATTCATTTCTTATTCAATATTGCAAATGCATCTTTATTGGTGGAATAAAGCAATGAATCAAGTAGGAAATGCTTCTAGAATGCAGGAAGACATTCACAGCTGTATGAACACAAGGTAGACATTTTAAAGTGGTTTTCTTGTATTAGAGTAATTTTAGTATTTTTATGATATAATCATATAATGTTTTGGGTTGAATTGACCATAAAGATTAACTAGTTCCAAGACCTCTGCCAGGGGCAGGGACACCTTCCACAAAAACAGGTTGCTCAATACCTTTTCTTAAATTTTGCCACACCAATATGAGAAAGAGTACCTAGATTCTGTTCTATCCACTGTGTTGTCCTTATTGCTGTGGAGAGTGACAAAATACAGAGTGCCAATATACTGAGGCACAGCAAAGATGGGCTGCACAAGTCAGGTCTCAGGACTGTGAAGTGCACGGCTCAGCTGTGGCACATAAAGCTGTTGGCTTTGTTTCTAAAGGAAAGAAAGAATGATGTGCACATCATTAGAACAAAAATCTGAGGGCTAATTAATCTTGTATAAGGAAAGAGCAGCTCAGTTTTGTAATTCCTTACAGGTACTTTGAGACACTGTACAAGCACAGGTGCTGCAATGGGGGCTTCAAGGGGGTCCTGACAGGAGAGGAACAGATAGAAATTGTTTAGTAAATTGACAAAGCCAACAAAATATTAAATTAACTTTCATTGTGGGGAAGCAGGGCAGAGTTACCCACTTGCCCCTAAGTTACATGTGCTAATCAGAGACTAGATTAATTGATATTTTCATAAATAGCAACCAAAGGTGAAAGATTTAATCTGAAGTATAATGCAGAATTATTCTAAATGGCATATATTGTGAATCAAGACTTATATATTTTAATTTGTTTTGATGATATTCAATATCAAAGAAACTTTGGGGGGAGGGGATTAGAAAATTACTGACACCAATGAAATGAGGTCATACTTTATATGTTTAAAATACAAAATTCAGAGAAGAAACTAAGAATAAAAAGCTGTTTTGCATGTGAGTGTACTAAAAAACTGCAGGACAAATTCCTTTTGCCTGTGCTTTACAGCATTATGACCTTTATGACAATAAAGGTGGCTAGGCATAGCTTACAACCTACTTTAATTTAGCAGTTACATATGATTTTTTAAAGTTTTAGTAAGTTAAGATTGTTTTCTAGAAGTTATGTTCTTTTAAAAATGTTCACATCTAACATGTCTAACTGAGAACTAGCTACCGAGTTGAAAACTAATTCACATTGGAAACCTAACTATCAGAAGTCTGGCCTCAATAAGGTTTGTTTTGGTTTTTTTGATTAAAAGGACAGAAAATTAACCAGTACAGAAGGATAAAGGATAGCACCTCATTCTTAAACATGGAAAAAAATACTTTTTCAAGCTGTTCTTTTTTTATTTATCGCATTTATGCCTATTCATAAATTGTTTTTGCAAGACAACACATTGTAGAGAGCTTCTTAAAGAAGCTATTGGGAAGCATATTAAGTCAGTTTTGGAATAAACACTTAGCATTCCTATAGGCCTTGCTGGTAGCGTTAAAATGTTTTAGGAGCTAGTAATGCCATTTCAGAATCAGAAGAAATCCCCACATTTTGGTCTTACCATGTGAACCAATATGAAATCTGAGGCATGACCAGGTCACCCTTTCTCAGGAGCAGTATAAATGCCCAGCAGTTGCACCTGACATTCTGGGGATTTGTGTTACAGCAGGACTAGCAAGCAAGGGGAAATATCATAGGAGCCAACACAGAGCTGCAGGTAGCAGAAGCGCTAATTTGCAAAGATTCTCATTGCATAGTTTACTTCGTTGCTGCTTTCTTAAATTATGGATTGGAAGGGAAGAAATGAAAAGCATAACTAGAATCTGTCTTCAATAGAATTTGGTGCATACTGTGTCAATTATCCACTCTGAAAGAGCTGAAAGCAAACATATTGATAGAATTTTATTTCTTCTTGTCACATTTTAATATATCCTGCAGACAGAAAACAATATAAATGGAGTTTGTATTTATCTTAAATTGTTTCTGCTGAAGAATTATTCATATATAATATAATATACTTTGATTATGTTTATTTCTTGCTGATCAACATGCCAACAAAAGACATTTCTTTCACACACATTAAATAACTCACTTAATAGGCTGAAAGAACATGAGGCAAAATAGCTAGATTTGTATTGTTTTTGAATTAAGAATGAGTTGAGGAACTCTTTTAGCTGCATTAAAATCCGTGTATTCATACTTAATTGCTTGTGATATAATAACATTGTTAGGCAACAAAATAAAAGAAATTATTAAATTAAAATATAAATTTTTTTTTCATAGTTATATGATGCAAGTTAATTGGTTTCATACATTTGAAAATATGGAAATAAATGTCTGTGTATGAGTGCTCCAAACCTTTGTGCTCTACCCTCTGATCTCATAAGATGACTTTGGCAGAGCCAGCACATTGCTCTGTGAACCAGGAAACAATTCTTTTCCTTCATCCATTCAGCTCCTCTCTCCATTAGCCAGTGATTAGGGATATCAGAGAGACATCTAGTCCTGAATAAATATTTCCATGCAGTCAAATGAAAGGCATATGTCCCATATACAAATCCTTTCAAACAGTAAAGAGTACATTTATGGGAATCTTTTATGTAAAAATGTATTTATATTATTTGTGGTTTATTCTAGAGTTTCTGGGATCAAAACTAGAAAAGCATATAATTATTTACTAAGGATGTAATTACAGTTTTTTTGTCAACACACACACTGCAGTAAATATTTTCAGCTCTCAAGTTTTATAGCTCTTTATTTGGGTTTCCTCCCCAGTTGAGGATGAGATCTTTATTTCCACTGGCACTAGCCAATGTTTTCTTATCCAATATAAATGTAAGATAAAACATAAACAGTCAAGAAAAGTAATAATATTTCCTGGGATGTAATTTTGTGAAAGCAGTATTGTTCGCAGGACTCTTTTACATATATGAATTTTTTTAAAAAATAGAGAAAATTTCATCGAGTTGTAGATATTCTGTTAAAATATATATGCAGTTATCTGGCTTATAAATATATTTCATATGTCAAACCCTCAACATTATTTTCTTTCCTATTACCTAATATTAAGGAATAAATCATATAAGGAAAAATAATTTCTATGTGTTATAAATAATTCTAGAAACTCTAGGTCAAATCTAAAAAAATAAGTTGCTTCAATAGAACTATGAAATAAATATAAGTTTCTAATATTTCTAGATACCTGAAAATTATGATTCTGCATTCTCATTCTTAGCAGAAAGTCCTCAATGAAAGAAAAGGGAATCTGCATTATGAATATGTCAGAAAAGTGGGACATATCCTTCCTGGATGCTTAAATTGACTGGATCTAATCCTTATTCAATAATGTCAAGAAATCTTAGTTATTAAATTTTTTTAATAATATATGTGTTTGTAGAAATGAAACAACATGCATCTAACTTTTATGTGGCTCTATTAGCTCCTACTAAATTTTTTCAATGCAAATGTTGTCTAGGAGCATCTAGAAGTTTGAATTCAGACACTCTACATCAAAGTAATAATTTTATATAGTGGTAAGACTCCTAGACATTTTTAAAGGATGAAAGCATAAAACTGGAAAATGCTTCAGTCTTTAAAGTCTCAACTCTTAAAATGTCAAGTTAAGCCAGTTACTAAAGTAGATTATATGTGAAACTCTTGCACACAGGTTATGCATTGAAAAATAAGGTGCATTGGGAAACTGAACTGTCTACACCTCAAGTAATGATGTGTGAACTGTTCTTGTTGAGATCACATTTTTATGTCTTTGTTCCACAAGAAGATCATTACTTTATTAAAAATCTTCCCTGAGGTCAAACACCAGCTCAGTCTACAGTGCTGGTTGGATTTTAGGCAAACAAATGTCACAGTATTTTCTATTTCTCATGAGCTTCTTAAATTTGCATATATGAATTGTGATAACATTTAAAATTAAACAGAGGATATCAAATTCCTTGCAGAACAATTTTCATATAGCAACCTGGCTTTGTATTAAGTATACATATTAGTAGCCTGAATGTGATTTTAAAAATTTCTCAAAAAATCAACATTACATTTATAATCAAACTTCCACGGTGATCACTATTATTATTATTATTATTATTATTATTATTAAAGAAATCTCCTCAACTGTTAAAATCCAGCAAAAAAGCAGAGAAAGAAGTTACTACCACTTAACCTAAAATTTTAACTATTCTTCTAGACAGAAGACACACCCAGTATTCTGGATTTTAAATGACATAGGAGTATTGAATTACATATATAGAAGCAGTATAATGTAAGCAAAAAGAAATTATTCAGCTTCAGATTATAATGCATTTACACAGAGAGGAACTGAGATGGTACAGGAAATCACACTGGCAGCTGTAATTCTGGCTTTTCCAGATATTGAAATCTTAATCACTCTTTTAATATGGTTTGTGGGTATATGCATACTAGCTGCATTCAAGTATTAGAAAGGAAAATAAAGTCATGCAAGAGATGCAATATAGCAAGCTGTTATGTTTTTATGAAATTCCACTGACCTAGATTACTCAAGAAGAGTTAAAGAACAAATCTCATCTACCAGATGTTTCAGTGTTCTAAATCTGCATATAGATGATTTGTTTTACATCTGGCCAATCAAGGTTAAGCCATTACTATTTCCATGGGGTGAAGAAGAGAAGGAGAATATCCATGATTTAGTTATCTTGTCTTCTGCAAACCACCCTGCATCTATAAGAGGGTTTCATCTAATATTTTTATTTTTTGAGCCTTCAGTTGTCTGAGGGCAGTATTAAAAAAAAAAACAACACAAACCAGAAAATTTCAGAACAAGGAGAGAACAGGCACATTGAAATTATCTTGTACAAGTGTGAGAATTATTTATACAGGAGATAAAGTTTTCTTGACAGCTAGTTGAATACTGCTGAACAAATTTCAATAGGAACTAAGAACAAACATATTGCAGAAAACATGTATTCCAATATTTAAAACAAAATAAAACAAACAAACAAAGCCCCCCACACCTGTATGATTCGCACTTGCAGAGGAAAATAAAGACAAACTTGTGGGTGGGAGATGTCCCACAAACCATAAAGTGGGCCTGAAAACCATGTCCTCTGGCAGGATGATTTTATAAAAACTGCACAAACTGAGGCTTTCTGATTTTACTTATGCACAGCAGGAGGTCTCCCAGGCTTTTCTTTCAACCTATTCTAATTTTCCATGAAATGCCCCATGAAATTTTTGTTGAAAGATGAAAAGTATCAGCATGGTTTCTTCCTTTCCTGCAAAAAACTCCAAACCTTTCCTTTTCTTTCCCCCCTTTTTTTCTTTTACCATAATTATCTGCTTTTCAAGAGGATGCCATTATAGCAGACAAATTTATAAAGTCACATCAAAACAAAGGGCATAGGAACATCATCTGGATAACTCCCACATAAAAAGCTGCCATGACAAGACAAAGAGCTCTGTTCCAAGATAGATGCTAAATATACCTGTTACCAAAGGTAGCACAGGGACAACTATTGTTTCATTTGTGTTTCTAGGCCTGAGGAATTTCTGATTACATTTGTGATTTTCAGGACTTACATCTCAAGTGTAAAGAATAGCAAAATTTACAACTCAGATATATGGAAAAAAAATATGAATTTGTGGAAGCAGTTGGAAGGAAATAAAACACATTTATATACTCAAGATTTGCCTTGGTGAAAAGGCATTAGAGGCAATAGAAAAGGATTTAAGATGTTTTTACTTGTCATTCTTTCATTTGGGTATCTGCTTTCCTTTCTTATTGGTGGTGTTCACCTTTTTTTTGTAGAGCTGTTTTACTCTATTTTTCTAAAATATTTTAAACTGTCATTAATATAAAATATTCTTTATCAATTCACTGTAAAAGAAATAGAATGGACAAATGGTATTAGAAATAATAATAGTACATCCAGACCAGATGGGCACTTTTCTTTCAAACAGAGTAAAATTCTCATGCAAGAAACTGTGACATTGTCATTGCCCAGCAGATGCACAAAATGGATGCAATTTTTTTCCAGATAAGAATCTCAGGGGACATGGAGCAATGTTAATTTATTTTAAATAATTCAACAGTCCATTAACAAATTCACTTAGATTCCTAAGTCTATTTAAATTAGCTCTCCTTAAAAGTAAACTTATCAGGACAAAGTTTTACACTAGTAAAAACTGAAACATAAGTTTACAGATAGTCTGAAGATTAACCTTAAATCTAAATGACAAATAGCTTATAGCATGTAGCATTTGAATTAAGTTGAATGTTAATTGTTGCCCCTTGATGGCAAATTCTGCATTAATAAAGAATGTAATGGAAGCTCCCTGATTTTCCATAATTTATGAGGCAAATTATGAATTCCAGTGAAACTGGTTGAATTGACATCCCTGAAATTTGGTAACCATACATCAAAAGAGAAATCCTTAGTGTGACAATCAGAGGGAAAAAAATAAAAAGCTTAAATCATAAATGCTAGCAGACAGTAGATAATCGGGGATTTGGGTGTAGGTAGCTCACTCTGCAACTTCTTAGCTGCACTCATCATGTGGCCTTATTGTAAGCTTTGATAACACCATGGCCAAATAAAGGTTGCATGTCTTGAATCTTCCAGTTGAAATGCCATGAGAGCATCATCCATTTAATAATATGGTTAGGCTGAGAGAACTGTGAAGGGGAGGGCAGTCCAAGCTTGCAGAGAGAGCTGGTGCTGAACAACACTAGCTCCTGCAAACAAGAAGTTGTGTTGTAAAAGGCTGATGAGAAAGAAGTTTAAGATCTTGATTGGAAAGATCATGGAAGTATGGCAGGAGCCTGGAGATCACAGAGATACGTGGGGGGAAAAGAAAGCCAGGTTATGCACAGGGACTGTGGCTAGTAATGCTCAAGACTGATGACTGAGCAGCAGCTCAGCATGAAGTAGAATGCCTTTCTGCCTGAGCTTCCCACAAAATCGAACCATGGCAGACATAGCACTGAAAGGGTGTAGGAGGGATAATCAACTACAGTAAGAGCTCTCATCTGCTTTGTTTTGAAATAAACCCCATTTTTCAGATTCTTTGGAAACAGTCATTTGCATTGTTGCCCATGATCTGGATTGGCTGGGTTGGCACCAAATATGCCATTTTGAAAAGGCTCAAAAAATGTGGCTTTCCTTGACAGGGAATATCACTTTACTTACAGTGAAAAGGGAGCATACTAGATAACAGACTTATCTTCAGCTGTCTTAGATGTGTCATTAATATACCAAATATATTTTGTTTGCTAAAGTACTTAAAGATAGTCCAGCTCATTATCATACCTTTCTGGTACAGAAAGATGCTACTTTCTAATTGCATAATTAAAATGGAAGCTTTTATTAAATAAAAAGAGATTTGACCTCAGAGCCAAGCAATTTTAGTCAGTGTAATTTTTTCTCTTACAGAAGCAGGATAATAAATTTCTTTTCTGTCTAGGATTTCAGTGAACTGGTGTGCAGTTATGGTCAGGGTAAAAACAGGGAAAAAAAACATTGGAAAATGAATATCCAAAAATCTTAAAAGATCAAGTAAGTATCTCTGAGGGGAATGAGGAATTAAATAATCCTAAGTAAAAACATCCTGTTTAGCATATATTTAAAATGGCTTGAAAATCAGGGCAAGCCAAAGTACAAAAGGAAAAAAAAATTGCTACTGGGGTGGTAAAAAGTTGGTGTGATCAATTTGAGACAGCTAAACAAGCAAAGAAAATGTTTAATTGCTACGATTGCTTACTATTGAAAAATGTTTTCCCCTCCCATATAAATAAACGAGTAATCTGGTTTTACAGAGCCACTGAGTATGGGCAATGAAGTCATTATTTTTCACAGCACTCAAGATGTAGTGTCACCATTTCCTGAAACAGAGGATTTTAACAATGATGTGACAGTTTAATGCAAGACCATGGAGACCAACTGCTTTCGGTGCTGTTACAAGGTGAGATAACCATGACAAAATGATTTCTGTATGTGTCTATAGGGAGCCCATTATGAGTCTATCATTCTGGCACTACAGTGTGAAATTATGATGAGGAAAAAAAAAGAAGTCATTCAAATTTGTACTGCATGACAATGACAATCCAGCGTGAGTTAATGATACATTGCAACTGAAAATCAAGCCCTTTTTTTCACTGTATACTGAATAAAACTACCTAACCCCAAAGTTTTTCTTTTCATGTAGTGCAAGAGAACTGTACATAAAATAATTTATTATAATTACCTTCAATTAATCTCTACTAAGTGTAAAAATTCTGGTTTTAGACTGAATCAAGATGTTTCTTTGCAGATCTACCCACAACAGAAACTCACCTAGTACAGATCAAATATGCAAACAAAACCACATAACTAGAAATAATTTTTTTTGTGTAAATAGAGTACATGCTCCTCATTTACTCAAATTTCCATTTGCTTTCTCCAATCCAATTATTCTTAAACATGTCCATCTTGGAGTTCCTTAAATAATTTTAATCTTGTTCTTTCAAGTGTACTAATATATGTATTTATGTACATATTTTCTAATCTCACTTTCTGTGCCCTTTGTCAGCAGTGATTTTCTTTAAAGAAGCATTAATTCCTTACTCCAAGACTATTTTCTTTTTTCTTATAAAATCCTGCATTACTCTAAATATGTTTAGTTAACATTATAGGCAGTTAATTTATTAATAGACATATTTTTATGTGACTTTCAATTTAAAATGTGCTTCATGCTACTTCAAAATTGTGAATTTTCTTGATCACTTCTCTGTCCTTTTACATTTTCTAGAGTTCATTTTAATTTAATCTCTTTACATAATTTGTATTTGTTCTATTTTTTTGTGGTTTTTTCTGCTGTCTTCTCTTTAGTAAAACACAGGCCTGAATGTCCTTATTTACTGAACAAAAATGAAGAAAATGGTAGGAAGTCTGTCCAAGATAAATTTACACAGCATGAAAACCTCATTTAGCGTTGTTTCATATCTCTTGTGCCAGGTAACAAAGTAACTTTCTGACATTGTCCACAAGGATTCTTGCTTCCACAATAGGTTAGGGTATATGGCAGAAAGCAATGGAGTTTGAAAAACCAATAGTTCTGTGTTTTCTTAGCTATGTAGTTAGAAATTTTTCATTTTCAAAGTGAGAATTATGCTGGTAAAAACATCAAACAAGCATTGTCCTGAAATACAATCACTTAAAATACATCTAATGATATCCCACAGGTATCCTAAACAATGTGACTCATTCAGCCTTTGGAGGGACCTCCTTTGAAAGTTAAATTTAATTTAATTTTCCAATATCTGTTTTATTATTGAAACTGCCTCGTGGGAAAGCATGACATAGTAAATTAAGAAGGAAAGCGAAATAAATCGTTCTCTGGTAGAGTTCCAGAGAGAAAAGGATCACTTGAATGCTAACATAGATTTGGAATATAACAGATGAAACTCAGCATATTGTTGTCCACACACATTGTACAACTCAGCATATTGTTGTCCACACACATTGTACAACTAACTTTCACCTTAAGTTTAGCATTCTAGTAGATTTTGTAAAAAAATATGTAGAGTCCACAATGCAAACTAAAACATCTTTGAATTGTAACCAGTTTTTGCCTATCGAAACTGAACATAGATTGCTTAAAGATTTCTGAACAGTTTGAATATGATCACACTAATAATATGGTTCAATTTAAATATTAAAAGCAGGTTGAAGCTCATAACAGATCTTAGAAAGACAGTAAGTATTTCTTCATGAAAATGTTGTGGGAATCAGATTATTTCAGAAGCACCGTAAGTAACAGAAACACATAACTGTCAGGAACTACTCATTGAATCAGTGGTCACCTCTTTTCTCACTTCTGAAAGCTTCTGACTGTGAAATAAATGCTTCTTTTGGAAGAGTTAACATTTTCTTCATATTTCCTTCAGAAATATTTTCAATACAGTGTCATAAAATTAGGATCCATGACAAAAAATTCAATTGCAGGAGGGAGGAAGGGAGGACAGCAGAATTTAAAGGTCAATAGGCTGGCTAAAATCTTAGATATAGCAACAGCAGAGAATTTATTAGATAACATGGTGTGTGCTACAGATAAAGACTAAAAGTATTTAATGTTTATAAAGTAACCTGATACAGAACTAATCTTATATACAATTAATAAATTAAAGTACTTAGCTATGTGACCTGTTGTGTTATTTTCAGTAAAATCTGGTAGTTCTCCCCCACCCACTTTGTGAGGGGGAAATCAGATGTTTAACTGCAATTAGCAGTCAGTGGAAATCAGGCACTTATGACCTTAACATGCTTTGGAAATTGTCATCCAGAAGACAGAAAAATGACGTTAAGATTTTATTGAAGTATTTTTGGTAAAATAAATTCACATGGTTAGATGTAGCATTAAGACCATAGAAAATATCAAGGATTAGCTACCAAATAGAGAGCCATAAAATTAATTAAAAATATATATTTTGAGAATTATCACTATGGTGTATTTGAAAATAAATGAAACATTAATAAAGCAAATAAAGTCTGAGGTTGTGTCAGACCTCAACTAGTCCCATCCAAAAGGAAACACAAGACATCTGCCAGCAGATTATTTATTTATCTATGGTTGTGGTCCATACTCAAGTTCACCTCCTATCACTGATCTTAACACATGTGTGAGAAGAGTCCATCTGTCATATACATAAAGTAGAAAAACACTGTTTGAGAGCCTGAGATCTTCTTCAGTTCCTTTGTGCTTCCTTAGCCCAACAGAATGTAAGAATTTAGCTTTGTTTTTACAAGGACTTACACCAAATCCGTTACATCCATCCCTTTTGCTGATTTCCATGAGCATTGATTCAGGCATAAAGTTTATATTTCAGAATCCTAATTTTATTTATTCAAAGAGGGTGTACTTCAACCTACTTTTCAGACATATATTTAATAACCTTTTCTTGTGGGTGACAAAGTGCTGTCCCAAAGCCTGACCTTTATTTCCCATAACTGTGCTCAAGTGATGACCACCAGGAGCAGTTGTGATGGGTGCAGCAGACCCACAGTGTATGTCAGGGAGATGGATAACAACACAATAGCCAAGAGCTAACCGGAGGCCCCTCCGGTTACCCAAAAATAGTGCTGGTCAAAATCTGGCTCAAGTCAAGTGTGATAGAAATGAACTTCTGTGGTCAGCATGCAGGTATGGCTATAATTAAATTATCTTCCTCAGTGAAGAGTTGAGCTCTCTTGCATGACAGTGAACTGCACATCAGGATGTTCCCCTTAATAGGGCACCTCTCAAGGTTACTCCTCAAATCTGAGACGCTCCTTGCTGCAACAGATCCTTGGTAAGTGATGTATGACATGCTAAAATTTGAAATTTTATCTGATTTAATTGATTGATTGTGCACCTATAAACCTCTAAGACATAAACATTGAACAAGTTTCAGACTAGAAGAGGGCCAGTTGCACCCAAATTACTCTTTGAGAAGACTTTTAGAATTCAAGGGTGTCCTTCCTGAATCAAAGGGGATATCTCCCTGATAATTTTGTCTGACTTTATTGTCTATATAATAAATTATCAAGCGTATTTTTGTCACTGAATTTTGTTAAACCACTGTCACTTTTACTATCAAACTTGGTCAAATTGCTGTTGTATATCAATAAACAGGTTGTTACTTCTCTTTTATGAGTGAAGCCACTCTATGTGTGACATTATCATATCAAAGATGCATTTTTTCATTCAAAGACAAAATTTATTTATAGGGAATCAAATCTAGATGCCCATTTCTAAGTATTCCTTCCACAAACTTGAGAGCAGTTGTGACTAGAAGTTGCTACTTTGTCCTTCTCAGTAATCCATTCTACCAACAAGTGCTTAAACAGTAGCTGACCAAGAATATAATAGTAGCTTAAATTGCTCTTGAACAGGTGTTCAAAATCATGTTCTAATAGGTGATATTTATTTACCTAGAAATCATCAACACAGATGCTCTCACCCACCGTGCACATTCTTTCTTTTCTGCAATGGTTTAATGGTTTCTTGTGCAAAAGTAGTCTCCAAGACAATTAAAAAACTAATAAATAGTCACAGTGGAGGGTAAATTGCCTTTCCTGCTTTCAAGAAGCATGTGTGCAGCTATAGGATAAGATGTTACCGGTCTATTAAAATCTCAGCATAATCTTTCCTCATCAGATGTATAGCAGGGCATACCTCAGCTTACTAGAAGTACTGAAGGTCATTCTTTCACATAGTGTCATGTCTTGAGAGCATAAGCAAAATAGTATTACTTGTGACACTACAAATATGAGGAATAATGTTAAAATCTATTACTTTACAATTGACTAATAGATCACTTTTAATTAATCTAAGTTAAATTACAAAGACCTACAACTAAGGTTAATATAAAATTAGTAATAAGATAATAGCTTAGTGAAAATAATAAAATACTGAAAGGGAAAATGCTTTAGATATGGACATGCTACAAAATTATATTAAATGCATGCAAACTTATTTTTCCTTATAATTTTTCAAGCATTTGTTAAAAATAATATGAAACTCAAGAGGTAAGACCGATTTTTACTTTTAGCTTAGGAATTAGTCCTTTTTATAAGTAATCATGAAATACTGACTGTTTCCTTAGTGTTACAGATAACATTAAATGACACGTATTGAATTTACTACCTTATATAGTCCAGGAAGACATGGAATCCTCATTCAAGGTTATGAAAAGAATTACCTGAGTCATCCCTGATAATTAATACTAATTATAATAAAACATAAAATAACACAAAATCTTTAGGACTTTGAAGGGAAGAGATATATGTTTTACTGCTATATTAAAAGTCCTAATAAGATGGCTCTTAGAAATTGATATTTTTTACCTTGGCAGTATTTCCAGAAAACTGGAAGATTAGAACAAGACTTGCAGAGAACTTAGAGATAAATTGAAGGACAATAATATAATTGAAAGAAATTATCCTTATTTTAGAAAAATAAGCAATATCAAATAAAATTGATATTTACAGCATCATCATAAGTACAAGTTAAGAGAAAGTGTGACACAAAACCATCTTAGAATCATAAATTATTAGTATTGCAAAGGACCTTGATTCCAAAACCCCTGCAATGGACAGGGAGTTCTCTAGCAGAAATATATTTGGTGTTTTTCTGTTGGTTGTTTTTTTTTTGGTTTTGTTTTTTGTTTTTTTGTTTTTTTTTTTTACCTTGGGATCATAAAATGTTCTGGAAAACATCTCAGTGCCATCCGAAGGAGTCCCAATATTTACAGAAATTAAAATCAGTTTACTGAGACAGAAGTGATTTTGATTGCAGAACCTCTGCACACCAGAAACTTTTTTAGTCAAATATAGAAGAAATTTTTTCTTGGTCTGAAGATATTATGAGTTTCATAATAAAAAATGAACAGTTATTTACAAAATTTGCACTTGGAAGTATACTGGAAGAGTAATAAATATAGATGTAGATGTACAGGTCACAAAATGTCATGGATTTGTAAGAGCAGTGTCTGAATAGATGGTTCCAAAATCAAATGCTAAAACTAAGAAAGTAGGCCACAGTTGCAGGTAAGGTTTAAAACATAGTTCAGAGATACCTACAAAGCATTTATGTATTAAAAAAATGTCATGTTGTATGTAGGATGTCAGCATATGAAGAGAGAGAGGTTAAATATGAAAAGGAAGGTACTAGCGAGACAATTATAGTAATCCTCTAACCCAGTGCTCTAGTTGGTATTTTTAGAATTATTTGGGAAGGCTTAAAGTCTTCAGAATTTTCTCCTGCAAAGACAATCTTATGATCCTCAGTCAAGTTAATTTCAACAATTTAAAATATTGCATTCAAAGCAGAGATGAAAAAGACAGCCTCTAGCAGCAACCTTCTTATCATGTGTACTTTTTGGCTATTCCAGTAGCCAGAAAAGCTTTTGATTATTACTGATTCTGATTACTTTTAGCTGTTTATTCCTAAGATGTAAATTTGTTGTTCTGCCTTCCAGCCAAGCAGCAGTCCTTTCTAGGATTCACAAAAATGGCAGTAACAGTAGGCTGTATAATTTTTTCAGGTTTAAATGAACTCTGCATAAAATTCCATTATAATTAATCCTAATTCATATAAGTCTATGTAGAAAGAATGAATTAAAAATGTCCATATTTATGATGAAAACAGACTTCTTGATCTATTTGAAGGGAATCGATAGACAGATTATACCTTGTTTGTTAACAATTTTTATTAATGTGATCCATTGACTCATCCTGACCTTACAAAATGAGCTTGCATCTGAGATGTGAACATTTTACAGAAATACACCTTTATTGTTACATTTCTTTGAAATAAAAAGAGACACGTTTTCTAATGAGAGTATTTTGGGCCTGAATCCAAGAAAGCACTTAAGTAGGGGTGCAATTTGGATGTTTGAGGAATGCTATTGATTTCAGAGGAGGCATTTATATAATTAGAGTTACTTGGGTGATTAAAAATTCTACTGGACTTGGAGCCCATTGGCATGGCATAAAATTCACCTTTATTCAGAAATTCATAGTCAACAGAATGAAAAAAAAAAAGCATGAATCTTTCAAAATAAGAAGTCCATTATGAGCCTAAACTTTTAATTTCTGGAGAAAGAACACCAGCCCAGCTGTAAAATAAATCACATGGCTGAAGATGGATGTGACTGAGTAGCAGCTCTTATTTAAAAAAAACCCCAAATTATTTCCCCCATAGTTATCTTTCAAGCAGGCCAATCCCAGGGTAAACCAAAGAATAGTCTCCACCACTGAAGTTTCAGAGGACACAGAAGAGTACAGGAAACTGATTTATTGCATTTGAAAGTGGGAGATTTTGTATGTTGTGTGCTGGGAAGGGGCTGTCGGTGGATGAGTGGGTTGGCTGCCCACTAGAAATGCAGTTATTGGTGCCTTCAGGAGACTGCTTATGTGGCTTCTTAGGTTCAGTGAGACAGCAGCACAGTGCCTCAGACTTCTACTAAAGACACAGCATGTCACTCAGAAATGGGGCCAGAAAGCCCTATGTGGCCCTGAAGACTGGAAGGGAGGATGTCCTGTAAGACTGTACAGAAGAGCAAGACAAAGGATTAGCAGCAGTGGTCTGGGTCAGGAGCTGGTTCTTTGAATCTTGCTCACACTGTGTGGGATTTGCTCCATTCTCATGTTGGGCAGCATAACCAGTTCACCATTTCTCCTAATCTAATGTTAATTCATGTTCAAAGTGAGGCATAAAGATATAGCTTAGGCATTATAGCAATTTGCTGTCATTTGACATTACTGAAAGAAGGTGAGAGACGTCTGTGTCCAGGGTCTCTACAGCTCTGTATTAAAAGTGTATGGGAAAAATAGATCAAAAGGTTTATATAAACATTATTAGTGGCATTAATTTAGAAAGCCATAGCATTTTAGTACATGCCTGCTTATAGGATTCATAAGTGAACTACTCAGTATACATCTGTAAAATTTACCCAACAAGCTTCTCTCTGAGATTACCAAAAAATCTAGATTATTGGGGTTTTGCCCAATCTGATTAAACCTCTAATGCCTCCACTTTTTTTTTTTTTTTAATGTTTATGGAAACAGTTGATGAATGCTTTATGAAGTCAAATAATTGCTGAAGCAGCTTGCTATGGCACCCTCATTTAAAGTTAAAACATGCTTTACAATTCAGTAATTAATATGTTCTGATAATTTTTATTCTTTTCATTATAACTAATTTGCATAACTACATAATTCATTATATGAGAAAATGGATCAGCACTATTTCTTTAAACTTTTATTTAATACATCTATAGCTCTGGATTGCAGAGAGAACTGCACTGGCACTATACTGTATTTACTCTCATCTAGTCTATATGCATTTTTCTTGTGAGTCTAGAACTGGTCTAAACCCGAACATAAATGTCTATACTTACTTCTGGAGTTTAATCATTTCCTGCCTTAATTTTTGGATCTTTTTATTTAATATCTTGGTGTTAGAATAATTATCTGAAATACTTTTCATGAAGTTCTATGCAAAATACATTATCTCTCAATGGTTGACTACAATCCATTCACTCTTCCTTGTTTTCTTTTGGTTTTTTTTTCAATTTTGTATCATGTCATGTATTTCTGTTGGGTTTTTTTTTAATAACTGCCAACACTGAGGAAGTGTTTTGAAAATTGCTCCAGGCAGTTTTTGCATCCAAAGAAACAATCTTGTTGATGAGAGATTTTTAGGTTTTGTGCACATTTAACCTTTCTTTCTCTTACAATACTTTTTTCACATTGTTAGTTAATCATGATACTAATTCCAGTTTATTGAGATGTTGAGAATAATTTCCCTAAATGAATGTGATATATTAGAAAGACATTATTTGCTTTCTAATATATCACTTATATAGTGATATGATGGTGGTGGGGCACTGGAAGTGGTTCCCAGAGAAATTGTATATGTCCCATACCTGGCAGTGTTCAAGGCCAGGCTGGATGGGGCATTGAGCAACATGGTCTAGTGGAAGGTGTTCCTGGGCATGGCAGGAGGTTGGAATTAAATGGTCTTTAATATTCCTTCTAACCCAAGCTATTCTATTCTTCTATAGTCCTTTATGTGCAGATGGCCTACACAAATATAGTTATAGTAGCTTAGAACCCACACAGACAAGACAGACAAAGGAAATGGAAACAGGCACATAAGAAAGCAAACTTAATTTCTCATATCTTGAGAAGATTTGAAAAGTCAGTCCAAGCTTTGCTGACGTTATGCATAGCTTTGGGTTTCAGAGAGAAAAGAGGAATCTGAAAGCCAGTAGGTTGCACTGCAGCTCGTTAACCACTGATGAAAATGTTGCAGATTAATATCTCTTCAAGATGCATAAACGTAAGAGAGGAAGCAAAAACAGTTTACAATTTCTGTAACCCGAAGATGAATGAGAAATAGTTCAAATATTGGTCTCAGTGTCAGTTTTAGGAAAGGCAGCATTCAATACCTAGCCATTTGCAGCTGAACTCTGGACTAGAGGTGGCTCACAGCTTTATGCAAGTGCAGATATAAACAGTGCCCAGTAAAAAAATTTAATAGATAAAACACGTAGGTATATAATGTGCAATAACTGGGTTTTCATTTGAAGAAAAGAAGAAAGAACATATGTTATGTTGCTATGGCTATATGCTATTAAACAATGAGTGCATTCTGTACAGGGTCAGATTTTTAAAAGATTTTACAGGATATAATCATTACAGTCTGTAACATAGCTGAACCAGATGTATAAAACCACTTCATGGTCAGAAAAAATGCCTAAAAATGTAGATATTATGGAAGTAAAGACTGAAGACAGCTTTATTCAGTTCATTGACCTGTATGTAATTTTCTTATTTGCAGGATTTTCACAGCTTTATTTCACAGTGTTTTCTCTTCTATCTATGTCTATCTACATCCGTGCTTAATGCTGGTTAACTTCAGTATGATTACCTTTCTTCATTTTTACTTTTTATTTTGCAAATGAATAGCATAAGTGGGTTTTCTGAAAATTTATAAGTACTCCTATGGCATATATTTTTGTACATTGCTTTATAATGGAGCCTTACTGCTTCTACTGAAATATTTACATTCACCATATTTTAAATTACCTATTCTGGATATAGCAATTTCTCCTGTCAGATCTGTCACATGTTTACTCTCTTTCCATTCATAAGTTAGCTTTTAATGTTCCTTCTACTCTATTTTATTATGGGAAAAATCAGAGTATAGACAGAAGAATATGCAGGCTATAGCAAAGTATAACTTGAGGTTTTAAATGTTTAAAGACCTTAAAGTCTTTATAGAAAGAATATTTATAATTTTTTCTTGCTATGACACTGTACAGTTTGAGATAATTATAGATAGGTAATTATAGATAGATTTGTAGGTAATTATATCTTCACAGTAACTCACCCTCTGTTCCAGTCACACACCAATGTGATGGATTGCAATGATGGATTTATGGAACAGGGTCCTCAGTAGCATCTGAGCAGCTATTAAATTAGGATTGTTGCTATTTGGTAACATGTTTTATAAAGACAGATATATTAATCTTGGTCTGATTCAATGAATATCCACAATAAACAGTCTGTACTACCGCATATTTTACTGTGACTAGCATACATCATTCCAGTTATGCTGATAAGTAATTTTAGTCTATTATTATGTCTAAGCGAGAAGCAGTTTGAGATGACCAGAACAAATCTATTAAATGAAGACAAAAAGTGATAAGATCCAGCCATCTGAAGAGTTTAGATAACTGAAAAGAGTTTCTAACCTGAGGCATGTACAACTAGAAATCAATCCAACAGGTTTTTGACACATTTGTTTTTATTGTCTATCCAAGAAAACTGACAAAATTACCCTGTCTGACAATTCCAGTGCCAACTGGCTTGTGAGTGCCAGCTAGATGGTTCTCCAGGAAAACAACAGCTCCAGCCTGGATAGAAGTGAATGCTGCGGGTAAGCTGGCTGGCACTGGGGTCCTTTAGGTTGCTCTGCAAGGATTTGATCGCACTGAAGTCAATAGGATTCTCTCTTTTGTTTTAAATTGACTTTGGCTCAGGTCTTAACTTTTCAAGTCAGGGTCTCCATAGTGAAGATTTCATCTGCTGGTCCAACAGATAGCCAAAGCTCAGCAAGATTACACAGTACTTCATTGGGAGGTGTTTATTTAACTTTGGATAATAACGACGGTTTTCAACTTAAATTTCTCCACATTATAATGAAAATAGCTATAGCTGTGCCTAAAATAATTTCAGAGTATCAGATATTTCCATAATTTAGTGTTAGAAGATGACTTGTCCAACCCCAACTGCTAGACTTTTAACATTTTCCACACATTTTCATATTTATGAAACTTTCTGTGATAACTCATCCTAACTCATTAGCCAGAATGTAGTGAAGACTAAATAAGATATAGGGAAACTAGCAATTAAATTAATAATTACATAAGAATAAAAGGATTTGTTTTAGAAAGAACTGGTCTATTCTTTATTCATAAAACTGGAAGGATCATTATTTGTGGTTGCATATAAATGCTCAAGGTTACATAGGCATATTTAAATTCACTAGTGTTTTCTAGAACATTAATTATGTGAAGGAAATGACACCTCAACACCCTTTCATGACTATTTGCAAGATACATGCCTTAAAATCAAAATAGAAACAACGCCAGGTTTTGTACCATTACCATATCTTATCTGATAAACCTTATAGATATTTTATGTTTAAGCCAATAATTTCTTCACTTTGAGTAGATCAAGTATTTTAGTCTCTCCTCTGTGGGTACCAACAGAAATTCATCTTAATTCTTCCTGACAGCACAGTAGCAGATAAGTATCTAGAATAATCACAGCTTTTGTGTTTTAAGGCATTGTTCTGGATTCCCTGTTCACATTCTAGTCTATTTAGGTCCCCATTGTGTGATGACAGTAAAAACAGTTAATTAAATACTTTGCCAGGAATGCTTTTTTCTTCATTTAATTTTATTTCTATACTGAATGTGTTTAATCAAGGGTGAAAAGCATTTTGTGAAGAGTTTTATATTAGAAAATCAAAAATATCCAGTAGATTAACTGCAAAGGGGGCTGTGCCAGTTGTTAAGTGGGAGTATAAAGTTAAAGTATGTGCATTCAAAGATAATAAGGAAAAAAAAAACAATGAAAAGAAAAATTTATGACTTTAGCTTCAGTGGGTATTAGGAGGATGTGTCTTTAATTGTTTGTATGAGGAAGGATAATAAATGACTGCAGTATGGATGTGCAGGCTGTCAGATTTGCTTCAAGCCAAATACATATAATAAATGCCCTGAAACTGTGTTTATGAATTTTGTTGATCTGACAGTAAATCAGGTGTTATAATACACTAAATGTTTCTAGTATGCTGCAATTTAGCATTTGTGTGACTAATTATGTAAACCATGTGAATAATGACTTCTCCTTCCTGTGATTATTTAGCACATAAAATACAAGACTTTCAAACTTTTAATGCTTAGGACTGGTAATATTTATTTAATGGGCAATAGGACCAAACATTATTATCAATTATTAAATTATAAGTGTTCTAGAAAACCCTTCACTGGTTAATGGATCTCTTTTTTTTTTTTTTGATAATATTCTCCTGCCTATTTCAAACAGATGTCTTTTGATTTGTTATTAATTCTAATTGCATTTAAAATTTTACTTCATATTAATCAAATTCTTAGCGCTACACTAATTCTCAACATGTATTTTATCTTGATGCTGTTATAATAACTAGAAACTATAAAAATAGGTGCATATATCTTTCACCAATGTGAATAAGAAAATCTACATTTGGGTAACAGACCTGATCTGAATTTAAAGTCGACTGGGGGCTCTTGTATAATGTCAAATGTCTTTGTACATCTGGGTAGGCTCTGCAATGGAACAGAATTTAACGACAGAGATCAGCCATGGACAAATCCCAAGAGCATGTGTGTGAAGCATCACTAATTTCAAAGGGCTCTTCTGGGGCAAAGGGCTGTCAAAGGCCATCACGGTGTAAACAGGAACTAATCTGCTGCTATCAGGAAGCAATATAATTGCACCTTTGTCAAAATTCTGACAAGTACTTGCTGTGGCAAAATTAATTTGACAAATTACAAACTATGCAAGTTAGATTTATTAGTCATGCTAAGCAATTTAGAGTGTATGGAAACCCTTTATCCCTGCCCTTCTGACATCAATTTGTGCCTAGGTCTCAGGATGGGAAGTGTCTGTGCTCCTGTTGGATACGCTTTCCCTACACAAACACATCCGGATGAGTTACAATGGCTGTAAACTTGTCAGCATGTAACTAGAAGAGACGGCTTCAAATATGATGGGCTTAAAAAACGTGTCTGTGCTCACTTATGCTGGGATAAATTATCTGGAATTTCACTAATGTCAGCCTACAGTTCTGAATGAGAAATAGATGTCTCAGTCTTTACAGATTATGTCTCTGCAGATTGTCCAGATCTGTTTGTTGCTACATAAAGAAAATATGCATAAGGTAGAAATCAGTTCTACCTTATGATCATAACAAAGGGCTAGTAGAAAACATACTGCATTGTCACCACTGCCTGTCAAGGTGGGGGAAGAAAAGACAGAAAGTCCTATATTCCTTGCTCCTACTTTTGCTGTAATACAGGGAAAAAAAACATGAAAAAAAAGAGAAACTGCAAAAATGCCACTCAGCCCTTCTCTCAACTCTTCTGTTTTACTCTGTTCTGTTCTAGCTATTGGGAGCAGACCACAACAAAAGTGATGGCTTGGGCTGACACCATCTCTCCATGTTCAGCAGCTCAAGTTGATTAAACAGGGCTATCTAAACTTTTCTCCCCTGCTCTTCTACATCATGCCAGAAGGTGAACTGAACACAGTGAGGAAAAACTTGCACAAAGGCAATATAATGGACCACCTTAATGCAATACTGATTTAGGCAGCAAGGATTCTCCCTCATGGATATGGAAGAGGGTTTTTTAAGGACTGTTGGTATAATGGACAACGTTTTGTAGTGGGGAGGATGATACCAGGAAAACTCTGAAAGGTTTAAATGACTCACATAAGATAGTGCATAGGCTCTGAAGATTGTAGAGAATGTGTGTTGAAAGTATGGGAGGAAGATATCATCACATACAGTAGGGAATATGTCAAATCTCTTATGTGTATTTATTAAATTACAACTGAATTTTCATTTTTACCTGAATTGTAAACTGAATCCTGCCTACTGTGAAACTAATGGAGCACATTTTTATAATTTCTAAATTCAACTCTTTTTCACAGGAGTTGTTCATGCTTCAGAATTGCACAAAATTATACTGTCTACAGAGTTGACCAGAAAGTCCTCCATGTCATCCCAAAGAGACCCACAACTCTATTGGACACAATCAGTATCAGGAATCTTGAATATGAGAGAGAACAGCTGGTGCCTTGAAGCCAACACCTGGCTGTTATTATTGAATGCTTCAAAGCAGAAGGAGACTGAACATAATCAAGAGCAAGGACTAAGAGGAACCTTGGGACTTCTTTCTTCATAGAAGCATGATTCTTACTGGTTTAAAATATATTAAGGAAAAATACTGAAATTTTCACCAAAGTCAGTAAAAATTGTTTGGTGCAGACATTATTTGTGAATTAATCATCTCTTGAAGCATATTCTGATAGACAAACCTCATTTATAGGTATAGTTCAATAGAATTAGATAATTTTTGAAAGAGAGAAAATACATACAGTCCATTCTCTATAAATTGTTGACTGAATGTTCCATAAAACTGTGGGTATTGTGTTCAAGGAAATGTAATTCCTTCTTAGTTACACGATGTAGATTTGCAATGGAAATCCACTTCATAATATTTTTAAAATCTTGAAGCAGAAAAACCTAAGGTCCAGGTTGCTAGAGACCATACAATCTAGAGTAACACCAAGAGTTATTTATATATAATTTTTCCACATAAATGATCACTGAAAGACACTATTTTTAATTTATAAAATCTCAGCCTTTGTTAAAGACTGCTTGAGATTCTTCCTACTATTTTATTCTTTGGGTACTTACTTTCGGTCGTTCCAATAAATTAGGTATTCTTTAGTCAGATACAGGCTAAATATAAACTGGTTGAGGAAATTATAGAAAAAAAAAGGAATAATTGGCACAGAATAAATAATTTAAATTATTGACTAGCATAAAATTTTCTTTATATTCTCAGAATTTTAATTTCAGGGAAAGCCTTGAATAGGTGTAGAATTATAGAATGATAAAATATGTGGTGTTGGAAGGAACCTATGAGACTCATCAGTTCCAAATCCTGACCCTGCTCAGGATGCCCTGAGAATCATAGAAGATGATTTCTGAGTCCTTTCTATGTGTTTGTTGCAGAAGTCACTGTCTTGGAATAATAGAGCCTGCTTTTCTGCTGGGATTTGAGGGACCTGGGCCTTCAGGAAGACATGGCAACAGAACTAAGGCTAAAACTTTCTGACACATGATCTTAACTCCATGCAACAATCCAAGTGGTATTTTAACAGTGAAACCCTTTACCAAGCTCTTCCAAAATTGCTTCATTCTTGTTTTCAGAAGAATCTTATCTGACTGCTCTGTTGCTCCATTACTGAAATGTTTAAGTGTTTGCTTAGTGAGACAGGCAAGTTGCTGTGATAATTCTGTTTTCCATAGACTTTGTTTTGGGAAGAGGTACTGGCCATCTTATATGACACAGATTGCTTTGCAAGCTGGAGGGAAGAAGGGTGGCATTTGATACCCATCCAGCCAAATCTACTAATTTCCTGATGACCTCTAAAGATTTTTTATACTCTCCTGTTCCTCAGCTGTGATCCAAACATAGACAGAAATTTATATTCACTGAAACTGGATACAGTATAGGGTAGACAGAATATGAAACAAGGAGCATTAAAATCCTCTGTTGCTGTATTCACTAAGAAATTCCAGCATATATACTAGTGGTCAGGTTGATCATTAGATTTGTATTTGAGAAGAAATTTTCCTCTGTTCTGCATTGCCAGGGGTGTCAAAATTTGTTAATTTTCTTTAACATTTGCTTTTTTTTTTTTAATGACACCAAATCAATATATTCCTTTTTATATTTTTGTATCATTTCACAAGCTTAAGCCTATTTTATTAATACACTTCCTTTTTGAAAACAGTCCTCTACCAGAGGACTGTGAAGTTAAATTTTCCTGATTAATATAAAGAGCTTGGAGGAAGATGAAGGCTTTTAATGTGAAAGTAGAAACATATTTTGATACCTTCTGGAATAAAACTCTGTATAACATTTCTTTTTCACCACTTTCTCACACAATTAGAATAAAATAGAACATCAGGAACATTTGACAGAAACACATCTCTCAGATCATCACTCCCACTTGACTTATGCTTATCATCTGTTCTGGATAAGCTTATTCTCATTTAAATAACTCTCATGGAAATGGTTTTGTGCACAACTTCCAGACTCCTGTTTGAAGCTAAAGTTACCATTTTGAGTTGCTCTGGATATATCTTTGACTCCTTTTGCAACACTTGTTTTCTTTTTCTTCTTCTTTTCTTGGTGTTTTGGTTTCTTTTTCTTTTTTCTTTTTTTTTTTTCTGTGAATTTTTTTTTGGTTTTATTTTGTTTTTAATGTGTATCTGATGCACATATTTTGTGCCTCAACTGTCTGCTGTCAATGTTTTTGAAAGGAAAATAATTTTCGTTTTACAACTGCAAAGGACATATAAAGCAGAGATGCCAAAATTTAAGAATTGATACTCTGCCTATAGAATCCTAAAATTGTTAATTGGAGAAGACCTCAAAGATCAAGTGCAACCATTAGCCTGACACTGCCATCTTCACCACTAAACCATGTGCCCAAGTATCACATCTAGACATTTCTTGAATGCTTCCAGAGATGGTTTTCTACCACTTCCCTGGGCGCCTGTTTTCATGCTTGATCATCCTTTCAGTTCAGAATTTTTCCTTATATGAAATCTATCCAGGACTGATCCCCTACATGAGCCATTTGATGTCACTCAAGACAATCTGCTTCATTACCTTCCCCAGCACCAAGATCAGGCTGACAAGCCTGTAATTCCCTACATCCCCCTTCTGGCCACTCTTGCACTTTCCCATTCACATTTTCCCATCTCCAGTCACCTGGGATCTTCCTGGTTAGCCAGAAATGCAGGTAAATGACTGAAAGTGGCTTGGTGAGTTCTCCCAGCAGCTCTATCAGCTCTCTTGGATGGAAGCCATCCAGACCCATGGAGTTTTCTGTATCTAAGTAGTGTAGCAGGTGACTGAGTGCTTCCCCTTGGATTATGGGGGTTTCATTCCACTCCCTATCCCTGTGATAATTTATCTTGAAAAGAAAAATAGAGTTACCTTTATTCATATTCTGTTATTTTTCAGATACACTATTTACACAAATACTCTTTAGAAGTATTTAAATTTGCTTTTAAATCAGATCTTTTTTCATTTTGATAAGGGTTAATCTTTATTTCTCACCTCTTTGTCCTGAATTCAGAGTCTTGCAAACTTGTTTGTTGCCACAGATACCAGAATATGTAGCAATTACTATTATGAAAAATTGTGCTTTTTCCTCTAACAAAGCTTGAGTGCCCCTTGGCAAGGTCTCTGCATTCAAAATGTTATTCAGCACAAAGTGAACTGGATTATCTCTTACTTAAAAGCTTGTACAGTCATTTCTACTCCTGCATAGTATGTATGATGTCCTGAATTGTTTTACAGAGTTTTACAGGGACTAGATTCACACAGGGAAGAGATTTTTCACACAGATAAAATATGTTTAGTACAGGCAGTAGAAAACTTGTGTTTAAACTCTCAACATTAAAAAATGAAATGTAATTGGAATAAAAAAAAAAGGTTGAATGGAGTAAAAAAATCTAATAATTTATAAAAATAAAGTATTACACACTACTTAGGTACTACTAGTACAACAGAATCATATAATGATTTGGCTTGGAAGGGACTTTAAAAGATTATCTAGTCCAACCCCTCTGCTGGGAACAGCAATATCATTCACTAGGCAAGGTTGCTCAAAGCCCCATCCAACCTGGTCTTGAGCACTTCCAGGGATGTGGCATCTTCAGTTTCTCTGGGCATTCTTTTCTAGTGTCTCACCACATTTGTAATAACAGATTTCTTACTTTTATCACATCTAAACTGACAGTTTTCAGTTTAAAATTATCACTTGTCATACTGCTGTAAGCTCATGATAAAATTCTCTCTCTACCTTTTTTATAAATGGTCTCTAAGTATTGAAAGGCCCCAGTGAGGTCTCCCTGGAGTCTTATTTTCCCCACTCTCGACCATGCTGTCTTTCTCAGCCTGTCTTCACAGGAGAGGTATTTCAGCCCCTTGATGATACTAATGGCCAGCTCCCAACCTGTTTACCAGGTCTATGTCTGTCTTGTGATGGGGTCCCCAGAGTTGGGAGTACTCCTTACGGGTCCCTTCCAACCTGGTTTGTTCTATGATGCTGATTCTATGATTCTATGATATTCCAGGAGAGTACTCCAGGTGAGGTCTCACAAGAGCAGAGTAGAATGACAGAATCACCTACTTTGGCCTGGGGACCACTCTTCTTGTTATGCAGTCTAGAGTCATAGAATCATACAATAGTTTGAGTTGGAAAATATCTTTGAAGTCCAACTTCTCTGCAATGAACAGGGATATCTTCAACTAGATCAAATTGCTCAGAGCTCTGTCCAACCTGATCTTGAATGCCTCCAAGGATGGGGCATCTAGCAACTCTCTGGACAATTTTTTCAAATGTTTCACTAACAAAAAGGATGCAGTTATCTTTCTGGGATGCTAGTTTCTACAACACTCCCATTTATTCATCCATGATTAGCCTCAATTCCTTCTCTGCAAGGCTGCTCTCAATCCATTTGTCACCCAGACTGTACTGATAGAGATTGAAGACAATAACTTA
Organism: Catharus ustulatus; assembly: GCF_009819885.2. Taxonomy (NCBI): domain Eukaryota; kingdom Metazoa; phylum Chordata; class Aves; order Passeriformes; family Turdidae; genus Catharus; species Catharus ustulatus. The sequence continues at coordinate 90,706,047 of NC_046223.1, read as the reverse complement.
CCTCTCTAAATAAATCTACATATTTTAAAAACATTTTTACTGGTAGATACTTGACCTTGAGCAAGCTATATTTTGGCATTTACTAGTTTGTTTTAAATTTAAGTTAAAAAAAATTAGTTCATGTAAAATAATTTTGAATTTCAACCCACAATTTAATGATTTAATAAAATTATTCAGTCTAGCTGAGAAAAGAATATAGGCCAAAATATCCATAGGGAAGTAGTTTTGTATCAGGCAGGAAGATGAAAGAGAAAGCAAGAAAGGATATTAGAGTGGATAAAAATACTGATATTCCTTATCATATTATAATGCTAGTGTTTTTGAAGATAACCATCTATAGTAATTGTAAAAAAAATTAATGGCATTTATACTTTTATAACTGTTTCCACAATGAAAATTTTGAGTTCTTTAAAAGTAAAAACAATTCCCTTATTACTTGTGAAACTATTTCTGCTTGGCTATAATGATATCAGTAAAAGAATCTGACAAATTTTATATAAAACATAATACAGGAAAAATTTCATAAGGAGATAGCATACTTTTTTCCTTGAAATTAATCTATCTCATTAAACTAGAACATTAATTGTATCACTGCTGTTGCAGGTTTGAAGGGGTTTTTTGTGTTTTTTTTTTTTTAATTTAATATGCATAAACTCATTTTGATTTTTCTAGTGGCTACTGAGTAATCTCAATTTGCATGAGTCATTCAAAAGGACAAAAGGATCGAGAAGAACAATTTACCAACAAAAGACAAGAAAAAGGCTGTTTCTTATTCATGCTGAGAACAAATGTCAACTGTCAACTTCAATAGTTACAGCCACAAGGCTTGTCAAGTTAGGGTTAGCTGTGAAAATCAGGAAGCACTGAAAAGTCCAAGCTGAATTAAATGTTCTGGTGCATTCTGTGACATCTGTAGATCAGCTAATTTTGCCTCCAGTTTCTAGTTCAGAATTACAAACTCTGAGTTACAAATCTGGAGTTTCACAGAGAAGGTGAAATACTGAAAGCAGTCACACAAGTCTAGGATGGGCCACAGAGCAAGGCTAATTCCTGCACAGGTGCTATTTCTGAGTTGTTGGGTGACTTGGAAAAATCCTTTTTCTCTGTCCCTTTTTATTAATTTTCCTTCACATGTCAATCTATGGATTTCCAAATACACCTGATGCTCCTAGCCATAAGGAAAACATGCTTAAGCCACAGATATTATTTATGTGCTATTAAAACAAACAAACAAACAAACAAACAAACCAACCAACCAATCAGGGCAATTAGCCAGTGAAAACTTTTGTGCTCTGGACAAGAAGCCCAAATTCCAGGCAACTTCTGGTAGGGTTGGACAGAAGGCCTAAGCAGGGAGCAGGTTGACAGCTGATGAGTTAGGTCACACTAGATCATAAAAGGTCTTGGAAGATAAACCTATTTCAGAACATATGGTATAGAAAGCCTGAAAAACAATAATTTGGTGGGAAAACAACCTACTCGTGATGTTGACAAGATAATATACACTTCTCTTCTGTGAATGTTTTCAAATGAAATTTATATTTTTCTTTTATTCCAAACTGTAAAAATTATTAGATGATATAGCTTTCCAGTCCACTGAAAAGACAAAGGAACCTGGATACTCAATGAGATGGGATGAGAGGTGGGATTTTCCATGGTCATTGGGGTTTTCTGACTTTGAGATCTTTTCTAGGGCTTCTGTAACCCCTGCAAATTCAGTTCAAGCCAAAGACATTGAAAGATTCATATTCCAGCAGAGTAGAAAACCTGGAAAATTTCACAATTAGACAGAAGTTTTTGAATTAAAGATATTTTTATGAAATATTTGGCTTCTACAAATCAGAACAGAATACATAAGCAGATATTTGCCAGGTAATTTCCAGCTAATTCTTATGGTGATTAGACTCACAAGTTGAGAGTACTTCAGTATCTAATTCCAATGTCTTTGACTTACATTGAAAGAAATTATAAACATTCATCATTCTTTAGATGTGGTTCCATATATAGTCTGTCTAGTAGAAATAAACATTAATTCTTATGATCACAACTCTATGATTTGTGTTAAATGTTTTTACCTTACAAATTACTCTTGGGTTTGCTGTAAAATTGTTGTTAAAAAAAAAGATTAATCAGCTTTTCAAGATGCATCATTCTGAACAATGACAGAGTGAGAAATTCTCCTTGTCATCATATACTGCAAATTTCCCTTGAAATTAGCCTTTTCACTTCAATACTTTATTAAACTTAGTGGAGAAGACCCAACTGCCAGTGTTTTTCACCTCAAAATTCAGATGAATTTTCTAAAATATAAGCTCTCATCTTGACCATTTGCCAAATGAGATGTAAAAAAACCAGACTGTAAGTCTCTGACATTTATTATAATACCTTGATCTGATTATTAGTTGAATTTTCTTTACTGGAATCTGTTTTAACTCAGAATTTACCCCCAAGTTTATTCAGTGGGAGACAGCACAGACTAAAAAGCAGCATAGATCTGATTTAGTAAGATTGTCTTCAAACATTGAAACTACAGCAAAGTAGGGATTGAATTGCAAGCATAAAAATTATTCTAAATCAATATGAAAATTTTAGAAATTGTATCACTGACATGAAGAGTCATTTAAATGCCTCCTACCCAAAAAAACCCCAAAACAAAATCAAAACCAAATTATTTTCTCTTGTACAATGACACAAGCACATAAGCATACATCAGCTTAACTCAGAATGATCCTAAATCACTGAAGACAGATCTCTTTTAATGAGGTTTTATTTTTTGCCTAAGATAAATGTGAAAGTCATTCCTTCATAAGAGAAAAACAGGTACATATTCTGAAGCTCTCACTGTTTGCCAAAGATTGTTGAATCACAGCCACTTTTCAGAATCAGAGAACAGTAGTTGCCACAGAAAAATAAGTAACAGATTATACCTTTACAAATCTATGGCTTTACTTTGAAAGGCATTAGTGTTTGTTGCTCCATTGAAATATTTGAAGTATTATCATGTGAGGTGCATAATTTGGAAAAGAGTTCAAAAAGTAGCCCTCCAAGCTTTTTTAGAAATTTATTTAAAAAAAAAAAAGAGAGAGAGAGAGAGAAACAGTGATTACATTTTTACTCACATCTTACAAGTCTCATTGCATCTAAAATAAATATTTCAAATTTCACATGAAATTCAAGAGATGCTGCATAAAATACAGTCATATTTGAACAAGAGCAGAAGAATCTACCCACTATGTCTGCAATTTCAGGTAAATAGAAGTTGCCTCTGATTCCGATCAGGTCAGACAAAGTTAGACTATATTTCTGTGCAATGCATTACACTGAAATGCTTTTCATTACATGCTTCTGTAGTATCTTAGAGGAGATAATTTGATAGATATAGAAAGCCAAGAGAGCAGAAAGTCCAGAGATCATCTTAACAGAGCTTCATCTCTGCAGAAAACGATGAGGCTCCTATAATTGAGACATGTTTTCCTAATTTACACCCAAGAAAATAAGAGAAAGGCTACTTGGAAACTATGAACAATTTCATCATATTCTTGGCTCTACCATTCGCACTCTACTGTAAATATGACCAGAAACTTCGAGATGCAGCAGCCAGCTTTTTATTTCAAAGTAAGTTTCACTGCGTGTCTTCCAGCTGCTATTTGGACTTTATATCCACTTCAGGAGCGCTCCAGGGCAACAGGTTCTTTAATAGCCCAAAGAACACTTAGTCTACCCGTGGGGTACAGTTACAAAGTCAATTCAGCTGAGAATTATTGAATCTGAATGAAAAAACCGCAATAGGAAACTGCACAAGGATTAAGTGTTAAGCCAAGAAGTCCATTTGCTAATACTGACTTACAGTTGCTTTTGTCATAAAAATAAAGGAAAAAATCCCTAAGTTTCTATGTGATTAGGATATGACAAAGACAGAGAACAGTCCTCTCTCCTCATGCAAAATCCATTTATTTCTTACAGTGCTAATTTGCCAGGCTTTTAGTTTAGCTCTAGGTGGGACCAAGGTCTAAATTAAAGAGCTTCATCCATGAGAGTGATGTTTATTTCTCATTGTGAGAGTCCAGTCTGACTGACTCATCAGGCTACATAAAGTATTGGTAACATGCTTATCTGTTCCTGTCATCCCTGTACCTAAAAATAAAGGCAGCATCTCACTGGAGAAGTGCATAATTCTGGGCTGCATGGCAATATGCAAAATTATTCAGGCTTCTGAAGTACTTGGAGAGACAAATAAGACAGGGTTGAGAGCCCTGATTTTTTGTTTTGCTGGGGTTTATTTTTTTCTTTGTGTTTTTTGTGGGTTTTGTGGGTTTTGTTTTGGTTTTTGTTGGTTTTGATTGGTTTTGTTTATTTATTTGTTTATTTTGTTTTGTTTTGGAGTGGATTGTTGTGTTTTTATCATTTTTGATTGGGTTTTTTTGTGTATACAAAGACTGAGGAAATCCAGATAGAGAGAAAGCAGAAATTCTTTCTTTTTTAGAGTTTGACAAAAAAAGACCTCTAAGTAAGTGTTTGGAAATTCAGCATTTGTACAAAATACATGACACAATATGTGTAAAAATACATTTGTTTTTTGTGACACATATACTTGATAATAGCTCGTGGGTTTCTTTTATTCAAATTATATTGTTGACAGTCAGCCAGGAGAACAGCTCAAAAGTTTATTTTAAAAATGCATTTAATCTCTAAATTCTGGGGAAAAAAGGAAGGACCATCGACTGCCTTTGTTATCATGACTTGCTCGTGCTGTGAACATGTGAATGAGTGTTCAAATGTGCTAGTGCCTAAACTGTGTAATTTGCTTTTTGGTCCGTATAATATTCTGTAATTTTCTTTGCTTCAGAGGGTCCATTTCCTAAAAGTCTCTTGTTTTGCTTTGACAATATGAAAGAGAATGAAAATAATGGAAATACTTTTCACTCTTTAATTACAAAAAAACACCCAAAAAAACCTTTAAACAACCTTAAGGAAAAAAAAAAAAAAGGAAAAGTGAGCATAAATCCCATAAGAATAATGCTGTCTTCTACAAGATCTGCTCATAAATATTATGCATTGCTGCACACTGGTATATATTTCCTAACAGTTAGAATTAGTTTGCATATATTAAATGTGTTGAGTATGATTGAATATGAAAATATTTTGCAAGTAACTTTACCAGAAATTAAATACCGGATCTCAACAATAGGCAAATTTCTTAATGGAAAAAATAATATTTTTAAAAGACGGAATTGTTTTGAGTACTAATTCTTCAGTTCTATTTGACAACAGCATCCTTTATGTTATACAGTAGAAGTAACACATTGTCTGACAAGAGCTAGAGAGACAAGGGTTGGAGAGACAGCAAAAGCAATCTATGCAAGAATAGTGTTCTTAATAGCTACAATGTGTAACAATAATAAGGACATTTTAACAGCAAAATGTTTCTTTTTTAATGGCTTTATATTTAGTTCCAGGTACTTAATTCATCCAGTAATACATAGCAGAGAATTTAGGACTGTTTTCGAAATAAAATTCTATACTAATTTCAAAAACAAAACAATGAGATAAAGACAAGATAAAAAATAATTTAGGGAAAAAACCCCAGACCAAACCAATATAATTTGAACTACACTGTTCCCATCTTTTTACAGTTGATGTCCTACAAGCTGAGTTTCAACAAGCTGAATAAAAATGCCTTTCCTGCTGCCCTGACTATGGCATGTCTTGGCAACAGGATACGATCTGACTCTTCTGACTCTGAACACTTTAACGTGAAACTACTGTTATTTTCTGAGCTCCTTGCCCTCCAGAATATTTCTGAATCCCTTCTATCTTCTTCCAGAAGTAAATTTCACGAAGCTTTTTGGCAGAACAGAAACTGAAAATCCACAGACACAACAGCTTTTAGCAGCCTTCAAAGTCAATACATCTTTGAGTGTTGCGCTGATGAACTCCGATGTTGTTACTGATATGGCTTTGTAATTGTTATGCTTTTTGCGCCTTTTCTTCTCACATAATAAACATTTAATGAGAAACAGTTACACAAGATACAAAATATTTATTAAATGTCCTAATCTTCATAGTAGTAGTCATATTCTCATCTATCTAATTTTATTTTCTTTACTCAAAATCTTTTTCTCAGTGGCATCTGAGGCAGCCAAGGTTCCCATTCCAGTTTCTCCAGAGGCTAGGACATGCCCTTGGGAAACTAGGAGAGGTTTACAGGATGTCTAGAATTCAGTACCTGCAGGTTCTTGCTTTGCTGCCTGGCTGTCTCCTGCAGGGTCTCTCCAATCAAGAAAGGTTTTAATGTTGGAGCAATTTATTCCAGGAACAAACAGCAAAACTAATAAAACTGAACGTGTTTTGGCTCTTTCAGCCTTACATAGTCCTCTGTAAAAACACCAGAAGACTCTGCTCTAAAATGTGGACTCATGTATTCATATTGTAATCTAAGCTATGTAATATGTACTTCCAATTTCAAGTGATTGTGCTGTATTTAGGTCATAACATTTTATCTGGTTAAAATGCAATCTTTGAACTGAAAAACATTTCCTATACATGTGCTTGAGAAAATATGAATGGCATCTGTGGAAGAAGTCTGTCTATTTTTACATGGATCTAGACCCACCCAGAGTGGGTGCAAGTCCAGCCATGGTGTACACAATAGCCCCAAAGATGGAGATGAATTGGGTCAGGCAGCAGTTGCTGGTTGGGGTTAAATCAAAGATATTCAGTTCAAGCCATGCTGAGGCTGAGCCCCTGCACTGCATCCCCCTGATGGGGGCAATAATCATATTTACAGAGTTTCAGCTTTGTTCTGGCACTGATCTTTCCTTACAGTATCAAAACATCAAATTAATAAAGACACACTGGTTTCCATAGACCCTTTCTCTGAATAAATCCCTACATATTAAATTATTTTTCAATTTTTATTGAATGGAAACTCTCCTACCTTCTAAACAAGTTATTTTACTTACATGTGGTAAATTTATAATGAGAAGTTTCATAAATTTATTTTTTCTAATTTATTATAAACCATGGATTTGGGAAGTATGAACTCTAGAAAACTAAATAAATATAGGTGAGATACATGAGGCCCAGAGTACACTGCTGAGTAAAAGCAATGAAAAACCAGAGTTGGTAAAAAATAATCTAAACATCCTCATGTGGATGACTTTTGCATTTTAAATACACTCGAAGGGACAGAAATAATAATAATTAATGTTTTGCACTTACACGTGACCTATTATCTGAAGATTTTGAATTCTGCACATTATTATCTCATTAAACCTTACTACACCCTTGTGAAGGAAGAAAGTGCTTTATTATAGATATTTTACAGAGATATTAATTTAGGAAAAAACATGTAAGCACTGTAGCGATATTAACCCATATTGCCACATGAGTTAGAAAGCAAATGCCACAATCTTGCTCATTAAGATAGGGCAGAAACAAACAAAGAAGTGATTAAAACTATTCTCCTAAAAAGTCGCTAGGCCTTCATTTAAAGTAGAGTTTAGCAGCTTTAAATAGTACTTTGGAAGGACTGTTTGAGAAGGCAAATACAGATAAAGGGTTGCTCAGAGAAGTTTGAGATGTTCTATTCTTAGAGATTTTCAGAAATTTACTGCACAAGATTCTGACCAACTTGTATGTGGCTCTCTTTTGAGCAGAAGTCGAAAAAATTATCTCCTAAAGGTTTCTTCAAACCAAATTGTTCTGTGATTTGTTTATAATCAATAACACACTTTAGATATTGAACTCTCAACTACATAGTAGTTTTTTAATAAAAATTCATCTATCATAGCCATTTGCCACCTACGCAAGAATAAAGAAATAACCTATCATAATTTTCACTCCAAGGAGACAATAAATCATAGATTTCCTATGGGGTTATAGCCTCCTTGAGGCACATCCACCTGCTCCAGCACGGGCTCTGCCCTCCTTCCACAGGGTGCAGGTGGATCTCTGCTCCCTGGGCTGCAGGGGCTCAGCTGCCTCTCCATGGGCTTCACCAGGGGCTGCAGGGGAATCTCAGCTCTGGCACCTGGAGCATCTCCTGCCCCTCCTTCTGCACTGACCTTGGTGTCTGCAGAGCTGTTCCTCTCATGTGTTCTCACTCCTCTCTCTTTCTGCAATTGGCCCTGCACAGTAACTTTTTCCTCTTGCTACATCTGTTCTCCCAGAGGCACTACCACTCTCACTGATGGATTCAGCCTTGGCCTCAGTGGCAGGTCTGACTTGGAGCCAGCTGGTTCAGGCTCTGATAGACACAGAAGTTTCTGCAGCCTCTCAGAGATGCCACCCCTGTAGCCTCCCCTGCTACAAAAACCTTGCTGCATGAATCTTAAGAAAGTCTTATAATTCAAAGTGTATAATTTAGACTTAAAATATTTGTCATCCTTTTAACATTTTTAGTGCTGTAGCACAGATACTTTTGTTAGACCTTCCATTTACCTGTTACTACCTATATAAAACTGCATATGTGCACTGAACAGTTTGATTATTGGGATTTTTTTAGTAAATTTATACAGACAATTATAAATAAATTATGCCTTATATAGAGTTTATTGACTTCAACCTGTCTGTGTCTCTGTAGATAAAAGAGTATTACTTCTACAGGCATTCCTATTTACAGATATAAATATAGAGAATACAGAGGACTTTCTTGTATCTTCATCACTAAAGAGACCATGGCTGCCTGTTTTCTACATCATAGAAGTTTACTTACAAGCTATGACACAACGATCTATTATTTCTTTCTGATAAACTGAACCCTTACATCTTTCTCTATAAACTGTTTAATCAATTTTAGGCATTCAGCACTGTTCACTCCAATTTTCCATCAGGCTTTTTTAAATGAGCAGACAGCGTGTTGTCCTGGCAATGTCTCAAGTGTAAGGGAAGCTGAATGTCCATACTAAGCAGGTTTTAGTTTGTCTGTCTTGTCTAGACTAATAATCATATTTCTAGTAGACTGGAGAACTTCATTACAGCATAGCTATGGTAATGGAGGCACAATGCAAATAAATTCCTTTAGCCATGCTCAGTCCATCTTCAGCATTGGCTACTGGCATTATTTAAGTTTTGGGTATGATGTGTATTTTGAGCCTGCCCGCTTTCATTATAGAGAATAAGGGAAAATAAGTTGTCATTGTTTTAAACTTAGTTATGAAGCCGAAGAACCAAGATTTTTAACAATAGCAAGAGTTATTGCTTCTTTTAAAAAAAGAGATAAAACAGTGCATTAGATCACACACTAGCAAATTCTATCCTAAAGTTAGATTTTAAAATATATTTTCCTGGTTAAAACTCAAGCTTCTAAATTACATAAGTGCTTTCGACGATTGCCTTTTTAAACACCTTGAGATTAATCTGCTTATGAATTATTCATGGTTAAAAAGAAGTTTGCCTGTGATAGACCGCTCTCTTAAAATTGCTGTTAGCCCAAGTGTTTAGGCCATAACTCCACAAATACTTCTCTCCCACCCTAGAAAAGAATTCATATAGAAAAAAAGAAAATGAGAAATATCATTAATTTTGAAGAACTTTGAAGCACCTACAAAAGCAAATGGATATACCAAGTTTATATTGTGAGAGTTCTTTCCAGTACTTCTTTTAACAATATCAAAGTTTAATGCCAATATTTCTCCCAAAATACAAAGATTAAGTGAAAACAGACAAGAAAGGGAGATACAGAGTAGTGAAATTAATCCAAAATTAAAATTCAGAGACTTCATAAATAAGCCAAAAACTCTCCTAAAAGTATAAAATAAAATATTTCCAGGCTCCAAATTTAAAAATGGCCAGTCAATTAAAATTATTTTTTACTCCTTTCTTTCTTTATTGTTGGTTTATTTTTACAGTTTTCCTGAGGGACAGGTCAAAATTAGTTGTGCGAGTAAGGAGTAGGAAGATTTGGCAGATGGAAAACCTTTTATTTCAGTCATTTAATATCTACAGTTTTTTTGTTTATAAAAATTTGCTTTTGAAAGTATCACTGATAGGATTCATACTCCAATGACTAAACTATTGGGTAGCCCCATATGAAATTCTAGAAACCCTTTGCTGTTTCAAACTAGATTATACAGTTTTTTAATATGATGAAGTGATTTTTTTTTTCATCTTTTCCATTAAGCTCAGTCTTGAAGCCTTTAAAAACAGGGAAACTTACCAAAGATTCATATAACAAGAAATGCAAAAAGGACAAAAAATTCATGAGGCCTCAAAATGTAGATTAAAAAAAGACATATTACATCTCCACTACTTAGTTTCTGACAGAATAAGCAAACTATATACCTTAAGAACACTACAATTCTTAAAATAAAATTAGAGTAATTAAACTGTAAATGTACAGTTTTCTGTACTTTACATTATCCTGCCTATTAATTATCATAAATACTTTAAATTGCATATAGATTTTTTTTTTTTGCCGATTATGTCATCTTATAGATAAGCCCAGACTCTAACCACCACCTATACAAGTTCTGACATCACCAGTGGATGAGATTGCCTTTGTTCCCACTCTTGTTGTTTTTCTTTTTACAACAACATTAAACTGTATAAGAAGAAAACTTTTTGTACATTTTGTACATTGCTTGTACAATAAAACAAACAAACAAACAAACAAACAAACAAATAAACCCTATTCAGTCAACATTCTTTTAAATGAGTTTTGACACTGTAGGAAAGAATAGAAGGAAAGGCTGCTGTGACAGGAAGGTCAGCCTCATATGTCAGTACATATAACTTCAGATATATTTATTCTGTGTTTTAAATTACAAATGTTGTATATTGAAACTATTGAATATTTGCATTACTTTTAAAATAGAATGTTATTGAGGTCTAGGGATTCAGCCTATCTTGCTGCTGACCTTGAACAATCTGCTTTTCTGGTTAATGATGATATGAATAGAATAAGAAATAAAAGGTATTATAATTTACCATTCTTCTTTTTCATTGTTTGCTATACAGTGGAACTTTCTCTTCTTATTATTTTAAAATGAGTTATGGTTTGATCTAAACCTTTCTGAAAACAGTCCTTGCTTTAGAACAAAAGGAAGGCAAGCTAAATTCCATTTCATTTAGTAACAATCAAAATAATAGAGGTCATTGTACTCAATTTCAGCTCCCTGTCATGATTGAACAGAGGCTTAGAGGCTTAAGGTACTTTCCAGGAAATTATACAGCGAGATGAAATCTAGTATATAGATTTGGCACTACAGGAGATGAAAAAGTTTAGAGATAGATAATGCAGTCTCTCATAAATCTTGGCAGAATCGCACTCATTTCTAGACGAGGTTGATATAGCCCTTTTTGTATTAACTGATATATGGCATAACTGCAGTAATTTTGTCACTTTTAGCATGAGATATTTGCCTCTGTTCTAAACATCTATATATTAATACATAAAGATGCTTGGAGGCAGTGTGAGCAAACAGAATGAAAGTTACTTAAAATTACTAAAAATTACCTTTATAGGCAAAAATCTAAAGGGTGTCAGTAGCGACTCTTTACATATATTAAAAAAATTCTTGGTAATATAAAATACACTGTTGAAACAGAAAAGGCTAATTATAGAGGTAGCTCATAACCAAGATTAATAATGACAACCACATAATGGGCTCATATTAAAAAGAGAAAAAATGTCTACTGAGTAGCGAGAGCAAAAGGGACAAAGCAGTCTTGCAAACAGAGATTACACTGAGAAGAGCATTTGACATTTATGAAAACTTCATAGGTTTTAGTCCCAAGCAGACCTTGTACTTTTTCACATAACACTATGACATTTTGTCTGACCACAGCCTTCTCTTTGCCAGATATCTTTTCTTGACTGCATAGGCATGAAACAGAACTAAATCGAATATGCATTTAATAAATTTGTGTTGGTACATAATTTAAAAAAAAAAAATTCAAAAATTTTAAGTCTGAGGCAGTAGCAATAAAAAAAAAATTATGATCTATCATTTTAGCTCATGATTCAATTCTTCCACTATCTATATGCAGTCAAATAAGCTTACTAATTAAAAAGAAAGTAAGTCTGAATTCTGGCACAAAGACAGTTTCTAAACTCTTATAAGTTAATGCATTTAAAATGTAAGTTTTGCATTCTAAATATATGTTTTATGTGCTTAACTTTACAAAAATTTTCTGGTATTTGCAATTCAAACTAATTGTAAAATATGTAGAATAAAGTGAGAAGTTTGTTGTTGTCACTAGTATTTCACACTTAGTCAATTAAAACAACACTATTTGTTTAAGTTAATGGAAACCTTAGTTGTTATTTTTTCTTTCTTTTCACCATTTAAAACTAGAAAAATGCCTCACAGTTATTTTAGAACTGAGTAAATATTTAGGGAGGACAATGGCCACAATTCTAAATTTTGCAAGATGCTGCATTCCTCTTGAACTGGTAAGAACCTCAGTGCAAAAGAACTCTATTAATATGTAGAATATGGTTTCTTTGAAGTTAAAATGTCAAACCCTGTCAAAAGACTGATATATGTCACCCCAATTTAAATTAGAATATTTCATTCTTGAGTTTATTGTTTTTAAAAGTCATGTTCTTCTCTACTATAATGAAAGATAACTGAAAAAGAGGTACTTCAACTGCCTTTGTTCTTGATGTAGTGTGAAAATTTGTGTTTATTTTCAAAATATCTTCCTTAAACTGTAGATCTTCAGAAAGTCATTTGTTACACAGTCTAATAAAGGACCTCGATTTAAACTCCTGAAGTGAAATATGAGAGTTCTCATACCAGGATGTGGGGTGACACTGGTACCGTGAATAGGCAATAATATATGCCAATTGGGAAATCACCTGGAACTGGATGGTAAGAAATGACTTCAGAAGGCCATGCCTTGAATCCCTCTCATCCCTAATATCTGTCTCCAACCTCTTGAAGACTAAAGCCTGGAATCCTTTATTGAGAATCAATACCTTTACTCATCTTTCAGTGTTTTAAGTGGTAAGACACTAGAGATTCACTGGCATTTGTCAGAGCATTGTGGGCACTAATAGATTTCTGTGACCCTGCTCAGCCTCCTTGCTGCTCCTTCTGGTGCTTTGACATGGCTCCATGAACCCCATTTGATCTCAATAGCTTGTTGTGGTCATGCCGTCGGAGAATGTTTCCAGCTGTGTCTCTGTGCTGTCTCCAGGAGGGATTTAGCCCTGCAATGTAGGTGGGTTCACCCTTCAGCCCTACTCTGCAGTCTTGTCTGCAGTCTTTCCACTGGCCATGTTTGCTCCTAGCTGAACTTTGTCCATGAATTCCAGACCTGGTTCATTGCTGACTCTGGATTGCTCTCTGCTACCACTCCCTTGCACTGACCACAGTTTTCAGCCCCTAATTGTGTAGCACTGTATGTGCTGATCTCTTGCTTTATAGCTTTGTAATTTGAATCACAACCAATTACATGAAAGATCTTGATTTACAGCCTTTCAGATGCTGAAGTTATTTGTACTGACATAATTACAAGAGAATGTCTTAGCCTCTAGGTCATCAGATATCTTATGAAAGATGCAACCTTCACCTTTTTCTCTTCATCAGTGAAGGAAGAGAACACAAAATAAGGTAAGGAAATGTGGAGGTAGAGACAAAAATGAATAGCTTTTTAGCCTAATGATTAAAAACTGCTAAGAGACAGAGAGCACTAATGGTTTTGAGAAAGCTTGTGTCTGCAGGAAATCTATAAAAAACACCTTTCAGGTGTGAGTCATCCAACCACAGGGTTACAAAAGCAGTCCACTTTGGTTCTCTGGTTATGTAATCTCTTTGAAATCCCATATTGTGGCTGATGTGCCTCTATTTTGATTGAGTCTTTCTTTAAGATTTTTGCAGAATTTAAACCTAGAACCAGTTCCTTGTATCATAGGTTCACAGAAAGGTTTGGGTTGCAAGGAACCTCAAATTTGACCCAGTTCCAATTTCCCTGCCATACTTGGCACCTATACCCCAGCGATACCATGAAATTTAAGCAATATAGGAATGGAATTGCAATAAAAGTAGAAGCTGTTTTACACGCTAACTAAATACTCAAGATGGAGCAATTTTAAGACCAAGCTTAAAGGTTCTCAATTCCCTAAAGGTATCTGAAGTCTTCCATGTTAGCCTCTTACAAGTTTGTACCTACAATGAGCATCCCAGATACTATGTGCCACAGTGTACTTCAATGTAAGAAGTTAATAAAATCATATAAGTTTTAACATGCAATATAAATGACCACCTCTTCTATCAGGCCTGTCATTATATATGATATGACAAGTTCAAACCAGCTTACAGTATCACTTAATTTTTCTATCAAAAATGGAAGTTCTTAATACTGTATTAAATTGTTTTCTGTGCACTCATATGAGAACTATAATGGTCTGAAAACTCCATGTCAGTAAACTTGCAGAAAGTTGAAAAGTTGCACATTACAGACAGAAAGAGTGAAAGGGAGAAAGAAAGTGTCAATTTTACATTTGTTTCAGAGCAGCAAATGTGTTAGTGTTTACTGATATGCTGATAAGCATGAGGTACTCCAGTTTCAGAACAGTGCAAAATACAATTATATCTGCTATTCATGTATATACATCTCTATCGATGCAATCTTTTTCTAATGCATAGGAAAAAATAAAGGCTTATGGAGAAAATGCTTCTTTTCTCAAAAAATCCCCTGCGAAATTATAAATCATGCAATATTAATATCTGCAGATACAGAAGTGTGGAATAAAAATTACCTAACACAGACACTAGCTCTAAGCAACATCAGCTAGCAAATCATCCACCTAAGATGCAGTAGCAAAGACATAATTTCAAGCTACATTGAATATTGCACGGTATAATACAAGCCATTTTGAAACAAAATTAGATGCATAATTTCCTATACAGACTGCATGAGAAGTCCAATAAACTAAATTTGTTGTTCTACTGACACATTTTTGCTACCTATAGTGTCAGTTTCCTGCAATTTTTTCCTCCCAGTGTGCTATTATTTTTGGTGAGGAAGAGTGCCACAGAGCCATGAGGTACATCTTGCACAAATCAATATATCAGAACAACAGTTATGAAACTCATTTACAAAAAGACTACATAAAATTTGAAGAAGAGACAGCAGTGGGCAGACCCATAAATTCAAATTTGTAGGACTGTCTCTTACTTTTCTCATTTGCCTTACATATATTTTAATTTATAACAAAGGCAGAAATTTTATGAGATACAGATGATTGAGCCATTTATAATCCCATATTAGTAATGCCAGAACTGAAAAGGTAATCTAAACACTACAGTCCTTTTGAAATATAACAACAAAAAGATCTTTCCATCAGGCATTCAATTCTTATGTCTTCAATACCTTTTTCTGATAAATTTTATTATAAATTCTGAGATCAACCTATAAAACTATGCCATCCCAATAAATCAACATTGTTTTAAACCAAATCAGTATGCCTTTTCTGCCTCTCACACATGCATGTGCACTTACATAATTTGAGAAGACATAATTGAAGTTTACTCAAACTACATTCTTCTTGTTTGTGGTGACAAATATGTGTACTTTACACTAAGAATAGTTAATTAATTTCAGTATTCATTATCTTAGCTTTAAATAACCACCATTATAATCATAGTTATAAATTTCAGGTGAGTAAGCCTGCCCATGTGGACTGAATGCCATTTATCTCTATGCTTTCTTTTCTTCAAATTATATTTATTCATTATGTTCTCAAGGTTGTCTGTTATTTTATTGTTGTTGCTTGTTTGTTTGTTTGTTTGTTTTCCCCCAGAGGTACAACAATAACATTATATTATTCTTGAGCTTTACTAGGTTGGGTCTTTGGCTGTCTGAACTTCCTCAGTCACACAATGGAATCCACTGCTCAAAGCCGTCTTACCCTGTAAGCAGGAATTGGACAACCTGTAGCTCTTTGAGTTCCAGGCAGCAAGTTATGACAAGTCAGTAGGAAATAGGAAAGTGATTTCTCTTCAGATATAAAAGTTCCTGTGTTGAACTTTTGAGATGTGCATACCCGAATGTGCATGACAAGAGCTGAAGTACAAGGAGCGAGGACTCTTTTGTCCCAAAGTACAAAGGCTCTTTTAAAGGGAAGCATATACTCTGTATACGCATTATGCAGTTTTATAAGAGAGCACTTACGCGGAAAGAGAGAAATATAAGGAGAAAGCATCTTGTCAACTAAACATGTTAAGACAAGCTTGATGGCTGCAGTAGCAAGCCCTGTACAGCAGGGTTACTCTGAGATTCCTGTACTCTGCTTCATTCTGGGAATGAGCAGCAACAAATGCAGTATTTCGGAAATAAAAATGGAAAATATAGGCTCGTGTCTGATGGTTTACCCAAAGTTTTTACTATACCTGTTCTGGGTCAGACCTGTTTGAAGTAGAGTACAGAAACATTCTTCAGAACAAGGGCTGAAAGCAAGCTCATAGTCTCAGTGGTAACACATCAGCATTAGGATGGTGAGACTTAGCACAAACTCTCTTGCATGCTTTTCTCACACCTGTGAACCCTGAATCCCTCACCATTCTGTGGTATTGTTGATACAGAAGAGGTTTATAAATCTTGCCCAACTCCTATGCTAGTCCAAAATGTAAGGCTTGGCATTGTTCTTAGTAGTGGGAGATGTAGGCTGAGAAAAACCTTGTATCCTTTTTTCTGGATATCTGGATGATTGTTTTAGTAAATAGTGCTGTTACAGAAAAAAACCAAAAACAAACAAAAAAGGGTGCTTTTTTCTCTATTTATTATTGAACTACAATGAAAGATGCCAGTTTTATTTGATTGATTAATGTTTTCAGTCATCATCCATCAAACATATATCCTATCTGTGCACATTCTGAATGCTACTGTCTAATTAATAAATGAACAATAAAATAGCTGAAATGTTAATCAGGAACTTAGATTTGAAATCTTACTTAGTCTTTCTGATAAAAACAAGAATATTTGGTGGTACATGTATCTGCCTAATATGACAAAAATTGTACAATAATATTTTTTCAATATGATTTTTTTATTAATTTATTTCTTGCCAGTAATTTCTTCATCAACTGGAAACCAATACCAAATATACAAATACAAAAAACAAAAAGCCAAAATCAAACAAACAAAAAAAGAAAAAAATTAATTTACACCACTAATGGCTTTGGTTTTATACAGTAAATACTGAGAAATGCAATGCAGTGATTCACTCAGTGAATCACTAGATGTACCCTATTGCAAATCTGGCAGCAGTTGAAGTTTTTTCTTTTTGCCTTTGTTTACAGACTTTGCTTCTATGTGTCACATTCCTGTCAGAGGTGCTTTGCATCAGAGGGAAAATACTTCTACTTCATCTGAGGTACTATATGCTAGTTTTCTAGTACACAATGTGTTCAATTTCAATCATTTATCTAGTAGTTCATTTTCAGTTTCTGTTACCTAACTATGTCTTAATTATATCCAGTAAATGACCAGCTATACAGTATGGTTCCTTATCACCAGACACACAGAAGCAAAATATCTTAATATGTACATTGTTCTCTTCTGACACCCCTCACAAGTGTGATTTGAAACAGGTCTCTACAGGGAGCCTAGAGAGATGATAATATAATTGTTTGCAATTGGAATGTAAAGAAAATTACTAATAGGTTTATGGATGCTGCTCCTAAAATTACTGCACTTCTCATTACAGGATTCAGTATTTATGAACGTGTTCTGACCTAGTTTGGTGTACTGAGTTTTCGAAGCAAGGAGTGTTACCTGATGGTACCTTCACTTGGGACCTACAGGTTGACTGTATAAAAAAATGTGTGGAACTCACCACTAGGAAAAAGCCTATAATATATGGTTACCGTTATGTAAGCTTTAATATATCAACTGGGTATCATATGGCTAAACCAAGCATAAGCGGAAGGGACCGTGTGATGGCAGAGCCACTTGCCCCATTTTATGCCTGGAAAAGAATGCCTTTTGAAGAGCCAAAACAGGGGAGATACATTCCCTAAATATCCACAGGTGTAGCCCTAAGAAATAACCTCTATGCAAAACAGATCCTATGAGAATGAACATTCCTTCATCTTACTGCTCTTCTTCTGAATGGCAGTTGAAATAAGAGCTCTATTAACTATTTTCTACTGGAAGGGGCATTATGTGAGGCAGCATCTGCATATGTCCTTAACACATTTATCTTGTCTACATTTACATGGGTATATAAGTGCAGGTATACAGGTCTGCTGTAGCACAGACAAGACACTCCTGCTGAAATCTAAACCCCAACACCAATATCCAGTCTTGTATACAGCAAGATTAAAACATACACTATGTTTGCTTCCTTTAGAACTCCCAAATAAAAAACTGAAACAATTAATAGGAATACAGGAACTTGTTAAAAAATGCAAGAAGGTATTTGCAATATATGTTGCAGCACAGTGAAGCATTTGCAGTACTACACTTCATTCTAGCACTCCAGGGGAGCAGGCAGGCTTTGCCTAACTCAAGCCAGCCCCCACACAGCCACATTCATTAGTTCCAGCCATTTCTGATCTGAGTCTAGGGACAGTATCCATGAGATGAATCCAAGCCTGCCTGGCTCTGTGTGTCTGTGAAACAGTGCTATGCTACTGTGCCAAATGAAGAAAAAGTGGTAGATCACCACACAGCACTTCTTTCTTTTACCTAATTTCATGCATATGCCTGTTTTGTTTTCTATTCCCCCCTTTTGGGTTTATTCTTTACAGAGATGCTCTCTGGGTTCAGTCATGCATGAACAAAATGAAAATGTATTAAGACCACTGGGAGCTCTATACCGATTGAAACAACAGCCATGTAGAACTCTGACTGCTACTAAAAAAACTGTTGATTTGATTGCCTAATGCTGGCTGAGCAACTCATTATCTTGTAATGACAAATCTGTGTACTCCCTTCACTGACTTCTGGATATGGAACATTAAAAAAATGTATAAATGACAATGGAGAGATATTTCTCCAGTGCTTGGATGACAATAATGAAAAAGTGGGCACTTATTGTGTCTACTACACTTTTAATAAAAAATTAAGCTGATAATACTACAGCAACTTCAAAGGAAAGAAGAACCTACTATTTAATTTTGTGTGATCGTTAATTACATGTGATAGGCACCTTGTAAGAATACATACAAGACACTACTCTTGAGAAACCAACTCAAAAATGAGAACTCTGTGAATCCATACTGGGCTTTGCTCAATGTTTATTTCACAAGCCTGATGTCCTTGTGACTTTGGTAAGAAACAAGGTTTGGGGAATTTTAAAGTGGGATATACATTTGCTTCAGAGCATAGATATTGAATTTTTATGCCTATTTTACTAAGTCTTCTATCTGCATGTTTATTAGAATAATTCTAGTGAAATAAAATAGAATTCTAGCAAACTAATCCATCTCAATATTATAATAAAAATCTGTCATGGACAGGCATTACAGACAGATACACAGCATTTTCTAAGAAACATTTTCCACCACGCCTTGCTCCTCTGTACAGACTTATTTTTTTAGGATGCAAAATCCTTTCTACCTTTGCTCTCCTTTCCCTTCCCCTCTGCTTCCCTCCTTTCCCCTTCTTTTTCCCTTCCTCTCCCCTCTTCTTCCCTTTCCCACCCCTTTCCTAACCCATCCCTTCCCTCCTGCTCAATTAATCTTCTTAAATGTCTGACCTCAAGCTTTATTATATATGAGCATATACACCATGTTGATATTTAAACAAATGATACTTAGACTCTTAACCACACAGAACTGAATACATGGATCCTTTAATGTACTTATTCTAAACACATTAAAAAGATTAATCAGAGAGGGATATATTTGTTACTCCCTCCTGTGTGGTTTCTTTTCTGCTATATAGTTGTACACTTATTATGACGGATGGCAATAATTTATTATCACACTCTAAATTACGTGAATGGAAAAAGCATGTGTTTCCTGGATTTAATTTACCACTGTCAAATTGAAAGGGTATGTGAGATTATAATAGATGCATCAGAGACTCCCTATTATGTGAATAAAATCCCAGTAAATTAATATTGGTATGACGAATTCATGAATATTTACATTGTCCTTGAAATTGATTACAAGAATAAATAATCATTTGTGCAAAATTTATCAAAGCAGACAGGTGTAAAAGATGATAAAATGCATTTCCATAAATCTAGGAATATATTTCAATGCAACATACATTACAAGATACCACTTTCTTCTTTTGACTAGAAAGCCAAATTTTCATTTCAGAATATGTTGATAAACCTGGAAACAGTAAATGCCATGCTGAAATGCAAAGCCAATGGAAACTGTAGAAGAGATTTTGGAGCACCTAATATGCAGTTATTCTGACATATAGCAAAATAAATATTTGCTGAGTGTTTTAAAGTTCAACTCAGTGGAGTTTATCAGATACTAAGTAACATATTTATAAAGTATTTCAACGGCAGCACTGTATGAAAAAATACAGCTATAAAGTGCATTTAAAAAGTTTTTCTAAAAGTCTATTTTTCTTGGAAAAGCCAGAAGTTGAGTATTTGATGAAAAATAAACAAACCAGAAGTTTTGTTAATTAAAACACTTATTTCCCCTTGAGAATTTTGTACGGTATTGAATTACACAATCTATAAGCAGGTAATTAACATATTAAACATATGAAAAGCATATATAGTTGATGCTTAGACAAGAATTCAGAAGAACTCAAATTCACTTAGAGTGGTTAGATCTTAGAATAAATGAAAGTTGTCTAGTAAAATCAGGAATGGATTAATCAGGTACTGGCATGTGAAACTGGTCAACTACAGATGGGTTTTTCTCAAAAAGCTCAAATCAGCACACTTCTTATCACTTTATCACCTATGAATTAGTATATCTTCAGTCACACTCATTTCACAAACAATTTTCTTATTCATATGATGTCCTGTGAGTCACAAAAATTACATATATATACTTTTTCCTGTTGTACTGAAAGGCATAATTTTTTCATATTTATAAATTAGGTACATTAATCTTTTCATATATATATTAAAAGTTATGTTTCTCACTAAAACAGCACATAAAAGTTTTGGATTCTTTTTAAACAAGAGGTAGAAGCCTCTAATTGAACATTTGCATCACAAAACATATTTCCATTAAAAGAATAGTATTGGCAGACAAATAAAGTGGTACAAACTGGTTGTGACTGAAAAGAAATAAGGTTACAAGCCATAAAAGTGACTGAGTTTCCATAATTTCAAATGTAATTTCATTGATGCACTGGTGCATGACCAGGTTTTGCTGGCGGGGGGCTACAGGGGTGGCTTCTGTGGGAAGCTGCCAGAAGCTTCCTCCAACATAGCCAATATCACTCAGCTCCAGGAGGGAGCGGCCACTGGCCAACCATCATCAGTGGTAGTGCCTATGGGATAAGGTAGTTAGGAAGGCTGGACAAAAACTGCTCCACAATGGCAACAGAAGTGAGGAGTGAGAGTATGTGGGAGTAACAATTCTGTAGATACAAGGGTCAGTTAAAGAGGGAAGGCATTCTAGGTATCAGAGCTGAGATTCCCCTGCATCCTGTGGTGCAGCCCATGGAGAGGCAGCTGTGCCCCGGCCGCCCATGGAGGGACCATGGGGGTGCAGAGATCCACCTGCAGCCTTTAGAGGGTCCCACGTTGGAGCTGCTGAATGCCCAGAACAGGCTGGGAACCCCAGCTGGAGAGAGTTTGCTGGTAGGAGTTTTGTGACCCCCTGTCCTGCTCTGGGGGATCCACACTGGAGCAGTCTGTTCCTAACAGGCTATACCACCCTAAACAACCCTATGCTGGAGCAGTTCATGAAGAACTGGAGCCCATGGTGAGGACTCACATTGGAGTAGCCATAAGAGAGAACCCATCCTAGAGCAATTAACTCATTAAAAGTGAAAATGGTGGCAATGATAGAAATTTCCAATTTCATGTGGTATGTAGACAAAAATAAAATAGTTTCAAGTGTGATTGTGAAAAATATGGTAATTCTTGAAAATTGACTTATATAAGTAATGGTATAGATAATGGGTCCAGTTGAAACTTAATCAGTGACCTGAATTACTCAGCACAATTTTAAGTGAAGTCATAATTTACTCCAGTCTCTGAGATACTTGCAGAGCTCACAGCTACCTTTCTTTGCATTTTCTGCCTTGACATTTTACTTTTTTTCCCAGACATTTTCTTCTCATTGTCTTTTCTGTCTAGGTTGTTTTTTGAACTACCAGTTATTGCACAGACTGAACTGGCTGACAGGCAAGTCCAACCTAATTGTTTTAAATTAAGTTTTGTTCAAATTTGACCCTAACATCACCACTGCAGCACATGATCTTTCAAGAACAGTATCTTTTCAAGTTGCTAGTACTGTCTGACCCTCAGCCAATAATGTGAATATATTTAGACTAAGTATATTCAATTTTTTAAGACAAAATTAGCATGCATGCTTTTTGACATATAAGGTGCTTTTGTAATATGATTTAGAATGGCTGAGTTATAAAGTTCTTGGAAATTAAGGTTAATAATGAAATCATGGAAAGACACTTGAACACAGCAATAGTACATAATGACTTCTTGATATATAAAAGAAAATTCATATTCTCCTTTAAAATTCATAATGATTTTTCATTACGCTGTCTCAGTATCCCTGAAGTACAGCTTCATACCCTATGAAACACCATCTAATAGAGACTTCATCCTATCACTATTTGTCATCATTTAGAAGGAATCTCAGGAAAGAACATATTAAAACATCTTTGCTTCCTCTCACTAGTTCAAACCTTTACAGAAACTCAATTTTACAGAAATTGTATTTCAAAAAATTTATTTCTGCAGTGTTACAGCAAACAAGTACTTTACCTCAGCAGGTAGCAAATCCGAATGACTCATATTTACTTACATAAAGGTTTTGCTTCAAAGATAAAATGACAGGGAGTGTTCTTTTATTCTCTCAGCTTCCTTTCAGGGACCTTTAGAAAACCTTTCTTTTTTCCCACTTTAAAAAATAGTATCTTTAAATGGTACAGCAGAAAAGTACCAACATAAATGTGTTCCCTGAAGAGCTATCAGTACAGGTAAATTAATTCTGTATTAGATAGATACAAAGCATCTGCTTGTTAACTCTATCTGGGAAACTGTATGAAACTGCTGGTTTTTGTGCTAATTGTGAGAAGCAGATCTGTTATGGAAATAGCATCAGAAACAGTTCAGAAAGCTTCACAAGAGACTCTGAGCTCATGTGTTTACATTCATATTCTAAATAATTCAGGTAAGAGGCTCTTTAAAGTTAAGAAGACAAAAAGATCACAGACAGAAATAAATAATGTATTTTCTTCCAAACTGGTTTTAGTGGGTAATAGGGAGAAGAAGGAGCCAGTCTGTTGAATTGTGAAGTAATTTAGGTTAGAAGGAGAGGGGTAATCTAATTGAAGCCTCCTGCTCAAAGCAGTTTTACCTTCAAAGGCGGCTAAAGGTGCTTAGGACTGTGTCGAGTTGTATTTGAGAAACTCAAAGGATGACAATTCTGCAGTCTCTCTGAAAGATCTGCTACAATTTTTGGTTAACAGCCCCTGCCCTTTTGTTGTACATGTCAGGGAAAAGTCTGCTCCACCTTCTCCACTGGACAGGAATTAAAGCCTCGTCTGTTCAATTCTCTTCCCTGAGCTAAACAAACAAAGCTTCTTCTTGTCTCCCCTCAGGTTATATATTTCATCTCTCTGCTATAGTGATCTTTGGATGGACTTGCTTTCCTTTATGAACATATTTCTTTCCCTGGACCCAGAAGGAGACATATTCAGCTGTGGCCTCCCCTGTGCAATGACAGCTCCCCTCAGCCAGCTGGCAATGATCTCACTAATACAGCTGTGCTGGCTCTGCCTGCCATGGATGTGACTCCACTCATAGCATCTCCTATGGTGCTGTTTTGATTTTCTCACCAAGATAGTGTTAAGAGACCAGCACTGCTGAACTGAGCTTTCACAGCATCAAGACCTTTCCTTCTTCCCAGTCTGCCTCCTCAGAGGTGCGCAAAAAGTTGGGAGAGGACACAACCATCACCGGTGACCCCAATGGAGCAAAGAGATATTTCATGCTGGATGGCATTGCACTCAGAAGTAAAAAATCAGAAAAAGAAGGTAGAAGTGGGGCCAGGACACGTGTGGTGTTTTTCATGGTGCTTGTTTTCCCAACTTAGGTGTGCTGAGGCCATGCTTTCCTGGAAGTGGAGAAACATCTGCCTGTGATGGGACATGGTGAACTCATTTCTTATTTATCTTTGCTTGCACAAAGGTTTTCTCACTTTTCCCGTTCTGATTCTCTCCCCCATCCACTTGCAGAGCAGTCTGTGCACACATCAAAAACTGAGGTCAAACTTTGCCAGCTGAGGTCAAACTACCATAGCAGCCTTCTGTGCCTTTAGCCTTTATCACCACCAGAGTGCAGTCCTGGCTCACACTAATTGGTTCAAGGCACTTACTGAGGACCTTTTCTGCAGCTCTTGTCCCAGCACATCACTCAGCACTGATGCAAGAGGCTCTCTCTCGGTGGCTGAATTTCCTGTTTGTCTTTGTTGAATTTTCTATTGGCTCTATTGGCTCATTTCTACGTCTTTACTAGCTTCCCTGAACGGCAACACCTCTCTTCAAATATTAGCTCTTTCCCCCAGTTTGGTCATCTGTGAACCTGCTGAGGGAGTCAGATGCGGATCCCTGAATTACTGGAACAGGTCTCTCAAGAGAGGCCGTGACATCTCTGCCAAAACTGGAGATTTTCAGTCTCTTTACTGCATAAGCCCCTCAGCAACTTGATTTAACTTTCAAGTTAAATGTTATTCTGACATAGATTACCTCTTGGGGTCCTCCCACTACCTTAGTTATTGGTGCAAATAGAAAATAAAGGGCAAAGCCTACTTCTTCTCAATTTTATAAAGTTGTATCAGATCACTAGTTAAAGAAGGAATAATTAACTACTTCCAAAAAGAATAATCCAATTTTGACAATGCTTTTATTACACATCTGGTAGCTTTATTCTTATAAAATTGATTTCAAAGAGATAAGACTTAGCAAATCCCTGTTTCCCGAGAGAAAAAGTGTGTTTTCTAACAGTAAGACAGAAGAAGTAAGACTTGATAATCATTTGAGAAAGGCCAGATATTTAAAATGTTACATGAATTCCATCATATGGCAGGGATGCACACCACACTGTAAAACAAATTATGTTATTTACATGATGCTGTCAGGAGGCTTTCATTCTTCAATTTCTTTTTAAGATGATCCTAAAGATTAACATGTACTGGGAATAACTGCCACTCTGTGTGTTCTCATAAAGAAAAAAGCTTTCCAATTCAAAATTTCCTTTACAGTTAAAAATCATACCCAAAGGCATGTGTATAACTTCTTGTTCCTCTTTTACTATTCAGAGATGTTAGAGTTATCGTTTTATTCATGAAGGAAGGGTCCTTATAGCTCAAAGGATATTCTTTGAAATTCTTGGAGTGGCTCAGAGATTGAGCCATTCTCAATATCTGAATTAATTGGCTAAATTGCACACTCTCTTATCTTTGCAGTCCTGTTCCAGCGCAATGGAAACCCAGGGCAGTCTGAGTTGAATTATAATTGCTTATCTAGCACACCCACACAAACTCACAGGCAGCCTTAGGAGAAAGTTCCGATAGATAGAAGCAGATAAAATTATTTGCTTCCTGAAAACTACATTTTCTGAGAAGAAGCTGTTCATGAAGTTTTCAAATGCGATTTATATAATACAAAATAGACATCTAGAAGTTATTAAATTAATCATTCTCTAAAAATATCTCTGTTCCCCTGCTTACTACTCAGCTATGTATTTATCCATGATTATTTCAGAGGAAGGTAGCTCAAGATGAATTAATACCTTTTCTAGCTAAGGAACTCATATTAGATACTGACAAGACTGTTATTAGAGACTCTCCACGTGCTTCCAGCTTCTGATCTTATCTACAAGGTCAGGTGTTCTTTGGGTTATTCCACCAGGGTGAAAGCCTCATCTTACTGAACATGTCTGTATTATTATCATTACCATTTCAAGGAATTCCAGCAGCAGCTAAAACACCTGTTTCCTCTTGAGAGAATCTGGAATACAAACAATGTTGTTTCTAGCACACAGTAAGACAAAAAGGATGTCATGGAACTTGATACTTGCAGTTTTCATCATGGCTTAAACACATGCTGGCCCAGAATCTGATTAAGGAAAACCGAAAACTTTTAAGTCTTAATGTTGAAAAATCCTGCCCTGTTTTATGTAATGTCAAAAGACTGAAGCTGTTCATAGCTCATGCATTTACTCAACTCATGTTAACATGACACGATCAAGTACTTGATAACCTTTTTTTCACCATAGTACTTGAAATATTAAATCTTTTTTCTCCAACTCAAAACAAAAATTATTTTACAGTCATGTTGCCTGAGAATGACATTTTCAGGAAGAAATTAATATATTGTGATTTACCTCTGAATTGCCCAGGCATAGTTAACAATGAAATAAGGAGCAAGAGCTCAATTATTCACAGGTTTATACATAAAATTTAAATTTGTCTTGGCAAAAAAGCCATATATTATTATGATAAAACCCTGTACTTTTGTTGATGATAGTGTACAAGTTTGTATGCATTGGTTTCTATTTTTCTTTCCTTTTACAATTCCCAAGACCAGGGTCTATGGAAAGAAAAGCTTGGATGTGCAGGGTTCAATGTAAAAAGCCTAAACACAGATACACAAAACACACCCCAGACTGATATAAAAAAAAATTCTGTGTTCTAAATGTTTTGTTGGGTTTTTTGTTTGCTTGTTTGGGATATTTTTTTTTAATTTTTTTGTTTGTTCGTTTGTTTGTTTTGTTTTGGTCTGGTTTGGTTTTTGTTGTGGATTTTGTTTGTTTGTTTGTTTTTGTTGATGTCGTTGTTTGTTGTTTTTTGGGGTTTTTTTTTGAGACAGTCTACAGGGAGAACTGGGAGCAGATATTGGCCTGGCTATACCAGAAATTACTTGCACAGAGAATTCCTGGCAAGTGCAAGATGTCTTCTTGCTGAGCCCTAGGGCAAAGACTGCAGTATAAATAGTGATAATAGATGTGATCTGTCTGGTAAACTATTATAAGAGCTGATCTTGTACATAGAACAAGTACTCACAGTAGCTGTTTCTGGTTTTTTTTTCTGTTTTCCTTTATAATGAAAATAAATTTTAAAAAAACACTATCAACACCAGCATAATTGCACTTTGTTTTTCCTTTTCAACTGATGATTTATGTTGGGTCTTTCCTTTTTTAGCACTTTGGAAAATGAAGACTGAGGGACAGGGAAGGGGGAGAAATGTCTCTTCTGCTCAAAGATTAAAAAAGAGAAAATGTGCAGCTCAACCATTTCTTTCCATAGAGAATGTATTTCCCAGCTAATACAATGGAAAATATTGTTATTAAATTAGCCTATTTAGTGGATATATTTCTTCATTCATATTTCTGTGAAGTTTGTGTACTTACATATATTGTATATAATGAACTGTCAGATTATGAGATCCTCACTGGGGAATGGCTTGATGTACAATGCACCGAATGATCAATTCACATATTGATGGTGTTTATCCTTTATGCCCAGTACTCCTCCTCCATCTTTTATTATCAAATTATTTAATAGTATTTGCGCTTCTTTAACATGCTCACTATTAAAAAATCAATGCACTTTAATGAAATTGATTTTTCAAATATAGCCTATGGGGTATTCTGTAAGAAATTATACCTTGTCTTCATATTTTTAATTTTTTTTTTTTATGCTGCTTGGCTAGGTATAATGTCTGGAATTCTGTTTTTAACAAATAAATGTTTTAGTTAATAAGGAGAGCTGAGAAACCACCTCTCTTGATCTGCTCACCATCTGCTAGATGTTGCAGTCCAGGGCATGGTTTCTGGCTCAGGATGTCCATTTCTGAAGTATGAAAGCATATGAAGCATATGCTGAAGTATGTCCCACAGGCTCAAATTCAATTTGCTCTGCACTCTGGTCCCAGTGCCTTCCCAGCAAAGATATATTCTCACCTGCTTGTAGGGGTAAACACCCCAGCTCTTTGGGATTATTCCAGTCACTGAACTTTGTAATCTACCCTGTTGAACTTCTGTGATTCTTGCTGACCCAGCTTTTCAAGTCTGTCAGAATCTCTGTCTATGGGTGCTCTTCCTTCTGACTAAATCACTTCACCCAGTTTAATGTCATGCACAAACCTGGCGATGATGCATTCAGTCCTGTCATCCATATAGTCTAAAAAGATACTGAATGGTATTGAGCCCTGAAAAAACCCAGTCATGAGTGGGTCCCAGATCACCTTTATCCACCTGCCTTGTGCTCAACAGTATAGGACATTTTGCTCCAATTGTGGTCCATCTGTGCAGTCCATTACTTAACCAAATTGTTAGGAGGGATGCTGTGGGAGGCTGTGCCAAAATGATTTACTAAAGTCAAAAAAGTAAATTCACAGCTCTCTTATAATCCATTGAACAAACTGTTTCATCATTGAACGCAATCAGGTTGGTTAAACCCAATTTACCTTTGTTAAAGCTGTGTTGGCTTTTGCCAAGAAATCTGCCACATAAGAATGTAAACTCACAGCACTCAGTAGTCAGCCTCTCTGCAAACAGCAGTGATGCTTCCAGCAGAGTGAAAGGCTGTGATTCTTAGTCTGTGTGGACAACAAATATAATTTAAGTGTTTGGTGGTGGCCTCCAGAATTCTTTCAAAGCACCATATAGTCATATATATCAAATGAATTTTTTTAAACTCTAAATTACACTTCACTTTCACTGAAGTGAGTGGGAAAATAATTTAGCTTTATTCTGCACCTTAATTTCTTTCATACTTCTGAGAATTTTATTGGGGTTCTAGAGACATTTCTTGCCTTGTGATATTAACCCTCAATTTTGGAATCAAGAAATTAGGGCTTTAGCATTACTTTCCAAATATTGCTAAATACTGTGATCACAATTTGGTATTAATTAAATGGTAAAAGTTACTATAAACTTTTTAAAAAAGGACAGTAAGAGAATTCACTTAGTTAAAAAGTAGTTAATAAAGCAACATCATGCCATGTTTTGCATAGTATTTTAGAACATAACCATATTTTAGACCTGTATCACTCCATGTCCAAGCCAGCATGTTCTTTGGGAATTAATCTCTTTGTTCTGATGCATATGTCCTTAGATCTTTAATTGTGTTCAAATATCATTCATTATGTTCAAGTAGAAGTAACTTAATATATAAGGGTCAGACACTTGATCCTACAGTCCCTGTGTGCCAGGCAACCAAGATGTATTTTTTTAAAGTTACATTCTGCATTTTCAAATAGCAGTTAAATTCTGTGAATATTAATATAATTCATGAGTGATGGATTACTAAACGTGGCAGTTTTACACTATGATTAAGCAATCATTGAAATTCAGCTAAAAGAAAAAATTTACTAATAGCATAAAATCCATTTTGATTAATAACCCTAGTATTAAGTATATATAAACTGTCCTTTCAAAAATGTGTGTATCATCCAATTGTAAGGAAATACTGGAGCAGTAGGTTATTTTAGCTTTTTCGTCATGGCTAGTTACCAGCTTGATCCATCTGCTAACATGGCGGACACTATAAAGCAGATGTGAAATAAATCCAATTTTCATGACCTTAATAAGGATAGGTACCAAAATATACAACTAAAACCAGAAATATTTGGAGGACTTTCTTGGTTTTCTTCGTTGCATTTCTATTTTCAGGTATTTTATTTTTGCATAGTGCATGCACCTCTATTATAATTTATTGTAATATGTTTGTTTAGTTTATAAGCTATGTTTATTAAAAATGCTACATGTAATTGATATATATTTATATCTAAATGAGGAACAATCACTTGAATGACAACAAAGCGCTTTTTTTGTCAGACTCTTCTGCTTGCATTTAGACAAAAATAACATCTACCAGTAAAACTGGATGAGGAGACAGATCATTCAGAGGGAATCAGAATGGGTATTCTAAAACAACAAGACTACAGAAATAGAAACAGTTCTGTCTGCAAGATACAAACTATATAAGATTTAACCGATTTCAAATATTACAAGGTCAGTTATCTTTCCAGTTAATGCATAGACATTTTGACCTGCATCTAGCCAGTGCAGTCCCCTGATGAGCATGCTACCTTCCACTTACTGCAGAGAAACTCTAATGCAACGTTCTCTGGCTCATAGTCTTACATTTTTAATAAAAATATTTTGCATTCTATTTTCATTATTACTTTCTTCTCATATTCTTTCCTTCTCTTGAGGACAGTTATCACACTAGCTTCCTAGGTCTAGTATCTTCCCCAGATGAAAGTGTTTTCAGTGTTGGCATGCTTTAGCCTGGCCACCTCTATCTACTGGTGGTGTGCAGTTCTATCCATTCTCCAACTTGGCTCTCTGCAGTTTCTTGAGGCAGCTTAATACCACTTCAGTCAGATCCATACCCCAGCCTTTACATGTAGTATTCAAGTTCCTGTCGCCTTACGCAGACCTCTCACTTGCTCTGCACTGTTTGTCCAGCCAATTGCTCACTCACATTTTGACAATACAGTTACCATTTGCTTCTGTCATTTTGTCAGGGCTAGCATTGAAATTTTAACACACAATCGTTCCAACAAAACAGCCTGACTGGTTGAGAAAATTTGAGTTCAGATCCCATGATGTAGCTGTGAGATTCAGAAGATGCAACACATATCTCACAAAGCATGAAGACTATAATTTAGCACTGAAATGCAATCAGAGATGAAAGAAATGAAAGAAATAAAATGAAGTGCCATGGCAACACCACTTTTATGTTGCTGCTGCTTGTTTGGTTGTTTGAGTTTTGGCTATAAGGCATTATTCTTCCAAAACAAATTTTTATATTAGAACATTCTTCTTCTTTTCCTTCTCAGAAAATACAGGTGAACTGAATCCAGTTTGACAGTCAAGACAACATTTAAACACTGATATTTTCCCAGTGATTCTAAAGCTACTAGTTCATAAAGTATTCTCTTTTTCAAAGCTATATTCACCTTGAAAAATGCATGATTCACTGTAAATAATCAGTAAAGTCCATAATGTTTCACCAGAGTCAAGATTTCAACTTATCTTTCTGAGGCCGTTCTAATAAGATGCCACTTGGTAGCTATGCCTAGTTGTTGATCAATTATTGTATTTTTCCAGGTTAAATATTTCAATAAAAGCAGTTACCTACAATACAAAAAACTCCCAGGACTTGGGAGCATGACTGTTACCTAGTCTTCAGCCAGCAAGAAACTCCCTTCTAATATTACTAGGGATTTTTGGGAGTTTTTTTGGGGGGGGAAGGGGACAGCAAGGAGGAAGTAAGCACATATTGCAGAGTAATTATAATTTGCCTTATTTCTTAATAAAGCATAATGCCTTAGAAAAGCATACTTTTAAACAGTTTCCAAATGTCTCAGAGTATAGAAGTGAAAAGTTGATAGGACCTTTCTGACATTTGTGATATCAATTTGAAAATCTGCTAAGTCTCATAGTACTATAAAGAATAAAAATCCTAATCAGTTTCAACTTGATGGTAGGTACATCCTCAAGAAGTCTAATTAACTCACTGTTATTCTTTCCTCTACTTTTAAGGTTGTTCCTCTGGAGGAGCTTCACATGCATTTCACTGAGTAATCAAGTTTGGTTGGTAATGACTGTTCTTTTGGTGAACTGAAATATATTAATTCTTTTGTATAAAATGAATAATTAGAAGACATTTGGTGTAACTAATTATTTCTCTGGATTTCATTAAGTAGAATAAATAATTATTTAATTCATCACATGCACAGCTAGCAAGTACAATTATCTCATTGATACACTTTCATAAATGATAGTGACATTATAGACATTATCACGTTTTCCTGATATTCCTTGAGATGTTCTAAAAAACATCTGCCTTTATAAAAGACAAAAAATAACTGAGGTATTCAACTTAATACAAGTCGTGATAGCCTATCTTTTATAATAGGTATAAATCTTCCTGAAATGTATAATTTTTCTATTTTTTTCTCTAAATTATAATAAAGCTTTTAATGAAATATTGTCTCATTATCTCTTGAAAGTCTTGACTATTAATTTCTCCTTCTAGAGCCAGATAATATTTCATATGCTAGAATATATGCAAAAATCTATTCTTTTTAACTTGTTAAAAAGTTCTACTCTTGTTTTAATTTGTCAGATAATTAAAATTAGAAAATGGAGACTAAGACCTGATACTTTAAGCATTTAAACAGCTTATTATATTTATCCTGATACCTTTAAAAAATAAACTTCATGACTTCTAGTTTATGTAATAAAACTTTTGCATGCAAAATCTCATTAAATTCAGTGAATAACTTCAAATTCAAAACAGTCACAGGTCTAAAAATTCTACTTCTGTCTGCTCCATGGGTGGTAAAGTTGTGTTCTGATGCTTCTAATGACTGAAAAGCTTCATCATTAGCCCTCCTTTTCTATCACAGTGGAGAATTCATGATAGATTTATGTCTTTAGGGAGCTAAAATTGAACGTTACCTTAAATGTAGAAAAATTTCATCTATGATAAGAAAATCACATTACCTAAAAATATGCAATTACTACTGCCAGTCTTTCAGCTCTCAGTGATAACTTGTGTTATGTGCACCGAGCAAAAAAAAAAAGTGAAAAGTGAAAACTATTCCTAAAATACACCTTTTCAACATATGTTCTTAAAAAAAAAAAATAAAAGGACTACTAACTCAGAGATATGAAGGAGAAAAAGAAAATTTGCAAAAGTAACAGCTAAGAATGTGATTTATGTTACTAACCATTACTATTTACAGCATACATTTACATCATATAGCTGATTTAGTCTTCCTGTGGACCCTTGTGGATGAAAATCTGTACATGAGCCACAGTGTGCATTTAGAAGGCCAACCATAAAAAAAGCCCAAAAACCTGTAACATACCTCAAAAGCTGATTCAAAATAGGAATGGACAGTAGGCCAAGGAAGGCTATTCTCCCCCTCTACTCTTCTCTCTTAGGGTGCCACCTGCATTACTGCACCCAAGTCTGTGGTGGTCAAAATAAGAAAAGTTTGTTGGAATGGGTCCAGAGAAGAGCCATGAAACGACCAGAGCACCTCTCCTATGAAGACAGGCTGAGACAGCTGGGATTGCTCAGACTGGAGAAGAGAAGGTTCTGGGGACACATCACTGTGGTCTTCCAGTACCTTAATGGGGCTTAGTAAAAGGAGGGAGAGGGACTCTTTTATATAGGCAAATACTATTTTTATATAGGCAAATAGTGACAGGACAAGGGGCAATGGTTCTAAACTGAAAGGCGCAGGTTTAGATTAGATATTGGGAAGAAATTCTCCACTACAAGGGTGGGGAAGAACTGGAACAGTTTAATCAGAGAGGTTGTGGATGTCCCATCCCTGGGAGTGTTCAGTTCCAGACTTGATGGGGAGTTGAACAAACTGGTCTAATGAAAGGCAGCCCTGCCCATGGCAGTTTGGAACTAGGTGATTTTTAAGGTCCCTTCCAACCCAACACATTCTGTGATTGAATTATTTCAGTGCTGCATTAAAACAATGCTAAAATATTAAGTTTAAGATACTGCATTCAGTTTTCTCAGTTCCATTAGAATAAGTGGAGAAAAAAGTTTCAAGGAAAAAGTAAGTGTAGCTAGTGATGCTAAACTCCCAGTGCTCAGTTCATAGCTAAGGCTATATACATTTGCCACAGCAGTGGATAAAAGTAATCCTCTTTGCCTTTTGACGAATATTTAGAATTCTTTAATTACAGTATAAGTTCACAGGAATTAAATGAGTATTCAATCTCATAGAGAAATTTCAAGAGAGAGATGCACTCTCTTGTAGTAGAGTATGTGGGTGGCTATGGGGGGCAAATATGACAGAAAAATGCAATTCAGTGAAGGTAACATGTCATGGAGGATGAAGGCAATTGTCATTCTAACAGCTCATGTGGTACAGAATCACCCAAACATACCATTCTATTACATGCACCTTGACATCAGAGAAGCTGTTGATGTACAACTTGAGAAGATGGTTTGTGTTGAAGGACTGTGTATTTGAAGTAAAAAAAAAAAAAAAAAAAAAAAAATCTTAGAAAGATGTGAGTGCATGGGCAAGAGCACTACTCACTGATAATTTTCTATATATACCTCAAGAAAGAAAATGACTGGTGACATTAACTATTTGTTGTGCTACCAGAATGCTACTGCAGCTCTACAACTGCAGAGCTAAATTTATCTCAAAGCCTACCAGAACATGCAAAAAATCTGTTTCACTAAAATGTTGGTATGATTATGCCTTTATTAATCTTTAGAATATAATTGCATCTTATTTTATAGAATGAAAACAAGGAGGAAATTATATGGTAATGTGATTAGTTAATGCTGGTGGGCAGCTGAGCCCAACAGAGCTGCGCACTCAGTACCCCACAGTGGGATGAGACAGAGAATTGGAAGAACAAAAGAAAGAGAAACTCACGTCTTTGGAGAAAGACAGTTTAGAAAAAGAGAGTTTAATGGGGAAAGCAAAGTTGTGCATGCAAGCAAAGAAAAACAAGGAATTTGTTCACTGTTTCACACCAGCCGTCAGTTGCTCTAGGAAAACAGCTCCATAATGCTCAACAGTGACTTGAAAGTCAAATGTCCCTCATGTCCTTCTTTCCTCAGTTTTATATGCTTAGAATGATGTCATATAGCATGGGATGTTCCTGTGGTTAGTTGGGCTCAGGAGTCCAGCTATGGCCTCTCCCAGCTCCTTGTTTATCCTCAGCCTACTTGCCAGCAGGGCAGTGTGAGAAACATAAAAGGCCTTGTTGTGCAAACACCGCCTAGCAAGAAACATTGGTATAATATCAACACTTATTTTTTCACAAATCCAAAACACTGCATTTATATGAGGTGCTATGAGGAACATTAACTCCATACCAGTCAAAACCGATAGAAATTTTAAAAAAGTGAAGGTTTATTTTGGATGACAAGGAAGTTAATTTGATGAAGAGGAAGCTAAATGAACTTGTTTGATATAAAGAAACATGAATTTGACCAAGAAGTTCAACTAAAGTTTAACTAAATCCCAGTTAGCAAAGCTGAATAATTCTCTCGGACTCATGTGCAATCTGTATTATACTTTATTTCTCCCCTGGTTGATGTCCAGACTCACCATCCAGCTGTCAAAGCATGCTTTTTATTCTCTGAAAGTCCAGCTGACACAGTTGGCACAGTCTCAGTTATAAGCTTAAGGAAGAAAGCTGCTGAATCCTCTCAGGGAGTACTTGCAGATTGGTTATGGGCTGGATTCCTGCCTAGTAAGTAGAAAGAGTAACCAGATATCCAATTTCCTGTCTAACCACAGTTTATGCAAAATAGGCTGGAGAGAATAACCATGTCTAGTTATGAAAGCAGACTAGAACTTTCGACAGGTCTTCTGTACTGCTAACCACAGTGGATTATTATTTCATTGTGTGACAGTGCCCATCAGTGATAAATTTGTCATTTGAAGTTGGTCTGCAAAGATATCTTTTATCTACAATGATAAGCATCTTGCTCCAGCCCTTTTATCAGTTGCAATTCATAAACAGTAAATAAGTAAAACATACGTGCACTAACATATAGAAGTATAAGAAATGGTACTAAAAGAAGGTATAGAAATGATACAGAGTGATGACATATTCCCATGAAGTACAGCATGGTTTAACATCCACATTCAGGTAAACAAGAATGTATTTCTCATTCAATTAAAAAAAATTAAGGAAAAAATAAAATTATGTGTAGGGTAAATAAATACGTTTACATGGAATTTAGTTAAAGAAACATTTCACAAAGTTTCTTGATGATAAAAAATCATCACTTCTAGAAAGGATAAAGGTCAGTGAACTTTCTATTTAAATGTTTCCCTGAGAAAGTACATATAGACCTTTTTTATCAGCCTAAGATTTCTTTGTTAAATCAAATAAATTTCCTTAAGCAATTTCAATTTCTTACATGAACAGTCATAAATATATATAAATAATAGGCAGCTAGAGAGATATTGTATGTATATTTTAAGTTTTATTATTATGAGTTTTTGTTTATCCAAATTTGGTTTTATCATTGATATGTAAATTGAATTTCTAGGTATCTTAAGAAATTTGCAAAGATGAAAGTGAAACTACACATGTAACCAAGAAAGTTTGTATTGAACTTATTTCATTAAATTGTCATTAAGATGCAGTCAATGGCTCAATGTCCAAGTTGAGATCAGTGACAAATGGCATTTCTCAGGGGTCACTGCTTAGACCAGCATTGTTTAACATCTTTGTTGGCACTAGGGCAACAGAATTGAGCACACCCTCGGGCAACTTTGCTGATTGCGCCCATCCGTGTGGTGTGGTTGAGATGCTGCAGGGTAGGGATGACATCCAGAGGGACCTTGACAGGTTTGAGATTTTAAAAATGTAAAATGCAAGATTCCACACCTGGGACAGGGCAATCCCAAACACCAATACAAGCTTGGCAGAGGTCTGGCAAAGTTTTGGCAAGGTTTGCGAGAACGGGACAGAAAGGACAGAAAAGGACCTTGGGGTATGAGGGTATGTAGTGAGAGACAAGGTGGAGATGGATTCTAGTACCTGAAGGGGCATTTATGAAAGCAAGGGAGAGGGACTTTTTCTGCAGGTAGATAGTGACAAAGACAAGGGGCAATGGTTTCAAACTGAAAGGGGTCAAATTAAACATTAGAGAGAAATTCTTTACTGTGAGGGTGGTGAGGCATTGGAACAGGTTTTCTGAAGTTGTGAATACTTAAACCTTGGAAATGTTCAAGGCCAGGTTGGGTTAAAAACCTGGTCCAGTGGAAGGTGTTTCTGTAGGAGTGCTGGAATTAGAGGATCTTTAAGATCTTTTCCAATCCAAACCATTCTATGATTCTGTGCAGATACTAGGTCTATAAAATATCTGCAACAAAAAACACCCCATACCCAGGCACAGGGTGCATAGATGAGCAGGTTGTCTCAAGTGTACAGATTATGTTTAAGAAAAGACATACAGAGAAGTACTCGACATAACATTCTAGAATTAGAGAAAATGAAAATATTTTGTTGAAGAATCAATTCACCTTGGAAAGGGATCCTAACATAACGTCATAGAGCATTGTTAAATTTGATCATGGGTAAAGCTGCCCCTAAATTTGATAAATAATGCAGTAGTAAACTTCACTGAGTTGTGAAGGTGCTCCTTTCTTAAGGAACAGCTATGCAAAATTGGTCATTGGTGACCTTTATGATATTGCCAATTACAGTAGTTTCATGAATACAAGCCGCAAGGATTATAAGCCGCACCCCCGGTGCCTCGACAATGTTGCTGTCTTTGTCAATAGATAAGCCGCACCCCGAATATTAGCCGCACTTTCGTTCGTCGCGAGAATCCGTGCGCAGCTTTCACAAATTGGCCAATTAGTAACAGGATCGCGGCATAGCGGGCTTTACTGGCTCGGGGCGGGGCCAGGCAGGCTCGGCCCGCTCATGGTTGCCGACGGGGCAGGGTGGCCCAGCTCAGCGCCACGGCTCGGCGGGGCTGGCCGGGTGGTGCTGCCGCCGCCGTCGGGCTCGCTGGCCCCCCTCTCCCGTCAGCACCGCCCCGCTGCCGCGTTCGCTCGCCTGGCTGGAAGGGCTGCCGCCGCCGCCGGGCTCGCCGGTCGCCCCGCGCCGCGTTCGCTCGCCCGGCCGGCGGGCTGCCACCGCCGCCGCCGCCGGGCTCGCCGCTCACCCCGCGCCGCGTTCACTCGCCCTGCGACGCGCCTCGCTCGCCCCGCGCCGCGTTCGCTCGCGCCGTTTTCGCTCGCCCCGCGCCGCGCCTCGCTCGCCCCGCGCCGCGTTCGCTCGCCCTGCCCCGCGCCTCGCTCGCCCCGCGCCGCGTTCGCTCGCGCCGCGCCGCGCTCGCCCTGCGCCGCTTTCGCGAGCGCCGCTTTCGCGAGCGCCGCGTTCGTTCGCCCCGCCGGCAGGGCTGCCGCCGCCGCCACCAGGCTCGCCAGCCGCCCCCTCCCGTCTGCACCGCCGCCGCGTTTCCTCGCCCTGACCGGCACTGCAGGTCCCCGCACCGCCGGGCTCCCCCACGCTGCTGGCCCCGATTCTGCTGGGCTTCCCCCGCTGCCAGGCAGCCCCACCCGTCGGCCTTCCTGCTTCTGCCATGCTCCCCTGCACTGCTAGCCCCAGTTCTCCCGGGCTCCCCCGCCCTGCTGGCCCGGGCTCTGCCGCCCCCCCTGCCCCGCCCTGCTGGCTCAGGCTCTGCCGCCCGCCCCCCACACTGCTGGCCCCGCCTCTGCCAGGCTTTCCCACCTCTGCCGGGGCCGGCCGGGCTCCAGCTTGGCTTGGGGCTGCCACGGGCTCTCACTTCCGTGTTGGCAGCTTTTAGAATTTTGTTAATGTATTAGCCGCCCCGGAATATTGGCCGCACTTCCGGGTTTCCACCAAAATTTTGGTCAAATTGGTGCGGCTTGTATTCGTGAAATTACTGTACATAAGAATTGCTTTCTGGTTTCTAAGCTGTGAATCTGTTCTCAGGACCTTCTGATTATGTTTGACTGAGTACTTGATTTGAGGACTGCCTATGGAGGTTGGATGCAGCAACAGATTAATAGTGTGGGCAGCCTAGACTATAAGGTGGCTGAACTAAAACCATGCTATTAATTAATTTAAATTTTTATTTTTAATTGCTGAAGTCATAACATATAAAGATAGGGGGGGTTTTGTCTCAAATAGTGTCCTTTAAGAATTTGGGCAGTAGTCTCACTATTGCAGTCCCAAGTTATCCTCTAAAATGGACTGCCAATTATGCCGAACATAATAAAATTGTGTGGCAGCTTTTGTGAGGTTTCATTTTATTGAACTTTTTAATTGTGCCTTATTATAGCTAATTTTCACTGTTTGTACAAACTGTGATCCTGTCCATATCATCCTTCATGTTATTTTTTTGATGATTCACATTTAGTTATAATACATACGCATTTTCCACTCGTCCTTTTCAGATCCAGAGTGTGGATTAAAGCATAAAATTTTACTTTATTCAAGTAGATAAACTGTTTTAAGAATCCTAAAGGAATAATGTGAATAAAAATGAAAGAAAATTATGTGAATTTAAAAATAAAAAAAACCCCAGCAAAACCCCGAAATTCATTTGTAAAGATGAAAGAATGGCATCAGATTAATGCTAAGGAGACCTTTATCTACTTTTACTGTAGTGACTTTAATCACAGAGTAAATAACATGAGCTGGTATTCATCTTACCTCATCTCATCTATCTTCTGCTGGGTAAAACTTTGTTTTCTGAATGCAAGTTCTCTCACTTTAAACTCTAATACAAAAGACTGGTACATCTAGCAAAATATTCATCTCATCTGGATTAATATTGTCTATAAAACTAAAATACATGGAAATTAAACCATAATATATCTGACTATTTCCTATTTTGTTGGCAACAATGAGGATTGGTCTTAAAACAAACAAACAAACAAACAAACAAAACCTATTGAACTCTCTGGGTCATATTAATACTGAAAATGAAAACAACGTGCAGAAAGCATGTTATATAATGCTTCTTATATAAATCAGGCACCATGACACTATTATAATGCAAATAGAAAAATACTTTCTGTTACGTGTTTCATCCAATATTCCACATGAATAAAATGGAAACATATATCAATTTAAATAACATACAACAAAAAAGATGAGTAGCGTAGAAGTAATGCAGAAATGTTTTTTAAAACCTAAGAAAGGAGGTTGTCATGGAAACAGCTGGGTTAGAAATCTTTTTGTTGCTACAATTTTATTCAGTTGATGCTTATTTTTTATGTTATTTTATTAAATTAATCTTCCTGAAGTCATTAATGATTCTAATTTTTCAGAATATGGTGTTTTGTTAAGAACTTTTCAATGTAAAGAAAAGACTAATGGTATATTCATGTACACTGAAACGTACAAAAATGAAAATTTTCAGTTTATTCCTACTCTCATCTAGCTGAAAGACTAAAAGAAAAGCTGAATAAAAGAGTGAGTCATTCCCTCCATAAAAAGCTATAATGACACTCTACACAATATTTTGCCTCAAGTGAACTAAAGGAAGAAGTAAAACTGTAAAAACAATCTCACCAACTTTGAAATACTTAAAATATTTATCCTACATGAATAAAACAGGTGAACTGAAAAGTTCAACAAGCAGAATTCACCTATAAATGCAATTTAAAACCAAAAAGTTTAAAATTAAAACAAGTAAATTAAACAAGTAGCAGGGTAACCAGAAAGGTGCACAAGTACTCAGTGACAAAAAAGAAAAATTCATGCTTAATAGCCCAGCCTGCATTTAATTAGTCTTTATGAGCAAACCTGCAACAAATACAAGTTTCTAAATATTCATTTTCACAGAGAAAAAAAGGTGAAATACCAAAGGGAGCAGAAAGGAAAGGGAAACAAGTAGCATGTCTTAAAAAACAACCTAAAGGAAGCAATATAAAACAAATGTAAAAGCAAGCTCAAAGAATTAATAGTGTTTCAATAAGCAATATAAATAGCCAAAATGAAAAACAGCACCAGGGACTAATAAAAACATTCTGAAGACTGAGCCACATAAAAGAAGAAAAATGTACAAAGAAACTACAAGGCAATAAAACATACAGGGATTGAACCCATGCGTTTGAAAATGTACATTATTTCTTGGAATAAGAGCTGATCTAAGTCTCCATGGGTACTTTTTTCACTGCTAAACATGCTGGTTCACTGATAGGCAAAAAGTTTCCTGGACACATTAACCTTAACAAAGGTTGGAGTACAACACAGGTCCTTTAGGACTTTCTCATCACTTATCTGCACTTCAGTTTTCTGATAGATTGTGTGGAGAATTACATTCACTCTATATTGAGCCAAAACCATGTTAGTTCCAACATCACCATTAAATCAAGTATCCAACAGCAGCTGAATATATATCATCACTTAAATTTCCTCGGCCATTGCTTCCATCAGTGAAGATGGCATTAGGTTGCACTTTTATTACACTGAACTCAGAATACATATTAATCGATATAATCAATCCTTATGTTTCTCATGATAAAGATCACATGGGGACAGCAAGTGATGGCAAGTGCCTATCATTTTCCTCAGTATTTTTGATACTGACCGAAGGTTTTCTCTGCTCCAAGGAAAGAGGTTGGAGTTTCTTCCAATAAAATTGATTAAAAGCATCAGATGTTATTATTAAACAACACAAGATGACTTGTGTTGGAACAAAGGTTTCAGAATCCTTGGAATACCTTGCTTTTCTTATGCCATCTTCCAGACATAGCTACTACAAATGCAGCACTTGGCTCTATGACAGTATTGAACAGAAGGTTTACTTAGGGCCCTTTCCACTCTGCTTAGAAGACTTATTATTACAGTGCTTTCCCCACATTCCAAGAATCTTATAAAAAATTTCTTTATGTTACTTGTATCAATGAATAACCTGAATTTAAATACTTTAGAACTTTCTTCCTACCAATTTAATCCTTTCTTGCAAAACAAACTAGAGGATGCTAAAATAATGAAGGTTCCTATTTTTACTTTTCTTTTTCTTAAATCTGCTGATTCACAATGCTGATGTTTAGGAGTTTGTGGTGGGTTCACCTGGGATGGCTTCCAGACCTCCATCTAGCTAGCTGCTTTCTTAGTCCCTCTCATCAGCAGGATGGGGGGAGAAAATTACATGAAATATCTCATTGGTTGAGATAATGACAATGAGATCACTTACTAATGAGAATTATGGGAAAAATAAATTAAATTTGGAGAAAAATAATTTAATTTATAGCAAATAGAACCTAGAGTAGGATAGGGAGGAATAAAGCAAAAAGTAGAACACATTACACTTGACCTGACCTGCCTAAAGTTTCCCGCACAAGGTCATCAGTATGCAGCAGTAACTGGTCACCCAAGCTGTATTATCACACAATTACTTTGCTGTCAAACAGTTTCCAAAGATGTTTACAATGCTCACCTGGAAGCCAGGAATGTCTTTTACTGAGAGATAAAAGGACTTAGGTAATAATTTCATATAATATCTAAAAAAAAAAATCGAATTCTATATGATCTATTTGTATATTACTCCCTCTTATCTTGAGGTGCAAAGATAAAGATCATGCTTTGTCACAAAAATCCAGAAAAGTAGACCCTGAAGGGTCCATTACTCAAAGTAATCCGTATTTTTTGATGCATGAACTTCCTATGTTGTGTTAATAAAATTAGAATATAGTACAGGGAAATTAGAAAAACAAAACCAAAAGAAAAAAACCAACCAACCAAACAACAACAAAAATCCTTCCCAAAAAACCCCAAAATAACTAAACAAACAAACAAAAAAAAAACCCCAAAACAACCCCACCCCAACAACAACTCAAATTGCTTACAAAGAAAGGATCTAGTTATCTACTTTTAAAATTTGACTCTAGATATTTCAGGTTTCCAGCAACATTGAGATACTTGTATGTGAATTAATGATCTGTATGATTAAATGACCTCATTTTATCCTATTTAGTGACAATATCTT
Organism: Catharus ustulatus; assembly: GCF_009819885.2. Taxonomy (NCBI): domain Eukaryota; kingdom Metazoa; phylum Chordata; class Aves; order Passeriformes; family Turdidae; genus Catharus; species Catharus ustulatus. Next base: position 90,663,469 of record NC_046223.1, on the reverse strand, counting down.
ATCAATAGCACAATGGGCTACTGGAATAATTTCTAAAAAAGGTCTCAGCTGTATTATAGAGAATTTTAATGGATTATTTTTAAAGCTGCTGAAAGGGGATTTGTCTAATAAAAATAAAAGTTTGAGTATTAAAATTGACCACCTATTATGAAAATGAACTACCTGAAAGCAATTAACAAAGTATAATATGTATTTTCATAAAATGAGGTCATAGAATTAAATGTACATAATTTAGATTTGTAAAATATATAGAGTTATGGTTTATTAACAAGGAAAAACAATTGTGCTTCTCAAGGGTGAACAAACTCTATATATAAAGCTTGAAAACTTAAACTAAAAAAATGCAGGGTTTTGGGTCATTTTAATGGATTGTGTAGGCTGCAGAAGCATTTGGGGTATATCTAGTAGAACTCTTTAGAAGAAAAATCTGTCTTGGAGAGTTCATACAGACATAAATATGTCAGATTGATGATTGCCTTAATATAGCACAGGTCAATTTGCACATTCTGTGTACTTTTCCCAGTTAAGCTCTTTAAATAAAATTAAACAAAACCGGAGGACCACAAGTCTCAATCAAAAGCAGTTTTATCAGATTATGAATCTTCTCTGACAACTTAATTCTCTTAACTCCCCCTAATGGCAATATGCTAGTTGCTCTGCATTTCTTAAACACTCTACTTTATAAAGAAACAGCATCTGAAAGATCCTACTTATTATCAGAAGCAGCCTAAGTATTACCATAACATTCTTGTTGAGTTAATGAACCTTGCTTGTTAATCAGGCTAATCAGCTTGCTTTCTCCAGAAACAACCAAATATCTACAGCACACAGTTCTGTGAAGGATCCAGCCTTACATTTTTCATGTTTCTGTTCTTATTGGGCCAGTTATGCATTTTCCAGATGCAACACTGCATACCTTGTGTAACCAGAGGAGCTTCTGGAAAAACATATATCTTTATAATAAAAATGTACTAGCCTTACATCCACTTTGAATGGAAATTTTATAAGATAAAAGGTAAAAAATCACTCTTCCCTTTCAAAATATATAGATTTATTCTATATTTACTATTATACAACATCTCGTAATTATTAAGCCAAGACCACTAGTTAAACTTTCACCCATCATTGATGCAAAGCTCTTTGGAAGTCTTTTCACACCTGTCTTAGTTTAGCACTAATGTTTCTGAAAGAAAAACTAAATTTAAATTAATCCTTTCCTTCTGAATTGTACATTAAGAGGACTTATGCTCTCTTGTATTCAAATAAATAGAAATACTGTTATGCCATAATTTGAAGAAAAAATTTCTATTAATTTTAATGTATAAAACTCCTGACTGTGATTACCCTTTTAATGTATGTAACTCCTACCTGTGGTAACTGCCGAATGCAAAGGTTGACTAAAGGAAAAAAAGTAACAAAAGAAAAAAACTGTGCTGCTCATTTTTGAGATGCCTGAGACATTGACATATTTCTTGCCCATCAAAGTTATCTTAAGATGTATCTAGTAAAATAGTTACTATTACTCATTAAAAAATAATCTAAATAAAAATAGAAATAGAACCTCCAGGGAAGACAGGGGAAAGATCTTTATGTTCCTTGTAGCATATTTGATATTGAAATGTCAAATTTGAGAAGACATAATTATATACTTAAATTAGGTACAGATACTATTTTAGACAACAGAGGCAAAGCAGAAAAGTGCAAAGAAAACAACAGCTACCCACCTAATTGGTCTAGTCAGAGTGACAGTTACAGATACAAGTTTTTTCATTTACAAGAACTTGATCATTAGGGCATATCCAAATTCTCTGTGTTCCCTTGTCTATTAATATTGAATGTATATGATTTATTCAATATTTTTATTTTTTATTTATTTACTATTATTTACTTGCTAAAAAGTCAGAAACTACTGTTCCTCTGATAAGCAAAACTTACTTTTTTCCAGAAATCCAGTAGGACACTGGCTGTCAATGAAAGTATGGAGGGATAAATTGTCATTTTTCACTTAAAGATTAGTTCAAGTCAGCTGTGTTATCTTTTGAAGTGATACTCTTGTTAGAACTGAGCTAGCTGAAAAAATATCCAGTAATGTAGCTACTTGTGATTTCAGGCAATTTACAGACATTATTTAATCATAGCAATGTATTTGCAAGATGGTTACATTTGTTTATCTGCTCCTTCACCTAGAGAATATGAACTGGGATATTAATTAATTTAGCCAAGGGCAAAAAAGGAATGTGTACATTTAGATTAAAATACTCCTCTTTTTAGCTCATTGTTAGGTATTCACACCAGTACAAAATGTTCCCCTTCTCTATTCAGTTTGCTATTATATTAATAATGCAGCTGCAATCATTTCTGCAGATGACCCCTGGTTCGCTAGGAGGTTTTTTTGATAATTTAACTGATGATAAAGAATCATTATAATACACAGCATTTTTTAAGAGTCACTAGAAGGAAACTTATAGTTTTTGGTATATATATCCATTACATAAATTTAATTGCTCCAGATGACACATACACACTGGGAATGATAATGAAAATTAATTGGGTTAGGAAACCTTTATAAAGTGACTGACATTTCTTCAAAGAAAGAGACACAGATAATTATTAATACAATGCCACAACAATTTTGTTTGCTGTCACTGACATGCATTCTGCTGTATGAAAGAGATCTCCTTTTAGATCTGTGGAAAGAAAGAGGTGCAAGATGCTTCTGTGTAAAATCCACCGTAGATAAAAGTTTTGGTGAACTCCAAGAGTCGAAGCACATGATAGCTAAGTGGTGCATTAAATGTGTAAGTTCTATCTCAGAAGAACAAAGGAGTTAATGTTTATGTTTTGCTACAGCCTTTATTCAGTGAAACACCTGGTAGGCTCACATTTGTCTCAGTGAAGAAAAGCATCACCTTATCTTTGAAAATATAACTCAGTATTGTCTTCAGTTCCCAACTCAGCAGATACCAACCTTAAGGCATTTAAGGATCTTATGTTATTAAATACATTAAAGTTCTCTTAAAATAAGTTCTTTAGGTTGTGAGGGTTCATTGGAGACCTGTATTTCAGTACTCTGACATTTTGAGGCTTTACTGATCACCATCTGTTAATCTTCAAAACACTATAGTACTGTAAGTACTTCTTATCCCATAACTGTATAAAATTAGTTTTCTGGACCCTATTTTCCATAGGAACAATGATCTTATAAATCCACATTTCAAAGCAAAAACAATTTTAGAATTTATCAGTAATTTATCATCCTTATTTATGAATGAACTTGCAAATGGCAAAATCGGTAGCCCAGGCTCCTTCGATCAAAGCAATTTCTAAGGTTAGGAATTTCTAACCCAACTTTTTCTACATTTTCTTAGTCAACACCAAAATACATGTAAAATCTCAAATTAAACAATGTATATTATGTACATGTATATTAGCAAAGCAAAATCTTCAGTATCATATATCTTTCTCTCTAATTTTGATTGGTCTTTTTGCATTGTTCTTAGTTCATTTGCCACCTGGCCTGAGGCATCTTAGATGTCCCTTATATCCTCTAGTATATTTTCTAGCCTTATACAATACCTTGGCTACTTCAGGACAATTCAGATGCCATGGAGATCAGGCAACCAGATTGAGGTCATACAAACTTCAGAGCAAAGTTCAGTTCTTTTGGGAATTAGTAATTAGGCCAGTGGAATAGGATTTGAAAGACTGGGGTTTTTATGTTTGCTAAATGCCAAAATTTTGCTGCCTAAACCCTACATTTTTTGAAAGAATGTGTTGCTGTAAGTATGAATATACACAACATAATTTAAAATCTTCAGTTCTGTAATATTTCTTTCTCAATATGTTCCAGTGCAAGTACTTTTTAATCTAAGTAATCTATAATTTAAAGCAATTTCTTAAGAAAAATTAGAGAAAATGTTTCTTTTTAGTAGTTTAAATAGCTAACCCTGTAGATTTCACAATACAAGCAGAATTCTTGCAATGTAGCAATTACATAAAAAGTATAAACGCATACCAAGACGGCAATTGCATTTGAAACCACCAATATCCTCTTCACAGGTTCCTCCATTCCAACAGGGTCTGTCTTGACACTCACTGATGCGAACAGAACATGTTTCTCCTGAAAATTTGAATTAAAAAAAGGACATGTTCAAAACACAGAGATATATTTGTAATGAAAAAAGTCTATGGAGTTGTCACAGTTTATGTGGTGACCCCACTGGCCATGGTACATTGCATACACAGGACCACTGATAGACTCCCTGGGTGTCATGAATTTTTCTGCTTCATTGGTTACAGGGCAGTCCATTTTGACAGGCAAAGTTGGAAGCATTACAATCAGGTAAATAGAAAGCTTTCCTTCTGAGGTTATACATAATCCTGAAGCTTTTTTTCCCAGTATACAAATCTACATCATACAAGCAATTTTCACACAGTTTTGTCAATAATTTTCTTTCAGTTTGCTCTCTGAGACCTTTGAAACAGAATTATGAAGCATCGTTGCATATGAAAAGCAGGCCAACACTGATTTACAGACATTTATGTGTAATAGAACAATTCAGTTTATGTTCTACATCAGGTTGTCAATACTGTACTGCTGGACATTTCATCCATGTAATACAGAGGAGAAGATCAAAACACTAAAGAACATTTAATGAGGCAAAATGAAGATAAAAGGAGATGAAATAATTAAGATCAAAGCTAGAAAGTATAGTGAAATGTAGATTTGTAATCTACAAAAGAGATTGCTTTGATATGAAACAGGAAAAGCTATTTCCAGTGTATTAGATTTGCAAGGCAAAATTTGGTAGAAGGAGGAGCACAGGGATGGTTTCTGTGAGAAGGTGCCAGAAGCTTCCTCCATGTCCAAGAAAGCCAATAACAGAGATGGAAACACTGCTGGCTAAGGCTGGCTGGACCAATCAGAGATGGTGGTAACATCTCTATGATAACACATTTAAGAAGAAGGAAAAAAGTTCTCGCACAGGTGAAACTGCAGCCATAGAAGAGCTGAGTGAGAGTATGTGAGAGGAACAGCTCTGCAGACACCAAGGTCAGTGCAGAGGGAGGGGCAGGAGATGCTCCAGGTGCCAGAGCTGAGATTCCCCTGCAGCCCCTGGTGCAGCCCATGGAGAGGCAGCTGTGCCCCTGCAGCCCAGGGAGGACCATGGGGCGGCAGAGATCCGCCTGCAGCCGTGGAGGGGACCCATGCCAGATCAGAGGGATGCCTGAAAGGAAGCTGTGAACCTGTTGGAAGTCCATGCTGGAATAGGCATCTTGGTAGAGACCTGCCAACCCACAGACAGAGGAGCCCACACTGGAGCAGGGTTCCTGGTAGGACTTGTCACCATGGGGGGGACCAAGCTAGAGCAGTGATCTCTCCTTGTCTCAAGCCATGAACCCTTTGTTATATCTTTTCTCCTCTGTCCAGTTACAGAGGGGAGTGATAGACAGGATTTGGTGGGAGCCTGGTGTCTAGCCAGGGTCAACCCACCACATCCAGCCATACAAATATGGAGGTAAATCACTTTCAGTAGTTATAACAAGTCAGCAGCATGGAAAGCATGCTGGGCATCCTGTGTCTCTTACAGCAGAAGATAAAAAGAAACCAAATGCTGATATACCTCTGAATTCCTTGCAAGGTGAAAATAATTTGGCCTCTTCTCTGCAGCACACCTACATGCCCTCTTATAGAATCATATGAACCAAGACCTTGGCTCTCAAAACCTGTATCTACTAGATACAAAAGGTCTTCATTGGAGAAATGAAGCACCAAGATTCTATTCCACACATAAACTTGTGATAGAAGGGCTCCTATTGTTTTTTTTTTTTCTGCCTCTAAACATGCTCTTCATTTTCCATAAGATTTGAAGATATATGAATGAAAAGGAGGAGAAAAAGCATAGTCCAGGGAGAGTTCAGGTAACTCGGTAAACTAAAAACTTTCTGCTAAGAGCAGCTGCTGACTGCTGTCTAACATATGCCATGGCACCAGTGAGCATTACAGAAAGGACTGGCCAACTTATAAAATAATTTCTGAGTTCTTTAATTTTTTAAAGGATTTTCTTTGAAGTGCTGATAAGGTAATGACACTATATATAACCTTGATGATCCAATTCTGGTATTTTGCACTCCTTATGCTTTTGAGTTCATATCTCTAATTATGGTGGGTCTCTTTTGGGGGAGATAAATAAAAATGCATTGGCATCTGTTCTCTTCCTTTGAATAGGCAGGTGGAGAGTAGCACAAATGGCACAAAGAGTTTCCTGCAGAAGTAAATTATTTGGCCATAAGTCATAGGCAAGCTGATGCATGTACTAGAAAAAACTCCTTTAAACAGATTCTTTCACCTCCCTCAAACTGTTACAGGTTAAAGCAAAACGCAGCTTCAAGGGAAATAAGAGAGTGAGGTCGTCCTCATATACTGATGATATCCAAGATAACATGCCAGGGGGAATTTAGGAATTCAAGTTCTCAGAGTACAAAGGTAATATGTGGGCAGTATTTTAAAGATATTTCAGAGGGAGTCAAAGAATCTATGAAGCTACTGTGAGACCATATTTTCTGAGACATGAAAAGTGCTGGACAAATAAGGAGAAGCTTTTTTTGTTTTCAGTATGCAGCTCTTCTCAACTACACATTTGAAATGTATGATGAGAACTTTCTTTGAAAGTCAGATAAAAGTCGTTAATTGGCTACAAATTACTTTCAACATCAAAGTGTGTTAATATAAATATTTTTTTGGTTTATGCTTTTAAGGTTAAAATTATTACAACACATCCAAAATAATTACTAGCAAAACATAATATTTAATTAGCTATTTAATAAATCATAGCTTAAGGTCTGAGTTCTATACACTTTAAAGGCTTCATATCACCAATTCTGAAGTACAAAGAGAATGTCAAAAATTACCATGAGCCAATTCTACTTCTATTAACACTATAGAATATTTTATACTGTATAAAATTGCCATGTTCTCAAATATATAACAGACAATTACAGGAAAGTCTCCCACTTTTGAAAATTGCATTACCTGATCTTTAACAGCAACATTTTCTACCGATATATTGATGATACTCAAGACATTGTTCTGCAGGAGCACAAAGGTATTGAGAAGAATGTAAGGACCTGAGAAGGTGAATGCTAAAAAAATTAGCAAAGATATTTCATCCTCTTCCAGTGTTACTGATATAATTTACTCTCTTTAAAACAGTCATGCTATTTTAGCAAATGGAGGAACTCTTCCTTATTTTCAGAAGTGCAGCTCTGTAGAATCACTAGATTGAAAGTTTGTACCTTTAAAGATTTGGATGTCTTTTTTCTGCTTAACTTAAATGCAGTAACTTTGCACTTTATCTGAACTTATCAAACTATTGTTAGATCTTGTAGAATATCCACAAAACTGAGGGGTTTTTTGATATTGAAATAAGTTTAATTTCAAACTGTTCTCAAATGTAATATTCAGACATTAGAATAAATGTCTGAAATTAATTCAGAAATTAGAATAAAACTGAAATAATTTGACACCTTGTTTTCCTAATGTAACACACATTGTAGTTAAAGTATCTTTTATTAAGTGCCACAACCACTATAACACTTCTGTCTGAATCACAAAAACACATGCAAAAAGATGAAAATACAAAGCTTCTTTTAAATACTGTTTATGCCATTTTTTGTTTTATAGGCAAAAAACAAAACCAAACTTTTTATAATGTAAAGGCACATAGAATGACCGCAATTAAGAAAAGGATGTGTAAGATTATTTTTGAAGTAAAACTCCTCACTTGAGGAGATATTTATGACATAAAATTAATCTTTTTATTCTGAGATCAAATGAAAAGCAAATTATTTAAAATTCTGTTTAATGTAAACTTAATGAAGTACTATTTAGAAAAAGGGAAAAGCAAAACACAAGGGTTTTATAAAGTTCAAGAAGTAGCCAAAATATTAACAGTGTATTTGAGAATTGCTTTCACAACAACCCTGTCTTACTGTCCACCATTTTATAAAACATGTATAATTGTAAAGCATTCAGTCATGCACCTGATAGTGAATTGTATCATTTTGTTGCTTGCTAAGCAACATATGTTATTCTGTTAGATAAGAGATGCATCAAGCTGAGTAATGCTCCTGCTGAAAGTTTTTGCTTTGCAGAAAACACGGTTATGAAAAAGAAAGACAAACAGTCCAGGTGAGGATTTAGTGAATTTGAAAGAGAATTTTTTTTCTCAACTTTGTTGTTCTATACACTTGGTAATTTTTAAAATTTTCTTTAAGGTCTTTTCTATGTAAGATATTGTAGTAGTTAGAAATCCAAAACAAATTCTAATTTTTATTTAGGTCATATAGGGTATTTCTGTGAACATCTTTATGGATTGAAAACAATTTATATGATGTGCCAAACCACTCCATACTCTTAGCTTCCATGGAAGAGTTTTAACTCGGAGAAAGTCTCTGAGTGACTCTTCAGATGTAAACTGCCCAGAACCCAGCTCAGCTGTATCCATGGGGACTACACTGTACCTCTGACAGGTTGCACTGGCACAATGTGACCAATAATCAATCCTCCAACAGAAAAGGCCAGCCAGAGCTGAACTGAAAAGGCTGAACTACCCAAAGGCCTGAGCTGCAAAACCAGCCCAGCCTCGGTATGTGGTAGAAATGTGGGAGCAGACATGAGCTCTGCTTCCAGGATGGCCTAGTCCTATCATACAGCTCCTATAGGAACTGCAAGAATGGAATGGAAGCAGGTGTTTCAAATGCAAAACAGGTGTGGGGAAAAAATGAACCTGATTGGCTTCCTTTGTCAGCAAAACTAATGATTTCATTTTTCCAGATGATCCTGCTTCAGCCCATTCCTTTCAAGCACCTATCAGAGCCCGGAGAGCACTAATACACCCGAGCCGACTGAAGCCGACCCACCGAGGTCCCTCCCACACACCCTGCCCATTGCCAATGAGATCAGCTGTGGGCACCTGATCTGCCTGAACTATTTGTAGCTGTTTTATTTTCCAATCCTGCCTCCCTCCCTGTCTCAACAGTGGTCTTGTAAGGTTTGGTGGCGTTTTTTTGTTTGTTTGTTTGTTTGTTAGTTTTGGATAAATTGCTTGTATGTCCATTGCAGATTTGTCTCTGTTCTGTCTCCTCCTGCTGCTTCTAACTTGCTTCCCTAGCTGGAGCCTGGATCTGGTCCATTGCTTGTGCTGTCTGGGGCTTGTCTGGTACCCTGTTCAAACACTGGTTCTGACTTTCCTGCTTAGATGTTGCACATCTGTGCCTTGTATAGTGATGGCAACACTGCACTGAGATTAAACTTGGATTCTAGTTTGTGATTCCTCTCACGGAGCAGCCTTGATCTTGCTGTTAGGGTGTCCATCAGCTGTTCTAGATTTGATTTGTATAAGGATTAAGTTTTCTTAAACTTACTTGCGTAAAAAAGGATTGGTTTTCACATAATTTCAGTACTTTCCTTCAAAATTTGTTTTAATTGACAGCATGGAAGATACACTATTCACACATTACAGAAAGGGGCAACTATCTGAAAATATCCAACAAACATAAAACCAATTAATAATGTACTGAAAATACAAGCACTAAATATTTCCTCAGACTCCAGCTATAACATGGGCCTCTCCTGTGTATTTGTGGAATGAAAAAGTAAAACCAAAGCCCAGAAATTTTTAGGCAAAAAAAAAAAAAAAAGGATGCTGAAGAGCATGACATACAGAATATAAGAAAGTCGAACTCAGAAAGTCACTGTGAAGCCTACATTAGTGATGAGCTTTAATACTGTTATTTATTAATTACAAACAGGTGAAGAAATGATGAACCATATTTTGGTATGTGGGATACAGTATATCTTCAGAATAAAGAGAATTCCCAAATCTTAACTCTATAATCTACATTAAATAGATACAAACCCTCAAGAGAAACCAATGAGGCAACACTGCCTATCTGCTTAGATTTCTCAATAACTGCCTTCACATTTTTGTGAGCATCTAAACAGAAAAGAGTTTTAATGAAGGACATGTTTTGATAAATATGTGATTTTTTTTTTCCAATAATTCCAAGAAGGCTTCCTTTAAACCAGAAATAGATAGAATGCTATTGATTTAGACAAACCAGTCATCATGAAAGTTGGAATTATTTGATGCTGAACATTGATGTATCAAGATAGAGTTTACACAAAGATATGGGAGAAAGGATAGACTAGGAATTAATCCAAGTGTGAACTGGGAATTATTCTGAAATATTATGCTACATTAGAAGGACTGAAGCAGAAGACGGCCATATAGAAGGCCACCACATGGTCAAAGATTAAAAAAGTTTAAAAATTAATAAATTTAATTTTAAAAATCATACTTCAAACTTCCAAGTTTGACATGTGTGAAGTTCTCTTATAGACAGTGGGGAGAGTACTTTGGTATTACTTCTGAAAGTGAATTTACTATTTATGAAGAAAAATGAAGTACATCTGGATTTGTCAAAAAGCTAAATTAAAGACAAACAACATAACAAACACACAAAAATGAGATACGAATAAATGTGGGGTTATTAGTTGTGCACAGAGATACAAATCACTGATTCATAACTTCTAGTTATAACTGAACTTAAAATATATTTTGTAGTAAAAAATATCCTGTGATTATAAACCCTCAGAGACTATGAAAATGTAATTGCCAGGATAGTGATAACAATTTTATAAGTTTAAATAGCCATTTATAAATTGTTTCTTGTTTATACTGAAAAATTAGAAAGTATATTCGGTATGTGTGGTAACGACTTACACCTAAGGGGTATTATGACATTTCTTTTTTCTTTAAATTTGCTTCTATGGAATGCTATTATATAATATCTCATCATGTGATAAAATAAAGATTTTTTTTAAGTGTTTTCCAGTAATATATAATTATATAATTTAAATAAGCAATTCCTCACAGAATTGTTGAGATTGGAAGTTACTTCTGAAGGTCATTTTGTCCAATCCCCCTGTTCAAGCAGGAACACCCTGAGCCAGTTTCACAGAACCATGTACAGATGGCTTTTACATAACTCCAAGGATGGCGACTCCATAATCCCCATGATCAATCTGTGGTAGTGCTCAGTCACCCTCACAGTAATAATTTCCTGACGTTCAGACAGCAGCATCTGTACTTCCCTTTGTACCCATTGGCTCTAGTTCTGTCATGGAGCATTAATGAAAAGAGCCTGGCTCCATCTTCTGTACACCCTCTCCAGGTATTTATATACATTGTTAAGATCTCTCTCTGCACCTTTCTTCTTCATGCTGAAGAGTTTCAGCTTCCTCAGCCTTTCCCTACAGCAGAAATGCTCCAGTCCCTTAATCATCCTTTTGTCTTTACTGTCCTCTTTCCAGCATGTCCATGTCTCTTTTACTGGGGAGCCCAGAACTCGTCGCAGTCCTACAGGTATAGCCTTAGTACCTGTGCTGAGGGAATGCATAACTTTCCTCGACCTGCTGACAAAACACCTCATAATGCAGCCCAGGCATGTGCCTTCTATGAACAAGGGCACACTGCTGTCTTGCATTCGACTTGATGTCCACCAAGACCCCCAGGTTCTTCCTGCAAAGCTGCATACCAGCTGATCAGCCCATGGTATCCACTGGTACATGGATTTATTCATCCCCAGGTGCAGCATTTGGCGCTTCCTCCTGTTGGACCTCATGAAGCCCATGTCATCCCAGTTCTCAAGCCTATATTGGTCCCTCTGGGTGGCAGCTCAATTCTGTGGTGAGTCAGCTACTCCTCTCATCTTTGTGTCTGCTGCAAAATTTGTCCCATTGGTCAGATCACTAATGAAGAAGTTAAAAAGGACTGGATGCTCTATTGACTCCTGGAGTACACCACTGGTTGGTCCTGGAAAGGCTGACTCCATGACAAACATCTTCTTCTGGTCTTTGCCACTCATCCAGTTTTACGTTCACCTCACTGTCTATTCATCCAGCCTATACGTCATCCATTTTCTTCATTATGATCTTGGGGAAGATCCTGCAGAAAGCTTTTGCATGTCAATGTAGAGAATATATGCTGCTCACCCCTCACCTACAAGACAGTCATTTCACTTTGGAAGTTTAACAAGTTGGACGAGTATGACCAACCCTTGCTGAAACTGTGCTGATTACTCCAGATCATTTTCTTTTTATTCATAATTTCCAGGATTAAGTGAACCATTACCTCAATAAGAATCAAGGTAACAGTGAGCTGTTTGAAGTTTTCCAGGACTTAATTTTTGCCCGTCTTGAAAAGTGACATTTGCTTTCCTCCGTTCTTTGGGTGGTTCTGCTAATCAATATGATCTATTAAAGTTAAATGACAGTGAATTTGCAATGACGTCTACCAGCTTTTATGGAATTCCATATCCAAAGAAAGGCAAAAAAACTGGTGAAGGGTCTGGAGTACAAGCCATACTGAGGAGCTGGGAGGGAGCTGGGGTTGTTAAGCAGGAGAAAAGAGGACTGAGAAGGGAACCTTGGTACCCCCTTCAACTACTTGAAAGGAAGTTGCAACAAGGTGGGGGTCAGTCTCTTTTACAAAGTGGTAGGGTGAGAGGATATGGCTTCAAGTTGTGCCAGGGGAGGTTTAGAATAGATATTAGGAATAAAGAGTTCACTAAAAGGGTGGTCATGCACTGAAATAGGTTGCCCAAGGAAATGGTGAAATTTACATACCTGGAACTGTTAATAAAGTATGTGAATGGGGCACATGGGAATATGGTTGTGCAGTGAACATGGTGGTGCTATTTTAGCATTTGGACAAAGTGATCTTAGAGGGTGTTTACAGCTTTAATGACTATAAAACTCTATGATGCTATGATTTGTGAGTGCATCCCAACAGGGCCCATGGGCATACATATATCCAGATTGCCTAAGTATTTCCTGACATGGGTTTCACCCATCAAGGGTGGGTCTTACTTGTTTCAGACTTTTTCTCTGGTCTCCAGGATGGTGGATTTTTGAAGGACAATCTTTCCAGTACAGACTGAGACTAAGGCAGTAGTCATAACCTCAAACTTTTCCATGTCCAGTTTCATTAAGAATGGGAGTACATTTTCCTTTCCCTTGCTTTTGTCACCTACATACTCACAGAAACCATTTTTGATGTCTTTCACATTTCTTGTCATACGCAACTTGACCTTTGACTTCCCAAACTTACAACTGTATTCTCAAACAGTGTCTCTCTATTTCCTACGAGGTTACCTGTCCTTCCTTCCACCCTTTGTCAGTATACCTTTTTTTCAGGGCGTTGAATTTGGCCAGGAGTTCCTTGATCATCCATACTGGCCTCCTAGTATTTTTTGTCCATTCTTTGAGACTAATAGCTCTTGAGCTTAGACGTTGTGATAGATTTTCTTAGGCCCTTCTCACAAAGGTTTTATCCCATGAGACTCTTCCAAGCAGATCTTATACTCCACAGTATTGTTCCTGTAGAAGATATTGGGGTGGTTGAAGTTCCCCATAAAGTCCAGCAGAGTACAAAACAAGGCTTGAAGTTTAAGCAGCAAGGTGGAAATACATTGTGTTAAATTTTGCAGAGGAGAGCCAAGTACTGTTTTCTTCACTTCTATTCAGACTTACAGTTATAATGGAATTAAAGTCAATTCAGGGACCATTCCCTGTTTTATTGCACAATTATTAATAAATGAGCATGAACAAGAAGTAGCATATTTTATTTAATGTGTAAGCAAATGACCAAGAGATTATTTAATCAACCAAAACTGAGGACAACAAATCTGCGAGTGCATATCACATACATAAATGTGTAAAAGAATATATATGAATTAAATATACAAATGAATATAAACTTATTTGAAATGAAAAATGTTAGTGCCTAAATGTTAAAATTATGTGTAGCTAGCCAGAATGTATAATGAAAAAATAGCAGTGAAGTTATAATTACTTAGTATTTCAGTGGTTTAACTGGGATTTAAAAATCTAGTTCTACATACACTCTCTAGATTAGAGCAAAAGCCCTCAGAAGCTTAGAAGAAGAAGCTGTAAGTTAATATTTAGTTAGTACAAGTGACACTGTGCATACTATGCTATTTATTTTTGCCTTTGTTATTGATACAACAGATTGTCAATAGAGAAGCATTTGGAGCACTAATTGCTTGTTCTTGAGGATATAAACTAAAGACTGAAAATGCAACACTTTGGTATTACTGCATTCAAAATTATTTTATGTCTCCCACATGTAGTCTGAATATTACTATTATTCACACAAAACAGAAATTGTTGTAAAAGAAAATCATAGTGTTAGATTGTTTAGGATTTGTCTAATGCACTGCAGAATTCCACAGCCCATCTCTTCCTAGAAAAGATGTCTAGGACAGACAGATGCCCTATCTCCCTCCAGTGCGTAGAAGTGGAGTCTGCACAGCTCACTCAAATGTAGCTGATTATATTCTATGCATGCAGAGAGATGATACTGTTTATCTCGTTCCTCTTCAAGCTTACATTTTCCTGTTCTATACCAAAACATTTATCAGCCTATGTATGACTGAAGCCATAATATATAAGACTGCATATGTGTGAAATTAAAATAATGCCATTTAAATTGTGTTTTGGAACTTCATAGATTTTTTTCCCAACAGAATCAAAGCTAACACTCATAATTTTACGTTTAGTGGAGGGAAGGTCACTGGGGAGCTGTTAGGAGGGACAACCTAAGAATTTAAATGCAAATTAAGTTAAAATTCCTGTGAATCATGCAATTGCAAATGTATTCATATGTATATTTATAAATTTTAATTAAACAGTCACATAAACATTACTTACATAAAGTGAGACAATCACATCTGTAATAGAAGGCACTTCAAAAGAATAAAACTTACCTTTGAACCCAGCAGTACAATGACAAGAAAAGTGGCCACTTAAATCCAAACAAGTAGCTCCATTTTTGCAAGGTGAACTTGAGCATTCATTAATTTCAACTTCACAGAAGGGTCCTTCATATCCAGGCACACAGTAGCAGCTGTAATTATTCAAGTGGTCCTGGCAGAATCCATATTGAGAGCACTGGTTGCCAATGCAGTTGTCTATATCAAGTTCACAAAATGTGCCAGTGTAGCCAAGGGGACATATGCACCTGTTATTGAAGTAAGAGGAGAGGAGGGGGGAAAAAGCCAACTAAATCACTAGTCTGGAATATATAGGTCAATAATCACTCAATAAGGTTAATAATACTCTCCCTTTGAATTACTCACAAGTGAATCACAATTTTTTTTTTCAATATTCATTCTTTACCTTTAATTAGTCACTAAGTAACTTAATTTCACATGCATTACCAGCAATAATGAAATTAAAATCTTAGCTGTTTACATACGACCAACTAGGAGCTACATTAATATTAAGCTTCAAAGGAAAATATTGGAAGAGAAAACTCTTATAATTATGAGTATTATGCATTTTAATGGATTTTTCTGGGAAAAAAATGTTATTTGCTACAATATTCCTAGGAAAAAACAATATTACAACTTGTTTGGATAGAAAATCAGTTTAAAATCCTTTATTATTAGCAACAAAAGTTACAATTTCTGTCTTAAAAAAAGAATCTATAGAATTCTATAGATCTTATTCAGTATATTTTATAGAAATTTTTCAGAGTTTTTTTTTTCCCTAAAATTTAGACAGACATCTAAGTTTTGTAAGGTTGGAGATGACTTTTTCATGTTACTCTTTCTACCTTTGTGTTCTTTTGCTGTTTGAATGAAAACAAATCTGGATTATCTCATAGCTGACACAAATTTCATAAAATTAGAAAGTCCCTTGTACTTGGCAAGATATTCTTTGATTGATCCTCTACTTACCATGTCCAGTGGTTTCCTCACACAGGAGGTAATTTTACAATAATACATATTCTTGGCCCATAGAGATGCTATCCAGAAGATGGAAAGGACTAACAAGTTAAGGAAGTCTTGATTATAGTAATTTTCTCTACCGAACCCTCTAGCAGAAACAGTATTTTCCCCCTTATTTTTAACAGAAGTGAATGCTCATGTGGCTCTTTGCTCCTGTCCTTGCTTACTGTGCCTGCATTTTTTTTATAGTAGACATATGGAAACTAAATCAGGAGCTGTGTGTCTTGGAGTACAGCTAATGGACACCAACTGCAAATGGGCTTTTAGTCCATGAGCTAAAATAGAGCTTGCTTGAAGTAAGCCTCCCTACCTCATTTAGTGAGCTCTTCATCACCATCATTTTTGCTCTACAGATCCATTGTTACTGCAGTAATGACTCAAATATATATAATCTCTCTTCCAGCCTCAGCCGCTTCTTAGGAAACAAGAAATCTTTGCCTTTTCTTTAGAGCTTCAGCTGATTCTGATTCTCATTTTTAAAGGAATGGAGTACACAAAAATAATATCGTACAGTTACTTTACTGTACTTGTTTTGGATGGGTTAGAGTTAATCTTCACAGTGGGTAGTACTCATATTCTTTTGGTTTTAATATTGTTTTGGATTTATGATGTAAACAGGGTTGATAATACAGGGATGCTTTTGTTATTGCTGAGCAGGGCATACACAGAGCCAAGCACTGCCAGTCTGGTGAGGAAATTGTGGCTGCATGGGAGGATGGGAGGGAACACAGCCAGGACAGGTGACCCAAACTGACCAAAGGGATATTTCAGAACGTGTGATATCATGCTCAGTATGAAAGTGGGGGGAAGGAGGAAAAAGTGAGGGGCATTTTAACTCATGGCATTTTTCTTCCCAAGTACCTGTTATGTGTGATGGGGCATTGCTCTTCTAGATATGGCAGAACACCTGCCTGCCCATGGGAAGCAGTGAACTCATTCCTTGTTTTGCTTTGCTTATGTGCATGACTTTTGCATTTCCTATTAAACTGTCTTAAACTTTCCCCCTTCCAGTTCTCTTCCCTATCCTGCTGGTATGGGAGTGAGGGAGTGACTGCATTTGCTTTGGCTGCAGGTGGCTTTAGACAATTACATTTATAGCTTAATATAAATTTTGACTTGCATAAAATTTCATTACGCATAAACACTAAAAGCAGGTGTGCTTTTAGTTACCTTTAGTGCACATTTTCTGAATCTACCTACAATAATATGGTAAACAACCAGTCATATGAATCTTTCTTATGCAATCACTTTATTTCCTTAGTTTATTTTACAGTAACAATCAGTGTGTGCAATGTGAAAATGCAACTATTCAATCATTCTTTGAAAATGTGGCTATTATTGTTAGCATTGAATGGAAAAATTAACTTAGAGCTATCCTTAACAAGAATGGGAGGATGAAAAATTTTCTGTCATTTCCTGGCTACTACTAGCTGTATAGCTTATCTTCAGAGGCCACAGAATAACTACACTGAAATAGATGTAATGTAGAATCTTCTAGCTTTGGTTTTATAATTCTGACTCCATACTACAAACAAGGATGTCATTAATATCTTATTTTTCAATGCTTTGGTGTCTGAAGAAATTGAAAATAACTAATAGTGAAATGCACTTTGTTTTTCCTGGTGAAATTGTACCTGGATGTATTTAAATTTAGTATGGTCATCTCCTACAACAGTGTAATTAAGTGTTGTATTATTAGTAGTGGTATTATCATTATATTTTTATTATAAATCAATTTCTTCGTATTATTTTCAGCAGTACTAAAATACTGAGCATGATTTCAAAGCCTTGAGGCATGGATTGATTTTCAGTCTTATTTTCTTTGAAGCATAAATGTTTCTCTACAATAAATTAAAAAAAAAATATATATATATACAGACATATACAATACCAGAATTTCCATTTGTAAGTATATTTCTAGCTCAGGGAACTTGTATTTTGCCCTTATCAGAGGGACCATCTGGCTATGCAATGGCATCTCAGCACAGGGGTTCAGCCTCTCCATGGTCTTTCTGGGTGTCACTCTGTGCTGGACTCTGCTGCCTCTCCTGCTCCAGCTTCAGCTCCGGGATGGCCCATCTGCTGTGAGAGTGTGTGTGAGAGATCTCTCAGCAGAAACCAGAAAATGCTAATGACACCTCCACAGCCTCTTTCTTAAGGAAGACTAAAATGTCAGCTTTACAAAACGGGAGAACAGTGAAAGCAGAAGCATGGCACCAGAGAACAGCACATGAAAAGGTTTTGTGTTAGCATTAATGGAAATAACAATACTTTCTTAGATTCATGTATGTCCTCTTTCATCCACAGCAGGATTTTAAGAGTAAGAGGTGCTAAAAGAGAAAACAAATACCTCAATGCTTTTGCTACAAACATGGATTTTAGTAATGAGTAGCAAGCACAAGTCATTTGAGAATTACTGTGCTCCCACACGTCATGCAAATGATTGTATGCTACTACTCCAGAGCCTAAACATAGTTAATGTTGCACGATAATTTAATATGCTTGCAAAATAAATGTTAAATGGAGATACAAAGACAGGCATGGAATTTAGTCTAAGAAGGAATGTGTTCTAAAATGAGAATGGTTATGGCATACATGCAATGCATTACTACCAACTTTTTATCACTAAGGGTTTTGAACAGCAGATGTGAGGGTAAGTCAGTTGGTGCTGGTTAGACCTGGCAGTATAGCTGTCAAGCTGTCACCATAGGCTGCCTACACTAAAGAGTAAATTATTGAGTAAATAACCATGTACATCAAATGAATATTGAAAATTACTGCAAAAAGCCAAAGACCAGACCAGAAGATGTGTTTATGCTAACTTGTGCTAGGAGATGACCTAGCTATTTTCTATATTGATACAAGAGGCATGTAGGAACATTCACTTCTGGAATTAGCAAAGACTTCCCAGAATCCCTCTACTTTTTTTTCTTAATTTTATATAAAATAAAATATAAATAAATATATATAAACCATGAATAATATACAATATATAAGATATGTAATACATGCATTACATAGTATATAGTATATAGTATATAGTATATAGTATACTATAGTATATAGTATATAGTATATAGTATATACTATATACTATATATTATATACTATATACTATATACTATATACTATATACTATATACTATATACTATATACTATATATACTATATATAATGTATACAAAAATATATAAATATAAATAGAGATATATAAATGAAGATAGATATAGATATAGATTAGATATAGATATAGATCATATAGATATAGAGATATAGATATATAGATATATAGATATAATTCCAAGCATATTAGTGAGAATTATTCAGTATAAATTATCTCTTTTTGTCATTGAAGTGTGAACTATACACACAGAAGTGGTTGAAAAGGTTATTTAGTTCCACTTTGACTTTTTATATGCATCTCTATTCTCTTCAGAAAAGCTGTTGTATAACTTATTGCAGAGGTATTCCCTGAGAAATTGTGACATAAATTCACTGATCTTCTGGAGTTGTAGAAAAGTGAGGAAAAGTATTTCTCCTCTTTTTCTAGTAGAAGAAGTCTATTATTGCTGCAGAAAACTGTGTATATCAGAGTACTAACTTTATATGGCACTGTCAACTAGGTCCTGCAGTCAAATTGCATATATAGTACAGGATGAATAAACCTGTTAAAAAACCAATTAGATATAAAGAAATAATCTAATCAAACATCTCAATTTACCCAGCTGGAAGAAAATGGAAAAAGTCAAGGATGAATAAAATAATAGAAGCTTTAAATTTTTTGATACACAGAAATGATCTAAATTATGTTTACTTTTCACAATCTTGCTGGCATCATGTTAAGTTTTTAATATTTTACAGTATTTTACTCTACAATGTGTCACTTTACTCTTTTGTGCTGTGATTAATTGCTTATTTAATTGTATGCACTGAAATTTGTATATTGAATACTGAAGAATGTGTTGGCAATTCAAATTTTACCATATACCAAATTGAATTTCCTAATGAGACATTTTCCTGCATAAAAACTAATGAAATGATGACATCAGAGCTATAACTATTGACTAAAATACTTCTTAAAAATATATGAGTTCATCGTGACCTTTTAAACAGTGGTTAATCCTATAATGCAGCTTCTTCAAAAGTCTTAATGTGACAGTTCTGTCTTTCTCGTTGGGCTTTCCTGGGGTTGTGATAAATGTAGGTCTTAATCTGAGCACACTGGACTGAATAAATAGAAACAGGACAAACAATGGAAACTGCACCAAGTTTTAAATTGTGCCTTTTGACTCTGTTCTTTTCCACTGTTATTGTCTTATTTTGGTTAGGATCTTGGTTGGCCAAAATGTAATATTGACTTGAAAAAAATTTACAAGTGTGAAGAAAACAGAGTAATAAATTTTCCCCTTGGATTTCAAAACAGGAGGTTATACTTCTTGAAGATCTCTTTCACTTTAATTATTCATTAAATGCTTCTCATTGAACCGTACTAAATCAGTTCACTCTCTTCTCCTACACAGAACATAATCAAACAATACAGATTCATCAGACAGGAAAAATATTATTATTTTCTTTTTATGTAGAAACATTGTCTATTTACTGAGGTAAAGAATCTTTCCTGTAATTTTTACTCTCAAGTATATATAACCGAAGATCAAGAGATCCTTTCGGCATGTGGATGCAGTTAGTCTATTGCACAGTATCTTCCAGGTTTGTATTGACAGCTACACCATCAACCCAGTGGCAAGAGCAATAATTCTTTGAAGTTATCATTTTGAATGCATGCTGATTAACTTACTTCATGATATTGCAAACAGCACAGACTCAACTGGTAGTGCAACAATTAATTTAAATTAATTACAGGTTTTGTGTCACTGTGATTGAGGCCACTAAACCAAAGGAGTAAAACTCTTAAAACATCATAATGCAATTATGAGCATCTTAGTATGCAGCCTTGCTGAGAATTGCACCATATAAAAGTTTAAAACTCCCCCTCATTCACTTAGTGCAATTTCCCAATCTGAACACAAAGGAAATTCACTGCATATACAAAAATATATCTCTATGTGACACTACAATATGGAAGCGTATTTTAAAATGTGAGGAGAAAAAGAATATGCCATGATAAGGACAGAAAGGATTATTTCATTCAGTTGACAGCTTATTTCCCATCTGGAAAAGAAATTATGCCTTGCAAAAATATGAGATCTGAAAAAAGGAGGATATTCTTGAGTCAAAGCTGGATATTTTCTCTGATTTCCTTCTGTTAGTATTACTATATCAAGCCACCACTAGAAAAATAAATTATGACCAAAATTTAATAGTTTAAAATTTAAGATCTCTTAACTAGGAGAAAGGTCTAGAGTTTTATAATATTTTTTGTAAATAAAATCGAATATATATAAAATTCTGGCATATCTTTATCTTCTGCACTCATTAGGAGAGGTTTTGAATGGCTATAATAATTTAAATGGCTGAAAAAATGGATTTCTGTAGGGTTCTTAATGGAAATTAAACATTTGATTCCCCATCTATTCTGCTGACAGTCTTCTTATGTCTTCCTGAAACAATTGCATCAAATATAGCTCTTGATAAGTACATTAATAAAAAAATTATACCCATTTTAAGACAGAAATGCAATTACAGGTCTTTAGAAAAGGTGGGTGCACTTACATTCAGCATTACCTCTCGTATTCTTTTTTTGTAAACCTTTTATTGGAAAGGCGATTTTAATTTTTTTTCGCTTGTTACCAGTAACTTGGGAAATATTATTTTTAAGGCAGGCAAAGTTTAGTTATTTAAAAAAATGCTTCACTGTCATTGAGACAGAACCGTTCTCTTTCAACAGAGTAGGTATTTCAACATACTGTGTTTTGCCTTGACAAAATAACCAGTTGTGTTCTTTTGGGGTCAAGTTCTCTGCTAACAAAACCGACCATCTGAGATTCAGATCTTAGTGGCATGTTTTCCTATTCCTTAGATAAACAGGCTAATCTGTCAATTTAATTTGTCTTTCCAAGACTGAAAAAGTAAGAATTAAGTGTCTTCTGTCAGTAAACTGTCTGGATTCACAAGATAAAATCAAAAGTTCTTTATTACCAGATATCTTCAGAACCATTAATTTCTCAGTAAATGCTAGTGGATTTTGTAACATAAGCATAGCTTTGTACTTTTATTAGAATTATTCTCCTGAGAAAGAAAGAAGAGCCACAGATTGAACAGTTAAATAAAATGCCAAAATACGGTCCAGTAATTTGATACAAGAGTTGATTGCAAGGTGGAAAAAAGGAAGGATGCTTTAGTTTGTAAGGATTCTTTGACAAAAACTCCTTTAATTCTGGTATCCTGAGAATCAGTTTTCTCCATTTATGTGCTTGTTTCGTGATTTTGGGGGTTTTTTTACAGAAGATACTTTAAAAACAGAAGTGAAGTTGAAGAAATCTTTAATTGCTTCTATTTTTATTTTTTCCACTATTGCAATCTTTTCTAAGTAGAAACACTAAAGCATACTAATTACAGTGCTTCTAAGTAGGGCATGGCATAGAATAATGTCTTTCAAAATACATTTACAGATATTATGGAGAAGTTTTATTTATTCTGGGTTTTTAAGAAGAACAATAAATAATTCAAGTATGATAAGAACAGCTGAACTCCGTCTAGTGAAGAAAACATTTCCCATCTTATTTTTTCACCATATTTTATAAAATCTCACTTTAAAATATCTATAGCATGTTACAGCTCACTAAGGAGAACACATACTTTGATTTTTTCAATAACTCAAATGATAATAAATTGTCATTCAAATTTTAATAAGACACTCTATGACAGAGTGCAGGCTCAGAAAGTGTTTGCCATTTAATAAAATAGACCATTTGTTTATGTTAGATTCTGCATAGTTGGTTTAACTTATTTGACCAGCAAAGAGGAATATTTGTGATTCCTTCCTGCAACACTTCAGATGACGCAGTTTTACTGAATGCACATCCTTATTGAAAATCAGTATTCCGTGGCATTTTTTGATATGAAAATTATATTACTGCGTTAACAACACCCTTTGTAATTCTTTCTGAAAGTCAGAATAACTTCATATGGCATACAACCCTTTATGAAAGCTTGTACAGAAAGCAACATGTTAGTACCTGTATTTATTAATTCCATCTTCACATGTGGCTCCATGTTGGCACTGGTTTATCTCACAGTCATTAATATTCTCAAGGCATGTGTTTCCAGTCCATCCGAGTGTGCAGACACAGTGAGATCTCTGATTTTCTTCATCATAGAAGCAACTACCTCCATTTGCACATACCTGAAGATGAGAATTGCAAATACTCTCTATTGGGTTTGTATGGTCAGATCCCGATAGTGGTGGGGGTGGGTCTGGTAGTGGGGAGTGGGGGGTAGAGTTGCTATAGAGTTGATTTCTTTTTTTCCCTTTTTCTGCCAGAAGTTGCTCCCATGCCTGACAGATGCCAGCCAGCTCCAGGATGGACACACTGATGGCCAAGGTCAAGCCCTGCAGTGACCATGGTAGAGCCTTGGACTAACAGTGTCAAGAGGAGGGAAAAAGCTTGTTTCACAGAAGTAATTGCAGCCAGAGAAGAGCAGAGAGAGAACATGTCAGAGAAAAAGCTCTGCAGACACCAAGGTCAGTGCAGAGGGAGGGGCAGGAGATGCTCCAGGTGCCAGAGCTGAGATTCCCCTGCAGCCCCTGGTGCAGCCCATGGAGAGGCAGCTGTGCCCCTGCAGCCAGGGAGGGCCATGGGGAGGCAAAGATCCACCTGCAGCCTTGGAGGAGACCCACACTGGAGCAGGTGGATGTTCAAAAGAAAGTTGTGACCCTGTGGGAGACCCATGGTGGAGCAACCTCTTTCTTGAAGGACTTCATCCTGTGGAAGAGACCCACATTGTAACAGGTCAGGAAGAACTGTAGCCCTTGCGAAGGGCTCACACTGGGAAAGTTTGTGGAGGACTGTCTCCCATGGGACTCTGCTCCCTGAGGCAGAAGCAGCAGCAAAACCGACATGATGAACTGATCACAATTCCCATTCCTCATATCCCTGCACCACTGTAGGGAAGAGGAGGTAGAAAATGGGGAATAAAATATAACCTGGGAAGGATGGATGGATGGATGGATGGATGGATGGATGGATGGATGGATGGATGGATGGATGGATGGATGGAAGAGGGGAAGGTGCTTTTAAGATTTGTCTTACTTCTTACTTCTACTCTGATTCTGTTAGTTATAAATTCAACTAATTTCCCTAAGTGAAATCTGTTTTTCCTGTGATAGGAATCATTAAGTGATCTCCCCCTGCCCTTATCTCAACTTAATCAATTTTCTCTCTCCAGCCCAGTTGCAGAGGGCACTGATGGAGTGGCTTCAATGGATGGAGGGCACCTGGCATCTAGCCTAGGTCAACCCATCACATACACAAGGAGCTTTTTCTTCACAAGTTGGATTTTTTCTCCAGGAGTTGAATGGAAAAAGCCATTGGTAATATATAAGGTTATTTAATCTTTTTATATTTTAATATTAAAAAAAATTCATCTCCAAGAACATAAAATACTGAATGTTATTAAATCAATGTCAATTTGCTGTTTAGTTGGTAAAAGGCATTTATGTTTTAATTTAACAGCATCATTTTTACAGCTGCCCTTAAAATGTGCTTGAGGGACAGTAGTGAACTAGACTGTTAATTTTCCATTTCCATTTCCTGATCCTATGCTGTATAATTTAGCTTAATATGTGTCTATCAGGAAAATATTGATTTTTTTTTCATTTTAATTATCATGCTGATTCAATCTATCATTGAATTTTTTATATGTTTATAAATTACATCTATGCTGTGGGAAAATCAGAAGCTGCTTTATTTTCAATTTGCTGATGTTGAAAGATTGGTAAATTTAGACTGGAACAGTTTTTTCCTTTTCATTTTTAATTGCTAACACTAAACCAGTGTTTCCTGTATTCTTAAAAAATAAGGAAAGTTATAAGTCTGAATTAATGCTCCTTTCCTCATTTTACTTTTAGGTTCCATTTTCATTTCAATGAAAATTTTGCCAGTATGAAGATAGATAGCTACATATTCATTTCAAAGCAATTAAGACCCCTCCTTCTAATCAATTGATTTTTAAAGAAAATGGTGTCTAGAAGATGAGTTAATGCACTAGTACTTCAGTTTGATTGAGTCTGAATCTCTTTATAATGTCATTAAGATTTGTAATAATAACATTCCTTGGCAGAAATATTCTAATATTCATTTGTCTTTGATTAAGTTTTAAATTGACCTTAAAATAAGAGATTTTTGTTATGCTCCTTATACTGAATTTTAGACTCACCTTGGGATACTTATTCAATATAACAACATCTTGAAAAAAACCACAGTTCAACATAAATGCAAAAAACCCTTCTATGTGTATGGTGTGGGAATTGTTATCTCATTTTTAAATTATTTTTATGTGTTTTCTTACTTTTATATTTATATGTTTTTGCTGGATTTGTCCTGACTCTTACTATTTGCTCAAAGCTCAAATAGGTCAAATAAGCTTATATTCAAGACAACCACCCAGAAAACCTTAGGCAATTAAATATTGCCACAACATTATGTTTAATTTATTCTTATGTCATTTTGATACTTTATACCATGAAGAAAGGTGCGACCCCTTAAGATGTTAGTGTAATCTAAAGATTTAAATTGAAATGAAAGCTATAGAATGTATTTAAACACAAATCCTATGTTTCAACACACTAAAGACAGGTCTATTCTCATCAGTCTCACCATCATACTTCTGTCTAGAGCAAGTACTTTAACAACAATCTGCCTTTTTATGTAGTCGTGATAAAATGTAGGAATCTCTTTCTCCAAAATCAACCCAGAGATTTTATTTCAGCAAGGAAATATAATTAAGCCTTAGAGGATTTTATTCTTCTCCTATCTTCCCTTTGCAGGAATTGAGGGATATATCCCTACTATATGTCTGTCTCTTCTCTAAGTATCATGCATTGTCAAATGGTAGAGATAAGATGGCAGTCATTATTTCCAATCCCTCTTTTGTCTTGCATTTCATGCAATTCTCTGCAGTTGGAACGAAACTGCATTTTACATAAATAAAAAAATATACACATATGTATATTTCCCCCCCAAGCACATAATTTTACTATAATTTTCAGGTTTTATTACTGCAAAGTCAGTTGTACCTGAGTATTCAAATTTTTCCAGAAGTGCAATTTTATTTAATCTGCCCTACATCATTTCCTAGACTGGTGGTACACTAAGCAAGTAGATAAAATGTTTGTTTTAAAAATACTGAAAACTGAAATTGCCTTACTTTTACATATGAGGAGACTTTGTAGAGCTGCAGAGAACATAAGGACCAGAACAAATATGGAAGTGGCAGCTCCTCTTAACACTAAATATATATTGAGTCTATAGATACTTCCATTGAAAAGGTTGGAACTATGTTCTTGAATGCAAGTGCAATATGGGACATTGGCTCATGAAAAAACTTTTAAGTAAAATGTGTCAGTGGAACTCAATAAACGTCAGTATTTAAAGCTGTAGATAGACACTGACTGAGACTTTCAGATGTGGTTTAGTTCCTAATTCATATGGGAATTATTTTTGACAAATCAAGTTGATGTCTGTTAAGCACATTTGTTTAGATCTTAAAACTGAAAAGAGAATGAAAAATAATTGAAAAGTATTTTTTAATTCCTATGCTTCCTTTTAAAATACTATTACTATATATCAACATCTTGCAGTTCCCACAGTTTACATTTATGCTTTCAATTTTTTCATAGTAAGAGCTAAAGGAAACAATGATTTTTTAAGCTTGCTGAAATAATTTTGAAAAATAAGTGTTTTAAGGGAAGCAATAAAATTCTTAAGATGTAGCTGCAGCCACTAAAAATAATCACACATAGAATCATAGAATTAAGGCTGGAAAAGACTTTCAAGATCATTGAGTCCAACCCTCGATCAAACACTATTACATCAGCTAAACCACAGCATTAAGTCTCACATCCAATTGTTTTTTGAACACCTCCAGGGATGGTGACCCTACCACCTCCCTGGCCAGTCTATTCCAAAATTTAATAGCCCTTTCTGTGAGGAAATTCTTCTGATATCCATCCTTACCCTCCCCTGGCACAGCTGGAAGCTGTCTCCTCTTGTCCTGTCGCTGGTTGCCTGGGAGAAGAGGCTGACCCCCACCTGGCCGCAGCCTCCTTTCAGGGAGTTTTAGAGAGTGAGAAGGTCTCTCTGAGACTCTGCTTCTGCAACATAAACAACCTCACCTCCCTCAGCTGCCCCTCATAAGACTTGCTTTCCAGACCCTTCACAAGCTCTCTTGCATTTTTCTGGACACACTCCAACACCTCAATATCTTTCTTGAAGTGAGGGGTCCAGAATATTTTAGGATGCCTCCTCTTTTGTGATTGTTTGGGTCACAGGTGGACTTTCAAGGTATGTAAACTATTCAGGGTTGCACTACATCCATCACTGGAGGTTTTCAAAATGTGATTTATAATCTAACCAAGGGTTTCTTTTCCATGAAAGGTTGGACTAGAAGGTTTTATGAGGTCCCTTCCAACTTGGGCTGTTTTATGGTTCTGTGATTCTATTATCTCGGCCTATCATGTTGCACTACAAGTATTTTTTTATTATGAGTTATCTTATCAATTCTCTATGAGCTCCTGTTAATAAAAATATTAAAATTTGTAGCATACATTGAGCATTCAAATGGAAAAAAGAGATATTTTCTTTATTCCTTTTCATGTCTACTTGAGTACATTACAAAAGAAAAAGTATTATAACACAAAGTAGCTAAATTTGGTCCTGTTGGAAGTCACTAATTTAAAGATGACAAAATTTTGGTTTATTCAGACTTCTTTCATAATTCTTGGCCCAGAGCAAGCAGGCACTATCCTAATTACAAAGTTAAGATTAGATTTTGAAGCTTAAAGGAAGATATAACCCCTGTCCTAATTTGTTCACCTCAATTTTTTTTAATATTTGTTTGGAAAAAAAGGGAAATTGAAAACAACTGCAGTGGAATAATTGTTGGGCTGGGAAAGTAAAAACCAAACCCTAATGCATTAATATCATTATATATTTATACAGAGAGAAAAGAGCCTCAATTAATTGCATTTATTTTTTGTTCATTGAGAAACTGTTGCAAATAGTAGCACTGTCTTCTATCTATTTTGCTGAATACGCAGAGGTTGAGCAGTTCAGCATAACTGAGGTACCATTGGAAATGTAATAGAATTAAAAGGATGAAAAAATATATTCTTATTTTCTTTCCATAGCAGATAAATTAAGAATTAAATGCTCAATAATACAATTTATTGAGTAATACTGATATTTAATTTCAAATGATTGCTTACGCTATTTCAGAAATGTACTAAATTATTTGTTTGAATACAGCCTTTGTTTTTTCCAATAACGAAATGATATCGTTTTAATGATCTGTAAAACTCAAGTATACAAACGCATAATTTTATTTTCTATTCTCTTTGCCATTAGAAAGTCTACTAATTATTCACATTATGCCCAAATTAAGCATCTCATATCGTGAGTGTATATTCATACATACATATATTTTATATTTTCTTTTTCCCATGAGACATTTATGATAGTCTACAAAATGTTTGTATTAATAAATTAAGTATGTCTGAGGGTATTTAAGTGACTATTATAGGAAAATGTTTTACTAGCTCCCATCAGCATCCTTGGCACACCATCACTTCCCATACTAACTATCCATAATGATGATTGCACCATTATAATGCTAGATCATGTACAATATACTTGCACTCAGTATGACACTTTAAATCATAAAAATGTTAAAATTTACCAGATGCTGAACAATTTAAGTATAAACCTTTGAGCCAGTGAGTTTTTTTGTGCTATATTTCATATTCACTGTTAAGTGTCTACTCATGGACTTCAAAGTGACATAAATATTGATTGTTCTTTGTAAATATATTGCCTACTATGCATAGTAAATTTTTACAGTGCATATATTTCAATAAAAGAATTGATAAAACCTGTAAAACACTCATTATCATGTTTGTGTAGTTGTTTGAAAGGCTATACAGCATTATGTACAGACCTTTTAAATGAACTATCATAATAGAAAAGTGCAACAGTATTTTAGTTTAACCCATACCAAAATCTCATAGTCCAACCTGAAATGAATTAATCCTGCCCAAATTTATTTTAAAAATTCATAAAAGATTGTGAGAAGGATACAACAAATGCATTTCTTCTAGAAAACTTAGAAAGTACTAAAACAGTATTCATTTCCATATGCTATAAGCGTTGAAGAGCAGCTTGCAAGGAGAATTTAGGTCTTTTTTATAACTGCATTTTTTCATTTCTCATTGAAGTGTAATTAGTCTTGCCTTTTAGTTGTTGAACATACTTTTTATTATTGTTTGTAATGGAAAAGAGACTTTTGTCATTTCTGTACATTGCTGTACCATCAGCATTCTATCTGGTAACTTTTAAACATATCAAAGATTGCAAAGAGATTTTGCCTACAGTTTTTCAAGTTTCATAATATAGCAGCAGCAAGTAGGGGACAGAAGGAGACATCAGTGACTAAACCTATAATGAAAAAGAAAGGCAGAGCTCAGACATTACATGGTTTGTTGGACAGCGACCAAACTAGTCAGATCACATACTTTTACATGGATATGTTACACAGGAAAAAGGAACATGAGAATAAATCAGGTATGAGTCCTATGTTTAGGAAACCCGTGTTAAATGAGGTTTCATCAGCTCACTGCTATTAGAATAAGTTGTTTGATTTCCCAAAAAATGCTGGGGGGAATATATTGCTTTATCTTACCTCTGTGTTTCCAATACATGGTGATAAACATGTGTAATTAAATCCATGAGATTTATCCATACACAGTGCTCCTGGGGCACAGCTTATATTGTTGAATAAGCAGGCATCAATATCGAGTTCACATCTTTCACCTTCAAAACCTGCACCACAAAGAGAATGTTTAATCACAGTTCATTCAGAATATTGACATTATGTCTGTTCAGGGTGTTAGCAGTTAACACCACTCTACTAGAGTTATTTGGCAGTTTTATTTCCTGAACAAAGAGAAAAAGTGCTTTTCTTCATAAAAATGTTCACTGAATTTATTGAGAATCATTGCTATTTATATGTCACTATTTCTTAACATAAATATTTGGATGACATTTTATTTGTTATGTTAGAAAAGAGAATAAAATACCAATGGCTCACCTATAGGGCAAATGCACTCAAAATGATCTTCATGACCAATACATGTTCCTCCATTTTCACATGAATTGGAACCACAGTTGTTGATTTGCACTTCACAGAATTCTCCTGAGGTAGGGAAAAAAAGTCATAAAAAGATTAGGAATTAATATCACATTCTTAAGGAAATATCTTAAGTCATATTAGTCATATTGATAGAATAACTTTCTTTAAATAAGATCTCTGGAAGATCAGTTAAAGATCTTGCGTATGTTTTCAGACTCTTCTTCACTTTGCTTATGCATATAAATAGTAGATCTCAGTGTTTTTTTAAAAAAGGTCAAACAAAAAAGTACTTTTTCAGCGTTTGAAACAATTTAGGATGCATCCAGAAGGATATACAGAGGTGAAGAGGGTGGAATTTCCCTGGAAATAATTAACTGAAACAGAGGTAATGCCTTTGTATTTTCTTCTTCCTGTTTCATCAGTCAACCCTGATATCTACTCAAGACTTTTGAATCTATTATATATATACATGTTTCATTATATATTTTCTGAGTTCTGTTTTGGCTGTTCCACATTTATTTGAGGTAATGTTTAGTGTGATTCACTGAACAACTTTTTCATTTAACTGAAAACTGGTTTTAGTCCAGCAGGAAGAAATAATTAAACTTATAACTGGACAGGTCTAAAAAAAAGGACTGAAGAGAAATATATCTCTGGCAATGTGATATGGATCAATAAGGAAGATCATCAGGTTTACTATTAGTCTTGGAAAACAAGTTTCCAAATTTAGAAAGGATAACGAATAGAGAAAAAATCTTTACTGCTGAGAAAATTAGAAGAAGGGGCAGGATTTGAGATTTATTGAAAAGGAACACTTCAGAAAATACAATAAGTGTAAATTACTAATGTTTTTACCACCAACCTCTTTGTTATCAGTGGTACTTTATGGCTTAAGCAGAAAGCATTAAAGAGCTGTACAGGACAAAAATGTTTGGGAGGAATACACAAGAAATATGGATAATTTCTTTGCTTTCAATATGTAAAATTTTGAGTCAGAAGTAAGTATTTTATGTGAAATTCTTCAAATGTAAAACAAAAAGGAAATGCATTTACTGTAAATAACAAAATTATTTTCAAATTTTTAATCATACGTCCCTTTAATCTAAATCTATAGACATCAGGAAAATGCAAATTAATAGGCTAAAATTTGGAAAGAATATGACTGTGTCTCTCCTTTGGTATTTTCTTCCAATTTAATTCACTTTTAGTATGCTAGAATGGAGTGCCAAATTAAGACCTAAAGATTGCTTCTTATGGACTTCTGTAAATGCAAACAGGAATATGCTGTGATTTGGAGGTCAAAAATCTCTATTTTGGGCCAACAGGTGTTAAACCACAAGTGCAATCTGATGTTTTTCAGAGAGGTTGACCAGCATGCTTTTAAGGATTTTTAATACATATTCTAGCCTTTCAGTTCTCAGTTAAAAATCCCACACTGATAACATCCATGAAATTTTTAACAGCAAAGTTTTTTTTTTTTAGTCTGTATTATAAAGATTACTGAGTTTAAAATGCTTTAAAATTATATGTAATAACAGAGAACACAAGGAAATGAGAAATTAGATACTTCTTGGTATCTATTATTGTTATTATAATATGTAATATTACATGGGAAACTATGAGCAACCTGATCTTACATTTGCAAGACTCATTTGCTCCGTTCATATTGACTCTAATGGTGACCCAAATTATCTGCATTTCTGGGGAGATTTCATCATGATTAATACTTTTAGAAAGCCTATTTTCCTGTAATAGTAGCCAGCAAAAAGGCATGCTAACACATAAATAGATATTTTAATTCC
The DNA here is from genome assembly GCF_009819885.2 of Catharus ustulatus. NCBI lineage: Eukaryota > Metazoa > Chordata > Aves > Passeriformes > Turdidae > Catharus > Catharus ustulatus. The sequence goes on along the minus strand of NC_046223.1, from coordinate 90,631,481 downwards.
AAAAGCAACTGGATGTGCTGAGGAATTTGCAATCTCCTAGGAATTGGGAAGTTTGGTTTGTTTTGCTTTTCCTAATGAGGTTTGGAAGGCAAAATCATTAGCAAAAAAAAGCAGGGAAAAAAACCCCTTTCAATTCAATATATATTTTGGATCAATTTTTTTTTCATGTTTATTCATGAGGATGGAATTGTCTTGTCCAGGAAACCCTTATGAATAAATATTAGTACAACCCAACAGGCTTTAAGAACTACTTTGCTATAAATCTGAAATTCTTACAGTGGCTGTATCCTTTAGCAAACTTTATGACTTTTCCCTGCCACAATGACGTCAACAAAACCTAGTAACTCCAAACTGTTATAAAATTTATTGGTATCTGAATACTGCTGAGAAATGCATAATTTATGGTATTAAAGTCTGATTAAATGATAAATGGATATCAGGAGAGATCTCCACAGTAATCCACTTAGCTTTTAATGCCTAATTATCACTTCATAGTGAGTAAGAGCTGAGTAATTGAGAAATGCAGTACTTAGAGAACTCAACCAAGTTTTTTTTGTGCACAATTAAGCATGTTATTCTTCTATCAGAAATAAGTTCAGCGGGTTCAAGGAACAAAGGGAAAAATAAAGAAATTTTACAACATGAGGAGGAAGGGAAAAATATTGATTAAAGACTATTGTTGTACTGTTTATTTTTGTAAATGACCTTATACATTTTTTATCTGAGGATATATTCTTAAAAACTGTTTAATTATTTTCCTTAATTTTCTTTTACCACCAATATATTTAGAGGAAGCCTTTGTGTCCTCCCTGATTCTTGCTCTTTTAATTTCCAGCTTAGCTTTAGCTTTTTTTACCCCATCCATGACACAAAAGTAATTTCTTTTATGCAGCTTCCAACCTCCACTTTCTGTGCATTGTGGGATGAAACATTTGATTGCATTAACACACTAAACCTGAAAGAATATCCCTTGCTTTTCATCTGTGTTTGTTAGCTTAGCATCCATGATGACCTAAAACAACTACATAGCTCTGGGGTTGGTAACAGCCAGCTAAGAAACAGATAAATTAATGTAATTATGTCAATATCTGATAATAAACTTACTAGTTTATTTAAATAAATAACAACAAATAACCCAATCCAGGTAAAGCACACCTGAGAATTCTAAAGAGACTAAAATGTGACATTGCTGAAACAACATCAGTAGAGTGAGTAAGCTTTTAAATGGACTTTGAGACCAGAAGAAGAAAAGTTGGCAAATACAGTGGAAATTCTAAAAGTAAACTGAGGGGTTTTTTTCCCCCACAGCCCTACAGAACAACACCGCTTTTTCTAGCAAGAGATCATAAACTCTGCACTGAATTTGCAAGAACTGAGGGTCATCAAACTTACCTGTAGTGATGTTTTACTTGGCCTGATTGTGACAATAGTTTTTTTTTTTTTTTTCCTTCTGATTTGCTTTGCTTTTGTTTATCTTTACATGGAATAACCATAGGTTTAAATAAATAGGAACAAGCAGACATTATAAGTACAATTGTATCTACTGTATCAATGCAGTGGTGTTTACAAATACAGGACTGGTACCATAGCAAGAGATAAGAGAGGTAAAGACATAGAATGTGATGTGAGGAACACTGAGGTGATCAGAGATGGGATGCCCCATAACAATAGACAACTCACCAGTGCCCAGTTAAAGAATGAAGACCTGTAGCTCGACAAAACTGGTCTTAAGGATAACAAAAAACACAAAGAAATTTTATTTAATATACTTTAGACTCCCCATGAAATGTAAATTAATATCCAAAATAGAGCTGCAGCCCAATGAAAAAAATGTGTAAGTGGACAAATGGAAATGACCCCAAGTGGATCCTGGACATAAAGAAACCACCAGTATGAATGTCACATTCATTTTAGGGAAGGACTAGAGATTCTGCAACACTGCTCCCAAAAAAAGAATTGTGAAACCATTAACCTTAAGAAGTACAGGAGGAGGGAAAAGCGTGGTAAAAAGCGACAAAAACTAAAGATTGTGTTAAAACTGCATTTTCACTCATTTCTGCAGCTATTATGTTTTCCTTGATAATTATTTTAGTTTTATTATTTCAGTTACATTATCAATACATTTTTGGCTTTGCGTGCATATACGGTGTGCTTCTACCCTGCACATAACAAAAATTTTCAACATAACAGAATCATCTGGAGGCTTACGTGCCATTAAGTTTGGCTTTATCAAATAACTTCCTGAGGGTTCTTCAAAAGAATATAACTCACAGTTGCAATCTATACAACACAGTGTAGTAAAGCCAGAAATTCTAGTGTGTTTCATTTTTAAATGACTCAAGCATTTTAACCTATAAAATAGAATTTGCATTCCTTCGGACTTTGGCTGCACTTAGAGTTGCTGGAGATATTTTTAGTTTTATGTGATCTGCTTAGTCTATTTTTGCATTCTGCTCTAGTCTATTTTTGTACTTCTACATTCAATCTAATATTTTTTTTTCCAGAAACTGTGGAACAACCTAATAAAGAGTGCTAATAAAGGGTGTATAAAAATGATCCACAGTACATATTTTTAACTTGCTATTTCATGTGGTAACAAGTTTATCAAACAAAAAGAATACATGACCTAACACTTCTCTTCAGTACACAAGTACTGGATTACATAATATTTATTTTTTAAATGTTTTTTCTCCAAAGTAATTTTATGAAGCTACAACTCAAGACTTTGTATGTTCTTTTTGTTCCCTGACTTTGAAAGCAGTTGTAACACCCAATTAGATTTATTGCATATGTACACATATGTGCACATGCTGAAATAATCACAGAACCATTACTTTTCAATCACTCAAACCGAGAAGTTAGTAGAAGCCTTAAAAAATATGCTCTTTGTCAGAGCATGGGCAGTTAAGGTTCACTATCTGAAATGTTAACTTTTACATCAATGCTATTGCATTTTAGGTCATGAAAAATTCCACCTTTGTTGTATGATCTATCTCATCCTGAACTCAGTGCAAAAAAGGTCATATGAGTGGAGATCTCTAAAATTCTCAGTTCTTTCCATGTATCCTAAAGAGATCACAGAGGGACAAGCCTGGTAGAGACATTGTAAGCACTTGAAAACTACGCATTTTATTCCTGGAACTTTACATTGATTTATTTATTTATTTTCAAATACACTAACTCCACTTACAGTAATATTTATTGGAACCACTAGAAGTTAGTTTTCCAAGATAGGTTTCCATGGATTCTGAATATTTCCTTATTTTCCCTTGGAGTTGTGTAGAACTGTGCAGTAAATGTGTACCTAAATAAATATAGGTATAGTGATAAATCATTGTGGTTTTCTAAGTAAAATAATTTCAGTGAATGAGAAAAGAATTTAAAAATACCAGAAATAAAGAACAAATCTGACATTTACACGTCAGTGCTCAAAATTCTGCCTGGCAGTTGAGTAATCAAGCTCAAATGACTTGGTTTTGACCTTAGAAAAATCTCTTTTATAAACTAGTTAGCATAAATATTCGAATGATGATTTATTTAAGATTAATATATATAGTTTTTTAGGTTTACTTAGAACAGAATATAATTGCATATTGATAAAAAATATTTTATCTACAGCTAAACATTAAACAAACATTCATGTTATTCTTATTGGTGGAAGCATTTTTGCTGTAGGTGGGTTGAGGAAACTTGAAACTAGAAAATCTTCACCAACTATAGATGAAATCTAGACAATTTGTTTAGACTAAATTATTGAATTTTAGATTTCTAAAGTACATCATACTGAAATAGCTCATTCATCGATTGTCACTACCACATCCCTGTATTTAATGAAAAAAAAAAAAAAAATTATACAGCCATGTGAAATGGCATCAGCATGAACATATTTATCTACAGTGGTATTTGAAAAATAATCTAAAAATATTTCTTTTGTTGGAATTTGCAGGTTTAATTGTGCTTTTCACTTATTTTACTTCCAAAATTCCTTTGTATCTCCATTTTAGGATGGTTGTTCTCAAATCCCTGTGAAGAAGATTCATTCTTCTGAGAGAAAGAAATTAAAGAAGGTAAACTGAAGAACAATGAGATAATAAATTTTGTAATGACACAGCTTTTCTAATTGACATATAAAGGGCATATTTTCCATTATCTCATGAAAAACAATAATTTACTGGGTTTGGAGATAACCATTTCACAACTGGAACTCATCATGCAGTAAATCTGACTAGATTTTGATTAGATGTAAGTGATTAGCCAGATTTACACCGTATCATGGGCCAATTATTTCCTTTTTTGGGAAAGCAACAGAATCTTTTCAACACAAAGACACACATGTCCAAATAAGTAAAGCAGCCAAAGTAAAACACCTCAGTTCATTGAGTACTGTCCCTGTTTCATAGACCAAGAGGATACAAACTATAATAGGAACATTTTCCAGTTCAAGTGAGCATTATTATGCTTATTCTCAAAATTCACCAGCTATCATAATTTATTTACACGAAGCTGAATTTAAAGCTTTTTGAAAAGATCAAAAAGACTTCCACTGACTACAGACCGTTTATGACTTAGTGCAGTTGTCTATTACTGCATGAACTATACACAATCAGATATTCTCAAATGTTAAATATGCAGTTAAAATTTTAGCTTCTCCTGTTTTAGAATGCGGGTAATCATTTAAGGGTACATAAGAATAGTCCTTTCTGAAAGTTCCTCTGCAGCTGCTGTTTGAGCACAGTCTTTAGCTGAGTAACTTTTTACAGACTGTCTTTAAATATGTTTGAGATGTATTTTAATAACCTTGGCTCTTAAATGAACTCATTATTCTGGAACACACAATTAGACTTTTGACCATTTAATAGATTATCTGTCCTTTCTCTTAGCTGCATTCAGGATTTAGCTGGGAAACTGTTCATAAAGATTCATCTCTTGTCAAAGTCTTTTGCAGACCTCTCCTTCACAGAGTCTTTTATCCTCTTGTGAAGGTGCTGTTTGTTTCTTTGTTTTGTTGTTGGTCAAAGTGCCCTTTATATGTCTCATCAAAAAATCTAGTTCATATAAAAACTGCAACAGGATACTAGGAGAGTATGCAAAGTAATTCTCATGCCTGGAACACAGAAATTTTATCTAGCTTGATGCTTTTCCACTCATCATAAGTAAAATATGAAATGAGCAATGAACAGGGACATCATTAACTCAGGTTGCTCAGCCCAGTCCAATTTGTCCTTGAATGCTCCAGAGAAGAGACATCACATCCCTGGGCAACCTGGCCCAGTGTTTCACAACACTTTTTCTGAAAAATCTCTTCATCATATGTAATGTAAATTTACTGTCTTTCAGTTTAAAGCCAGTACCCCTTCTCATTGGTACAGACCCTTGTAAAAAGTTCCTCTTCAGTTTTTTTTGTAAACTGGTTTATTGAAATAATCCAGAGTAATTAAAGAAACCTCTCATCTCGAAGCTGAACAATTCCAACTCCCTTAGCCTTTCCTCACAGGAGAACTGTTCCAGTCCTCTCTACTGGCTCCTTGTCTTTCCTCTACTGAGGGCTATGAGAGCAGATGCTGTACTCTGATGTAAATTCAATATTATTTAGTGTTCTGATCTGAAATGTAAATTAAACCTTCTATACAGAGTTTATACTAAATTGGTGTGAAATTCTGAGAAAGATATAATAAAAATAAAAAAAAAATATTTTGAAGGAAAATGTGTTTAAAGTGAGATATATCTCAGTAAATATAAATGTAGGCAAGTATATTGCAAAAAATGTAAACCTGAATTATTCAGAGTCCCAGAGTGACGACCAAAGTATAGAAGTTGCTACTGAATGTAAGTTTCTGATCTGATTCAGGTTAAAAAAACTCAAATAAACAAAACAAAACAAAACAAAACAAAGCAAAACAGATTGGTATCAAAGAGCTTAACAAGTCTGCTTATGTGACAAGAAAAGTGTACATCAATAAGACATCATTAACATTGATAAAGCCAAAGTTTAAGTGTGTCACAAAGTGGTGTTGTATGTCAACAATATTTTTCAACAAAACACATTTGGTTTTTGATTTTTTTTTTGTTTTTGATTTTGTTTTTTAATGGAAGGAAAACTACTGAGCACAAAGGTTGAAATATATCATAAGAAAGCCTAGAATATTAATTTCATATATTATCATTATTCCAGCTTAAGTGGAGATACAGTAGGCTATGCCAGCTAATGGTGTTGTACGTTGTGCCTGAGAAAAAGTAAGCAGTATGCAGCTAACCTGATTATGCATATTTTAAAGAGGAAATTTGATATTCAAAACTATAAGATGTAAGTCTGAGGTCTTTTAAAGAACTAAAACTGAGCTACAGAGATCAGTTTTGTAATGAAAACAGTCACTAGATCTACACTGTAGTGTTATTCATCTTTCTAATGCATTTTGTGTTTTTAAACATGCTATAATTATATCTACACTGCACACCTTATCATGGTTTAAACCCATTAGCATGATAGGTGATTTGCAACACTGTTGAAAATTTTTGTACTTTGGTAAGATCTGAAATTGTGTACTTGGGTCAGTAAACACATGTTCAGCTGAGAAGCAGAAAATAATGTCTCTATGGCTATTACAGATAATTAAATTTTTTTAAGCACTTCAGCTTGTTCAGAAGACTTTGGACTGATTTTGCATAAAAGGTCTTCATCCCTCATGTTTCCTACTGATGATGTGATTTTTTTGGGGGGTAATATACAGCTATTTGAATGTTCATTATCTATCCAACTACCTCTCAATGCTTAGAGAAAGCTACAATTTCCCTTGTCACTAACAGCAGATTTATATATTTGGAAATGAAAATGAATAATGCAGCGGTGTTCTCAATAAGAGACATATAAAATATCCACAGAAAAAAAACCAAAGCAACCTTTTAAGTTTTAATCTGAATGAATAAAAAAGGAAAGGATACACATCAATAGCTGCAAACCTAGAAGAGTCAGACAAACTAAAGCAAATCAGCACAGTTCTAACTCCTTGACAAGTAAATCTTTGAGTCGTTGCCTTAATAAAATGAGGTATGCTGAAGTGAGAAGCAGGAGAATAAAATGGCAGGCTGAACTTGAGGTCAGACTTTCACAGGAACACATTGTGAATAGGAAACACTCCTGCTCTGTCCCTGAAACTTTGCTATTTTTAAAATATTCCGTTAACGATGTAAAATGCCTCTTTAGTTTGAGTTCTGGGCTAATAGTCCCAGACAGTCAAGTAGTTTGTACTTCTCTTAAAAAATACAAGGTTGGTAGAGGTGGGTGAAAGTAATTTTTGGAGTTCATGAGCAGATTTAGCTCTCAGGAGGATTCCATATGCCAAGTTTAAGGGTGTATTTTAAAGTATGTCTTCCAGTTTACTGGAACTTTACTAATTATATGTTTGGAAATCCAGACCTTGACACATTTGTGGTCCTTAAAAAACAACAGCATCTTTAAGTTAACCATAACTATTCTTCATTAAAAAAAAACTCCATCAAAATTCCTACTGATTCAAATGAGCAAAATATATTGTGCGCAGCAAATTAAACCAGAATCTGAACTGTTAAATATCTAAATATCCCCCTGCACTGGGAGCATTTTGTTCCATTTTAACTGCAGGCAGAATTTAAATACTGATATTGCATTTCTCCCTGAATTTTCATGTAGAATATTTTGATATTCTTTTGGCTTTTCATAAAGATACTGCATGCCAAAATAATTGAATTATTTCCAGCACTAAAATTTCAATAGACTTAATATTTTTTGTGGAAATCAAGACCTGAGAAAAAATTGATCTACTTGAACACAGTCTATTGGGAGTAACTACTAGCATACTACATCAAAGATCAGTTCTAGCTAGCCCCCACTTACTGTACAGGAGTTTAACCGCTCAAATTAAATATTATGCCAGTATGGATAATGTATCCTTTTTATTTTTCCATTACTTACTTCTCTATCTTTCATTACAATTGGTACAGTTGAATGCCCTAGATGGACTGAAACTGTTGTGTTTTCATGTAATTCATCTTGCTATCATCTTAGGTGTGAGGTCTTAGCAAGGATCGGTGTCCTTACAACACACCTTCTGCTGAGGCATCACCTTGAGTGCTAGGTGCAGTTTTGGGCACCACAATATGAGATGGATATAAAGCTATTGGCGACCATCCAAAGAAGGGCCATAAAGAGGTGAAAGGACCTAGAAAGGAAACCGTATGAAGAGCAGCTGAGATCACTGAGGTCTGTTCAGAAGAGGCTCACGGGAGACCTCACTGTGATTTTCAGCATCCTCACAAGGGGAAGAGAAGAGGCGGGTACCAATCTCTTCTCTGTGGTGACAGTGACAGGACTCAAGCGAATGACATGAAGCTGATTTGAGGAAGGTTTAGGTTGAATATCATGAGAAAGTTCTACTTCCAAAGGGTGACTGGGCACAAGAACAGGCTCCCCAGGAAAGTGGTCACAGCACCAAGCCTGACAGCACTCAAGAAATGTTTCTAAAATGTTCTCAGGCATGTGGTGTGATTTTTGGTATGGTCCTGTACAGAGCCAAGACTTGGGCATGCTGATCTTTGTGAGTCCTTTCCAATTCAGTACATGCTATCATTCTGATTTATAGACTCAGTGTAACTCACGTGTTTCTTGGACTTTACTGGCATTGGGAGACACTTGCATTGGGAGCAAAGTTAAAGGAATGGACTAGCTAAAACAATTTTCCTTTCACCCTAACTAATGCTATATGGACACACCTCCTAAAAGGCATTTTAAAAGTAGGTAAGTTTTCTGAACATCAGCTGAAGAGGACTTCAATACTTCAGTTATTATTGCTTTCTGTTAGTTATCCCTAAAAGTTCTTCTTTAATAAAAAAATCGAGTCTTCTGGAAAGCAACAAGCTGTTCCCTTTTTATTCATCTATGATTGTAAGTATTCTGAGTGAAATCCTGTAGCGCCACTTAACAAGTGACTTCTTTTGTTCCATTATTTCACCACAAGGTCATTGATGTTTGGAATCTATGAGGCCTAACCATTTCTCTTTCAGAGATGACAATAGCAATAACATATAAAGTGAAATGAATAAAGCTTAAAACAGCAGCATCTGTTGCTGAGACAGATACTATTGTGTAATTCCAGTACATTCATGTGACATAAGGACCTCCCATGATGCTTCAAAAGTTCCTTTAGTTGCACACCTTTGCTATAGGAATTAGAGCTGTGGGAAAAAAACCAAAACAAACAAACAAAGAAAAAAAACCACAAAAGAAGCCACACAACAACAAAAAACCTACTCTTTTTATCTATTTGAGTTTTGAGATTTGTGAAATTGACATGAAACAGAAATGTATCCCAAATATTCTAGCAGTGGCTGAACTCTTGCCTGCTAGCAGCAAGTACTGAACAAATTCCTTATTTTGCTTCACCTATGTGAACAACTTCTGCTTGACCTAATGATTTATCTTTATCTCAAATTTTCTTACTTTTGTGCTTCCGATTCTTTCCAGCACCTCACTGGGGAAGAGTGAACAATCAGATGTTTGGTACTTAGCTGCCCACCAGGGCTAAAATATGTCACCACTGTACCCTTGAGAAAAAAAAAAAAATTAAAAATGTGAATTTGACCAGAGAGGAGGACTAAAATTAGGCCATATAATTTCTTTTTTCACTAATATAAATGTTGCCTTAACTAGATTGTAGCAGATAAATGAACTTTTATAGCCCACATTTCATTCTCTGGGACATTAGCTATTCTGGCACCAGAGATATCTTCTACAGAATACTGTTTCAAGTATCTTACATGGTTCAATAGGGTAATCTCAATCCAAGTATGTTTATATACATTTCACATATACCTGTAGAAATTAGAAGATCTGTGTCAATAAAACAGTAAAGAGAAAAAATAAATTGTGAATGAATCTATGAACAATCTTAATAAGTGTTATAAAAAGTTTTAAGATAAGTAAAAAGTATGCAATTAAAATAGTACTTTAAACTCTTGTTAGTGAGTTTTCTTGGGATTCAGTTCAATTTAACAGTAGTAAGATTATTTTAATTAAAGAATTTTTCTCTGAAGTGAGAATGAAGTGTCTAACATGCTAAATCAATTCCTGCCAATATGATTTCTCTACACACAAGGAAAGATAGCAATAAATTAGAGGAAACTTATTCAAGGACAATTGGTCTACTGTGCAGACCTGAGAAATTGCTGACATGGATCGTTTCAATGTCATATGATGTATTACTTACAAGCACTGTCATAGATTCAAAGGTTTTTATCCACTTTCAGAGAAGAGAGAAATTAATATGAGAGTAAACTAACTATAGAAGGAAATTGAAAGCATGAAATTAATGGCAACTATTCAACAAAAATAACTACAGTAATTTCGCGACCATAAGGTGCACCGGACTATAAGGCACACCCCCCAGGAGTCGGCAAATTTCGCAATTTTGTAGATCATATAAGGCGCACCGGACTATAAGACACACTTCTTTTTTTGCAATGAGGAGTGGCGCAGCGTGCAACAAAGTAACAAATTACTGGCAGGTGCTCAATGTGCAAGCATCTTTCAAGGATTGGTGTAGCCTTTAAATGCAGCCCCAGGCGCCCCCCCCATGCAGCAGGCCCTGGCACTCCTGCCCGCCCCTGGCGCCATCTGGCACGGCTCCTGCCTCCCACCGTGCGGCTGCGCTGCATCCCAGCTTCCACCTGGCTGGTGGTGGCAGCGCTTCTCGCCACTTTCCCAAGGCGGCAACCGCTGTCACTTTCCCCCAACCGCCTGGGCCATGCTGCTGCTGCTCCGATGCCGCCGCTGAGCGGGCTCTGCTCGGAGCTGTTGTGAGCTCGCACTTCTCGTTCCCCCCGTGCCCGGGCCGGGGCCAGCACTGCCCGACTTCTTGTTCCCCCCGCCCCCGCACCCGGAGTGGCGCCGCCCATCTTCTTGTTCCCCCTGCGCCCAGGCCGGGGCCAGCAGCACCTCCCTCCCTCCCCATGTGGCTCCTGCCTGCTGCGGCTACCCGCTCCCGCCCCCTCCTCGCGACTCGGCGCTCCCGCGGCACCACCCCCACATTGTGACTCATACTTCCGGGGTGGCAAATTTCGCAACTTTGTCCATCATATAAGGCGCACCGGACTATAAGGCGCACTTCTGGGTTCGGGGAAAAAATTTAGTCAAAAGGGTGGGCCTTATAGTCAAGAAATTACTGTATATATTTATAACCCTTTATTCTGTGGGCATTTAAACTTAACATTGGGACATTTTTGTGAGTAAATGACCCAAAATATTTTACATATAAACAGAAATAAAATCTATAGTTTAAAATTTCATGTGTATATGTTAAGTTTCCACAAGGTTTTATTAAAGAGTATGGAACCAAATTGATGTGGGTTTATTACTTTCTAAATCAAAATTCTGCTTTTCACATCTGAGAATGTTACATCATGTCATACTTTGTGTTCCCTAAGATGTCTGTTCCAAACATGATCTGAATGTTAATGCAAAAGCTGCAGCTATAGTGTTTATAATTTTGAAACACAATTAAGAACCAATAGAGGTGAAGCTACAAAACTTTTCCATTGCAGAAACTATTTAATTCAGAGCAAAGTAGATATAAAAAAATTGTTACTACCTTTCCCTTCCCTCTTTCCTTTTTAAATAGACAAATGAGACAGTAAAACATATCAATGAAATTCTTTATGGATCAAGACTGAAGAAGTAACTGGCTATTTCAAAGCAGAAAAAGTAAAAAAAAAAATTCTATTACAATTTATAGAACTCATTACAATGAGAATCTACAAAAAAATGAATCTTGGCCTCAGCCTCATAGCAAGATGCCCATGAGCAGCAAAGCTGTTTCCACTTGACTTCAGTCATGACTCAGTGTTTAGTAAGGTTCTATTCTATTAATTGCATATATTTATTGCCATTTATTTTGGCCTGTTAAATTTTTGTTTCATGATCATATTGTACACTAGAAACCTGAAATTATCTCAAAAGCCTTAAAGTATTCTTGTGAAATGTTACTTTTATTAACAAATCCATATTTTTAGGTGTCACATCAATTTTTAAAAAGTGAAGGGTAGATTGAAAAAAAAATAAACCCTGAAGGGGAGAAAGGAGAAGTGAAAAGAAAGATTATTAAACTATTATTAAACTATTATTAAACTATTATTTCTTTTTCAATGGTAGTAAATTTAAAGTTATTTTTCTCTAAATATTATCATCACTTCTTTAGATTAAATTAATTTTCATTCTTTGAGCAATAAACATTGCTCCTGTATTTCAAATTGTTATTTTTAAAGTTCTCTTAGTATTTCTGGCACTTATCTTTAAACTGATGTACATATGGTTAATGTGTTTTTCCATAATATTACCTAAACTTGCAGTGAATCACATATGAATCTTCTCTTTCAGTTCCCTCTCTAGACAAAGATTATTGAAGGATTTTAGAATCTAACTTCAATGAGCTTCTAATTAAACGGTAACACTGGAGGAAAAAATCAGAAATAATTTTCTTTGCCATTTAAAAAACCATTGTGTTTAATATAAGCTACTGTTTTAGGCTTCTTTTGTATCTAATTAAAAGAGAAACACTGCTGAAGAAATTGTGTCAATGACTAAAAAGTATCTGACACAGTGGTTATAATCCCCCTCTGAAAAACTGAGTCACTTGAAGACTAGGTTTTGGTTAAGTACAACAAATCAGTTAATCCCACACCAAATTAAATTTCATAAATCACTGGTGGTCCACTAAGGTATTTTAATAAAAGGTGGAATTCAGCTGAGTAAATTATCTAAGTAAATACCTGAGTAAAATTATCTAAGTAAATACAGGCTGATAAAAACTAACAAACTTGCTGAACTCCGTTTCTCTCATTAATTAGATATCCAGGAACTATAATTAGATGCCAGACATGTAGCTCACATGCAAAAATTTTATGCACTTAGTCTTTTAAACTGAAGCTAAAGCTTATTCTAGGATTATTCTTACTGTAAACTTAATTGGAAGATTCAAAAGTAACCTATAAATTCCATTCAGACTTTACAGGCATCACAGCAGAGGGCAGAACATACAGAGGTGTGATTACTCTCCAAATACTTCTTTATCCCTTTTACTTTTTTTAATCCAGTATTCTTATATTTGACTATTTAAAAGGAAATGAAACTAAAAGCTTCTACATGATTTGTATATGCCTTACCTGTAAAATCACGAGGACACAAGCACTGAAACAAAGGTTGTTCTCTCAGTTGACTCATATCAATGCAAGTTGCTCCATCAGAACAATTATTTGGGTAAATTAAACATGCATTTTCAACGAATTGGCAAAATTCTCCTGTCCATCCAGGTGCACAGAGGCACTAGATACAAGAAACACAAAGAAACACAGAAAGCCCAAAATGAAAATGTAATGTGAAAGTCTGTAGAATTTTCTTTGGGTGTTGTATTTTACTATTGAGTAAAAGTGTGGTAGAATGCAGAATACTGTACCCAGCTGAGACTATTCTCCATGCATGTATTTGCAGATGATAAAATAGTTGACAGAGGCAAAACTCATCTACCATGCCTGTTGAAAAATTGGGGGAACAAAAGACATATGATTTGGTGGAAATGGCAAGATAATTGCTGGCTGTAAGGGAGAAACAGAACAGAGAACTGAGTGTGCAAAAAGGATTTTAAAGGGATAGAAATGGGGGAGAAATTGAGTCGTGATGATAACAAGTTCTGCAAGACAAACACTGTCACTAACTGGTAATCAGAAAACATAAGGGTGCAGGGTTTCTGTTATACATGCAGACCCTACCTGTTAATAAAACAAATTAAAATAGTTTATTCAGAGGGAAGGGGAAAATTTGAAGCTTATATTAGCTTCTTAAAAGAGTCCTGTGAAACTCATACAAGTGCCCTGATCAAATATTATTAATAGTAGCTGACCTTGAGTTCCATTACAAGGGCAATAAAACAATATATCCAACAGCAGCATGCCTGTATTTTAGAATGCTGGAATGGTGTACCGGATTCACAGTATATAAACATTTTATATTAGTATGTGTACCTGTGACCACCAAAGACAGAGAGTTTAGTGACTAATACAAGTAAAAAGAAAGTCGTCAAAGAACAATATTATCATAAGGCACAGAAATTAGGCAGAATATTTTGCTGACTACAGAAACAATTACTGTAAAAAGCCTCAAGGCAAGTAGCACCAGGAGGAGACCATCATTTTTTGAAGGGCAGGGGGTTCTTAGGGGAAGATAAAATATTGCAAACCATCAAATATGTAGAGGCAAGACTGAGACAGAAGACAAGCTCAATTCAGTAATGACTTCTCTCATCAAAGCTCGTGACATAGATTTCCTTGACCTTTGTTGCTAAGTACCACTAGGGACCACTGCTGTCAGCACTAAGTCTTCAGCATCAGCTCCACAGCATTGTGTGATCACAGAGAATTTAGAATGTAAATGTTACAGAGCAAGGATATGTAGGTGTACTGACAATGCCTAACAATCTTGAAAATTACTAGCATTAAGTATGCTGCTTGTGAATTAATTAATTCACATTTGTTTTAAAGTTTAAAACCAGCCCTACCTCTCAGTCTTTTAAGCATTCCCTTTAGAGTGATCTCTGATTCCCTATCTGACATATATATTTTGTAAAAATGAACAGTACTTAGGTGGTCAAGTGAAGGCTTTAAGAGAACTGCACTGATGTGAATCCCTTACTGTGAATCTCTGCATTCAATGATTGAAACAGCAGATTACTAAAGTAGACTGCCATCTCCAAAGTGACCCAGGTATAAGAGGAGCATGATAGCCTACAGAATCAGTGTGACTTACCTTCCAAGACCTGGAAGAACACATTGCTCTCCAACAACTGTATTCTCCTTTGTATTTTCTGCATTTTTATTCCTGCATCACTCTTGTGCCAATACCCATACACACCCCTGACATTTCCTGACTTCCTTCCCCTTGATCTCCAGAAACATCTTTCACTGCTATGTACTCTCCTTGTCCTTGATGTTATGTTTGATTAAATATGACAGTACTAAGTGAAAGGTAATAAGAGATAACAAGATGGTATGTTTTAGGTACCTGTATCTATGGGTTTGTCTGTATCTGTTGTCTGTTCACAGAGCTTATCCCAGACAAACCTATAGAATCATGATTTATCCTGTATGTCAATGTATTTACATTCATAGGATTACAGAATTATTTAGGTTGAGAGAGACCTTTAAAGGTCATAGAGTCCTTCTCCTTGCTCAGAGGAGCAAGCTGGTTGCTCAGGATCTTGTTTACTTGTGGTCTAAATATCTCCAAAGATGACAATTCCACAGCCTTTCAGGGCAACTTGTTGCAGCACTTTGGTACACTCACACTACATTATGAACAATTTGTTCTTAATACCTAGCCATAATTTCGTTTGTTGCAACATCTACCAGTTGCCTTTCACTCTAGTGCCGTGCACTTCTGAGAAAAAATTGGGTCCATCTTCTTTATGATCACCCAATGAGGAGCTGAAGAAAAGAATGATGTCCCCATTCAGTGCTCTGTTTTCAAGGCTTCACAAAGGCAAATCCTTCAGCCTTTCCTCATATGATGCAAAGTTTTCAGTGTTGATGGTTCTCTGATGTTTTTCATACATTAAAGTTCTACACTTCACAGAGTATTTCACAGGTAGCTTATCAAATACTGAGCAGAACCAACTGATGACTTAACTTGACCTTCTCTCCATGCTTTTACTAATGCAAGCCAGTATTAGATGAAGCTACCTACCCTTTATCATGACTTGATTACATTGGCCCACTCCCTCATCTTCCATAGATGTATCCTGTCAAGCCCATTGGATATTTATAAATACCCTCATTGCCTATGGTCTTGTTTTGGTATTTCTCTTTGACTGATGGTATTTCATTCCTCTAAATTTTGCCACCTGGCACAGGACTTGGGAAATTTGAGAGCACATATTGTAAGTAAAAACCAGAGCAAAGACACTGAATGCCATTCACATCATTCAGCAGTGAGCATACATTTTCCTTGGTCTCATTTTTTCTGCCACTGTACCTATACAAATGGATTTATAAGATAGTTTCTCCTTTATGAGTATTTTTCATGAGGACACACCTGGAAATTCTCCTTCACTAGGCTCAACCTTTTATCTACCCAGTCACTAAACATTACTATTTATTGATAAAAACTGTTTAGCCAGTATTTTCTTTCTTTACATGTCTTAAATCCATTCTGCAAGGAAGAACTTCAAATAAGTTCACTGAAACCTACCCCTATATCTAGTGGATACACGTTAACTTAAAAAAATATGTTCTCAGAGATGGAATTGTGATTGTAGCTGTGAAAAGGACATTTACTTTCCTCTAGCAAAGTGACTTCTCTGCACCTGGGGTGAAATGTATTGTTGGCAAGACAGCATTCAGGAACTGAATCACTATTTCCAGACTATGCCTGAATCGTTTCGAGGATAATTGAAGGACAAGTCTTAGGGATGCTTAAGACAGCACTTTCCACAAACATTAAGCAATTTTTTTCAGCTTAATTGTAATCATCTCCATGGCATACTGGCACAATAACCTTTCTTTTTTCCTTCAGAGTTTTCAATTGCCTGGTAAGATGGCTTGCAAAATGAAGATGTTCATGTGTTAGACTACTTTGCCCCTTTTAAAGTACATTCAGAAAATTCCAACTCAACCCAAAATTTAGGCATTAAACCGGGTATGAATGCTTTCAATTTTTGATTTATCTTACATTATTTTGTCATATTGTTTATTCCTATGCTCAGGTTTTTTCTTTGCCCACCCATCCCTGCTGCCCTCCATTCCACAAATACTATCTGAGTTATGTGTACATCCTTAAAAGTGTTTATACTTTAAAATTTTTCTATAGATATTTTTACCATTAGGAACTGAAGTGATTGGTTTATGACTAAAAGGCTTCAAGAATTCAAGACATGCTGTTTGGCCAAATGATTAAAAGTAAATAGTATTTTTATTTTTCTGCACTGATGAAGCTCTGAAAATTGTTTAAATGAAGAAAACAAAATCCTTAGCTTAATAAAAAAATAATCTGCTTACATATTTTTTTTGTATGCAAAGTTAATTCCTAACTGAAATTCAAGAAGTCGCTCACACTAGGAAAACAACTGCAAGAAATATGTAGAAATTTAGCTTGTAGCAAAAAAAGCATAGCCTCTTAGTGGATTGAGGAACTTATTTGGGGATAATGTTTTACTTCCTTGTTTAAATTGATAGATCTTAAAACTTTACAATATTGATCATTAACCTACAATACACTAGGGCACTTAAGTGACTTTAAACCTTAAAGGAGAAAATTAATTTGTCCTAATTTATTATATCTGTCAAATTTGCAGACAACAGCTGAGCAGTGCAAGTGACAAACTGCAGTATGGGACACCATGCAGGGGAACCTGAACAAACTTGAGAATTGGGCCCATGGGAACTCCCCATAAGGGTCAACATGGCCAAATGCAAAGTCCTGCACTTTGGTAGGGGAAAACCGCTGTTACCAACACGGGCTGAGGGCAAAGGCCTTGAGAATAGCCTAGTAGAGAGGGTTGGGTGAAAAGTTGGGCGTGAGTCAGCAATGTGTACTTGCAGCCCAGAGAGCCAGTTGTATCCTGTGCTGCATAAAAACAGCGCGGCCAGCACATCAAGGGAAGTGATTATTTTCCTCTACACTGCTCTGGTGAGATCCCACCTGGAGTGCTGCAGCCGGCTCTGGGATCCTCATTACAACAAAGCCATTGAGTATAGGATTGGGTCACCAGGAGGCCACGGAGGGCTGGAGTAGCTTTCCTAAGACAGGCTGTTAGAGTTTGAGTTGTCCAGTCTGGAGCAAAAACAATTCTGGGAAGATCTTCCGGTGATCTTTCATTAAGGAGTGCTGTAGAAAGATGACTGGCTGCAAAATTAGAGGAAACTGAGAAGTCATACTCACATCCTAACAGAAGTTAGGTATGGAAATTATGGGGTAAAATACAATTGTTGCTCCCTGGGTGGAATGTAGTTGGCATGCCCAAAACCTATTCCATAATGATTTCCAGTACACATGATCTGGAACTATAGGCACCTGCTGAGGCGTGTGAAATGGAGGGTGGAGCAGAGTGGAGACACTGCAGCCAGGCACTGTTGAAACCCTTGCAGGGAGGGGAACTCAATTGTGCTTTCTTTGTAGCTGAGAAACTACAAAGGAGAGCCACGGGACATAGGGAAAGATATTCTGCTGTTGAGCCAGAAGCTCTGGCAAAATCACATTCCTCAGATGAACTTTGTTCATTATAGCCTAAATGTAAGATTAACACACACCTCCATCCCAAAGTTATCCCCCTTCAGCATATGATCCACCTTATAAGGTGTGTGCTCTCTTATTTTTTTGAATGTATCTTTAAAAGTGAAGTGAGAGAGTTTTACACCAGACAGTAACAAAGATATGTATGACTAGAGTTACTCCAGCTCCATCTAAACATAGACAAATAGTATAAAAGTAGAGAATGGGGAATGTTAGGGAAAACTCTATCATAACTGCTGGGATCACTCAATGGGGTGAACCTGTGTTTTCCAGCTCAGGGACCCCTATTGGGTGAGAACTGTACTGCGTCTATGGTGAATATTTTTATTGAGAATCTTAGCTTGTCTGTGTATTGCTTTGAATATGTTTTTGCAGCCAGATACTACCACTGACAATCCTTGAAACTTTACCTTTCACAATTTTATATTAATAAGGAATGCTGTTCTGTGAACTGTTGGTGTGAGTCCTTCACAAGCACCAGCAAAGGGCAACATACTCCACACAGTGGAAGGGTCTCCCTTGTGCTGTTGGTGTGTGTTCCTGAATGAGTCAGTCAAGCCACTCTCCAATCTAGCAGGACTGCTCAGTGAAGGGTGCCCATAATGGGACACCGACAGACAGGTTGGACACAATCTGATCAGCTTTCCTGGAGTTCTGGTAGGCAAATTAAACACTAAGGGCTGAGTAAATCTCACACACCAAGTGTTGAGGAATCTCCCTTTTTGACAAGGGCTTATAAAAACTTTTTAGCAGGTTATATAGCAAGAGAAGGGGTAATGTTTGCAAAATAAAAGAAGGTAGATTCAGTTTAGACAGCGGGAATTACTTTTTCACAATGAGAATTGTGAAACACTGGAGTAAGTTGCTTAGAGGGGTGGTAGATGCCTCATCTCCAGAAACACTGAAGGTCTGGTTGAAGGGGACTCTGAATAATCTGACGTAGTGGATGATGTCCCTGCCCATTGATGGGGATTTGGACTAAGTGACCTTTATAGGTCACTTCAAATTCAAACCATTCTATGATACTATGATCTTTGATAGGAAATGCTCCTTCATATGAAACCCTGATTTTAGGTAAAACAACTAGGGATTTCAGCAGAAATATGTCTTAACTTGAATTAATTAATTAATTTTAATAAAGATTATATTATTTCATTTCTCAGGTGAACATATGGAAAAAACAGAAACTAGAATTCTACCCATGCGTATCTCATATAGAAGGTGGGAAGATGTAATTATCTTTGTAGTTTGAGGAGGTGCCATCTCTCTTTATATATGACTTCATAAATAATGACATTTTATTATAATTTTTTATAACTTTAAAAGGCAAATTAAGAATGTGCATTTTTGAGATTTTGGTAGTAGATGACAAAAGGGCAAATACTGAAAAATGAAAAATAATCATCCAGAAGCTCAAGCTAGAAACTTACTGTACAGTATTGAAAACAGTTACCAAAAACAGCACAAAATTTATGCAGCACATGGAGAATGTGTGTCTGACCTTACTGGCATTAATAAACAGGTGAAATATTATTTTAATTATGTGCTTCAGAAATACATAGTGCTGAGTGAAATACATTGGCTGAGTGAAATTTTATGGACTCTTTCTACAGACATTTTCCTTATCTCAAGGGGCCAGCTCCTTATTAGATAGGGAAGTCAGTAAAGAAGAAATTTGGGGAATTTCTCTGTCTTTGAAAAGTGGTTTAATCTTGAGCACAGGCTTGCTTTTAGTTCTCAGAAGTTGCACTTAAAAATAAACCAGAAAATTTATATTGGTTATATCTGGTGTGTTTTGCTGTCCATTTATATTTAATTATATGCTCTTATACTATATAAATTCACTGATACAAAGATATCTAAAATGATTACATGATCACTATTTTAATTAAATATATTTCATTTAAATTTACTCTTTAAAAGAAGGACATTTAGTTTATTGCATGAAGATTTCTACTGTTGATTAACTGCTGTACAGTTCAGAGATAATTAGCAGCACATATGAAATGTACCTAGGGTGCTTTGATGGGGTTTATTTCAATGGATAAAGAAAAACAGGAAAATTAATTTTGATAAAGTCCAAATTAAAGAAGGAAAAAGCTGTTTGGGACATTTTAAAATTTATGTGAACTCTTCTGTAGAATTACTGCTACTCTGTGAAAGAAAATTGACTAATTAACTTGTGGAAAACTATCCCCTAATGGAAGTATCTGACTTTGAACTACTGCTATTTTGAACACTCAGCTGGAAGGACAAACACAGGAGAGACATCAATAGACTTAATGATAGTGGCAAAGTGGCTTCACAGAGATGAGGCTATAATGTTCTCATATGGTCCATGGGGAGAAACAGTAGGAGAGACTGTAGATTTTTTAAAAGGGGAAAATGACAATAATCTATTTTACATGTTGTATGTAAGGATAAAAATTGCATCTGAGAGCAACAGACTTTACAGTGCAAATTTTCATTGCTTCTAGCATTGGTAGTAGATCTGTTATAAATATTCATAACCATTTTATTGCTCTAAACAACGGCTTTAGTATATAATACTCCAAATATATTAAATGTTTGTTTCCTTGTAGCTATTTAATACTCAGAAAACAAATGGTGATAGATACAGTGCAGAGGGCTTTAAAAAGCCCCAGTGCATTTTTTGGAAAGAACTGAATGTGTTAAACAAGTTGTTTTCTCTCAGATATACTGCCTTTCAGTTCTGGATATGTGATCTAGAAGTTATTTCTCCTATCATGCAATAAATATAAATACAGTAATTTCATGACTATAAGGTGCACTCTTTTGACTAAAATTTTCGCTAGAACCCAGAAGTGCACCTTATAGTCCGGTACGCCTTATATATGGGCAAAAGTTTGGAAATTTACCAACCCAGAAGTGTGAGCTGCGAGCTGCGGGGGGAGCCGGCAGGGCCGCGGCTGCCGGGTACAGGCAGGCCCGGCCCTGTGGAGGCAGCGCCGAGGGGTGGCAGGCATGCCCTGGCCCTGGGGAGGTGGCACGAAGCGGTGGGGGGCATGCCCCAGCCCTGTTGGGTACAGGCGGGCCCGAGGGCCAATGGCTGCCGAGTTGAGGCGGGGCCTCGGCCAGCAACCGCACGGAGGGGAGCTGGGGGTGGATCCTCGCTGCAAAAAAAAAGTGCGGCTTATAGTCCGGTGCGCCTTATATAATGTACAAAGTTGCAAAATTTGCCGACTCCCAGAGGTGCGCCTTATAGTCTGGTGTGCCTTATGGTCGTGAAATTACTATAGCTTCTCTAAGAATAAGGTGGAGGGCCTCTTAGGGCTGTGAGATCTAAGCAGTATGGCATAGCTCCATTTTGGAGATTATTGCCAATTCTCCATAGAGATTCTTTTCTTCTGAGTTACAAATTCAGCCAGACTTGTAGGGATAAAGCATTATCAAAAAGCTTTAGGACTGAGAGTGGCTCCTCAGGGAAGAGCTTACCAAGAGGACCAGAGGAGCAGCCTTTCCACAAAGGCTTTTCAGGCAAGCCTGTGGGGCTTGACGCTGCTCACTGCTCTTCTGCAAAGCAGCAATTTGATTCCCCACCTGACAGTTGACTGATGGGCCTGGTTCTGCACCCACAAAGGTAAACCTCATCTGGAAGGGAGGCAACCTGGACCTTTGTCTGCCTGATTGCAATTTCTGTACAAGTTCTGCTGAATGAGGGCCACGTATCAGCTTGACATAGGGAAAATCACAGGAAAAAGAGAGGTTCCCTCCTCTATCCTCCTTCCCACATCACCCTAGAAGGAACATATCAGCTTCAGTGAACACCATTTTCTGTGTGGATATACAGTCTCCTGCTTTGCTAGACAACACTGTAGTCTTTGGGCAAAACATGTTTGCTGTGTTTTTTAACTTCAACTACAGCAGTGTGACCCATGGTGTTACTGATTATTAATGTATATTCATTTTTTTTTTTAATCAATCCTATATCTTCTTGGTGCACACTTTGTTGTTGAAATATCTCAGATTCACCATAAAGTTCCAAATATAAAAGCTATGACCTCATTATATGGATGTGAGAAAAAGATGAAAAGAGTACAACATGGACTACCACAAAGCCATCTGCAGGGCAAGATTTTAGATATCACTCTTTTCTATTATATTAATTTTTCTATCCTCTTACGGTGAATCATGCCATTAGATAAATATTATTAAATGTACATCCATATAAGAAAGCAAAATTCTGGTGACTGGGGAACAGTTTTCTGAATGGAATTGACAAGAATGCATCTGTGTACAGTAGTTTCACGAATACAAGCCGCACGGATTATAAGCCGCACCCCCGGTGCCTCGACAATGTTGCTGTCTTTGTCAATAGATAAGCCGCACCCCGAATATTAGCCGCACTTTCGTTCGTCGCGAGAATCCGTGCGCAGCTTTCACAAATTGGCCAATTAGTAACAGGATCGCGGCATAGCGGGCTTTACTGGCTCGGGGCGGGGCCAGGCAGGCTCAGCCCGCTCATGGATGCCGACGGGGCCGGGTAGCCCAGCTCAGCGCCACGGCTCGGCGGGGCTGGCCGGGTGGGGCTGGCCGGGTGGTGCTGCCGCCGCCGCCGGGCTCGCTGGCCCCCCTCTCCCGTCAGCACCACCCCGCTGCCGCGTTCCCTAGCCCTGCCGGCGGGCTGCCGCCGCTGCCGCCGCCGGGCTCGCTGGCCCCCCTCTCCCATCAGCACCGCCCCGCTGCCGCGTTCCCTAGCCCTGCCGGCGGCCTGCCGCCACCCGGCTCGCCCGCCGCGCCGCGTTCCCTAGCCCTGCCGGCGGCCTGCCGCCGCCCGGCTCGCTGGCCGCACCGCGTTCCCTAGCCCTGCCGGCGGGCTGCCGCCGCCGCCGGGCTGCCGCCGCCGCCGCCGCCGGGCTCGCTGGCCCCCCTCTCCCGTCAGCACCGCCCCGCTGCCGCGTTCCCTAGCCCTGCCGGCGGGCTGCCGCCGCCCGGCTCGGCGGCCGCGCCGCGTTCCCTAGCCCTGCCGGCGGGCTGCCGCCGCCGCCGGGCTCGCTGGCCCCCCTCTCCCGTCAGCACCGCCCCGCTGCCGCGTTCGCTCGCCCGGCTGGCAGGGCTGCCGCCGCCGGGCTCGCCGCCCGCCCCGCTGCCGCTTTCGCTCGCCCCGCGCCGCGCCTCGCGAGCACCGCGCCCCGCCTCGCCCCGCGGCGCTTTCGCGAGCGGTGGCGCTTTCGCGAGCGCCGCTTTCGCTCGCCCCGCCGGCAGGGCTGCCGCCGCCGCCACCAGGCTCGCCGGCCGCCCCCTCCCGTCTGCACCGCCGCCGCGTTTCCTCGCCCTGGCCGGCACTGCAGGCCCCCGCACCGCCGGGCTCCCCCACGCTGCTGGCCCCGATTCTGCTGGGCTTCCCCCGCTGCCAGGCAGCCCCACCCGCCGGCCTTCCTGCTTCTGCCATGCTCCCCTGCACTGCTAGCCCCAGTTCTCCCGGGCTCCCCCGCCCTGCTGGCCCGGGCTCTGCCGCCCCCCTGCCCCGCCCTGCTGGCTCAGGCTCAGCCGCCCGCCCCCCACACTGCTGGCCCCGCCTCTGCCAGGCTTTCCCACCTCAGCCGGGGCCGGCCGGGCTCCAGCTTGGCTTGGGGCTGCCGCGGGCTCTCACTTCCGTGTTGGCAGCTTTTAGAATTTTGTTAATAGATTAGCCGCCCCGGAATATTAGCTGCACTTCCGGGTTTCCACCAAAATTTTGGTCAAATTGGTGCGGCTTGTATTCGTGAAATTACTGTACCTGTTCTCATTAATTAATGTTCTCCAGGAAAATTACCTGTAGAAGTTAAAACCATTACTTCTTTATCCTTAGCTTCACTCTCCCTTAAAAGCACAATCTACTTCCACTGCACTGTAGGAACACCAGTTAGAAATCAGCAGCATTCCCTGTTGTTCTTTTTGAAGGTATCAGGGCATCCATTGGCAATTATTCCAATACAAAATTTCACATGCAAGTTTCAGTGTAGATTCTCAGAGAAATTTCAAACATTTTCTTTGAATGACCAACAGAAGTTGTAGTGGTAAAACTCAGAGTGGTAGCAGAGATTATTTTCTCTTTCTTTAATGCTGCACTTGTGTGTGTTTCTTTGCCAACACAGCTCTGCTGTTCAGGCAGTATGTATAATTTGTTTAGACCTTGTCTCAAGTGTAGTGTTGGCAAATGGAAATGGACCTTACAATGACATTGCTTCCTCTTCATCTTTCAGCTTCAGTTTTTGTGTCTACATAACTCAATTTCTTTGCTAGCTGTTAGCACACAGCCTTGCACAAATCAGTGGTTTGTCAGGATGATGGGAAAAAGGTATATTGACAAAATAGACTTGGAGACACTACGCAGACCATGTAAGTTGAAAGATAGTTGCTTGCAGCATAGTAAGGAGCTGCTAGACAAAAAAAAAAAAAAAGAGAGAGAAAAGAAAAAAGTAATGAATGAGCATTTTTACCCTATGAGAAAGGAAAAGTGCTTTCAATTTACCTACCCTTCTGTAGGAAGTATAAGGCAGATCACAAATGGGAGGGTGTGTAGCAACCACTGTAGAGCTGCACTTTCTTGTTCCTCAAATGCACTTCTGTAGTTAATCATAACTGACCTGTAAATTCTATCTTTTTTATGCAATTCAGTGGTTTTTCCCTAGAAAGTCAAGACAGTATGCCAAAGTATGGCATAGTATGCCAAAGACTTGACAGATTTTGTACCTTAACTTTCCTGCTATCATCTTTTCAAAACTGTGCTCCTTTCCAGGCTTCCAAATTCTGGTAAACTAGAGTTCTGTTATTCTCAGAATTTGCACTAGATTGACTTAATACATTTTTCAGTATCTTTTTTTTTTTAATGGTTTTGAGGTTTTTTTCAGTTTAATACTATTGTTTCAGGAAGAAACAGGAGATCTTAAGGAGAGATAATACTTTTTGCCATGATCTAAACTACTTGCTGTGGATAAATAGATAGTGTCGTACTTGATCCCCTCTGGGAACCTAGAGGAAAGCTTTACATCCACAAGTGATTTCTTGTTTGTATACTCTCTTTATTGGCTTTCACTGCCCAGTCATGTGCCAGAGGCTTTACTGGAACCATTCTAAATCACTGGGAGAACACTTCTCAAATCACTCCATACCCTGAGGTGGTTAGCATGCGGCAGTAGTATGATTAGCATGGAACAAATAACAGCTCTTTCTTCCCTATCTCTTGCCTTTTGGTCATTGCTCATATTTTCCCTGTCTTCAGGTAAAGATAAGGAAAACAGATACCTACAGCCATAAATTGTTTAAGACAATCAGATTAAAAGCAATGAGAAAATAGTATCAGCTGCAAAAGAAGAACACTGACTTTTCACTTATAAAATCCGTTTAAGAAAAAGAAAAGTTGCCATGAGAACAGAAAAATCTATTGAAAAGTGTATCTGTAGGCAGATTTTTAAACAACTTTTTAAAGAAGCAGGTTATCATATTCTCATAATAATGTAGTTAAATATTTTTATTGAATAAGACTGCTGAAATCTGAAATTAGTTCACATATCAGTATTTGTATAAATATGGTTTATGCTCAAACTTTCTTAAAATAGTGTCCCTTGTCTCTAAGTAGGCATAGTTATATATTATAAAATTGAAAAAAAAAACGGTAAATTAATTAAAATCTTTCCTATGGTATGGATATTGAAAAAGGATATATTATATGCTTTATATATATATATGCTATATTATATTTTCTTCAAAACTTTTATAATGACTATATTTATTCGTAGCAGTTCCAACATTGCAGGTGAAAATCAGGAGAAATTCAATAGCAGTCTTCTTGCAATAATTGTTAAATCAATAGTAAATAATAGAATTTTTCATATCAGTGTTTTTTGAGAGAGGAAGATCTGTTCACGTCCAAGAATTGTGCTTGTCAATATGCCCAAGTGATATATATATTTCTGAAAGTGAGTGAAAGCTGCGGTGTTGTCTTTTTGTGCTTTAGAAACCAACAAGGTAAATATCATATATTTGATCTTCTTCAGAGCCCAAATAAAATGGGGGGATTTATCTTTTCACTATTCATGGCAACTTTGGAAAATATAATCCTTTTCCTAACCTTTTATTATCAGTGAATGAGTCTGCTGCCTTGACTTCAGCGTTCTGTGGGAATTATGGGGTTTGGATCCCACAGTAATAGATCCTCATGAAATTTAATGTCTGGTGAAGTTATTCACAAGGACAGGACACATGTGACGTGGCACTGATCTGATAGGAAACTGCTGAAACACAGCATTACCTAAAAAACCTTTGAAAATGTTCCTACTATAATCAGTAGCACATAGAAGAAGCAGCTGCTCAGAACCATGCACAGTACTTTCATCACTTTGTTGCTAATGTGGCTTCAAAATTTTTGGTACCAGCAGTTGAATGTTTTAAATACAATTGCTCCTTTTTTTTTTTTTTTCTTCTGAGAAAAACTGATAGACCATGGACTGTTTTAAGATTGTGAGAGTTTCCTCATTTGCAAACTTCTTAAAATGATTTAGATTACTTAGCTGCCTATGATGACCCTTCACTGACAGTCAAAAATGTATTACTACTGAAAAATGCTTCAATGTGTACAAGTGCCTATTTTTGACTACAGGGATTGTCACCAATGGTATGGTGTCAGATTTTAAAATTCACTTTGAGCTAAAAGTTGCCTTCTTTGTCACTGACTATCAGGAACACTCACTATTGTGTAGCTCATATTCTTTTTTCTATGGATACAGCATTGAATTTGCCTCTCCTAGAAGATATGTTTTTCTATAGTAGTGCTGTCCACCAAGAAATATTTAACATATTTGTGTATTATTAGCTGCACTACCACTTTCTGTGGTCATTGCCACACATAGAACAGGAAGAAGGACCCCAGAAACTACAGGCCTGTCTGTCTCACTTCAGTGCCTGATAACACCATGGAAATTATTATTCTGAGAAGTATTGAACGACACCCAGAGTGTTGCAGTTCTCGGTCACAGCCAGCATAGCTTCATAGGCAAAGTCCTGCTTGTCAAAATTTATTTCCTTCCATGAAAGGGAAACCCACTTAGTTGATCTAGGAAAATTAGTGGATGCAATCTTTTCAGCAATGCTTTTGATACTGTCTCTCATGGGATCCTTCTGGACAAAATATTACAGTAGTTTCACGAATACAAGCCGCACGGATTATAAGCCGCACCCCCGGTGCCTCGACAATGTTGCTGTCTTTGTCAATAGATAAGCCGCACCCCGAATATTAGCCGCACTTTCGTTCGTGCGCAGCTTTCACAAATTGGCCAATTAGTAACAGGATCGCGGCATAGCGGGCTTTACTGGCTCGGGGCGGGGCCAGGCAGGCTCGGCCCGCTCATGGTTGCCGACGGGGCCGGGTGGCCCAGCTCAGCGCCACGGCTCGGCGGGGCTGGTCGGGTGGTACTGCCGCCGCCACCGGGCTCGCTGGCCCCCCTCTCCCGTCAGCACCGCCCCGTTGCCGCGTTCGCTAGCCCCGCCGGCGGGCTCGCCGGCCGCGGCGTGCCGCGTTCCCTAGCCCCGCCAGCGGGCTCGCCGGCCGCGGCGCGCCGCGTTCCCTAGCCCCGCCGGCGGGCTCGCCGGCCGCGGCGCGTTCCCTAGCCCCGCCGGCGGGCTCGCCGGCCGCGGCGCGCCGCGTTCCCTAGCCCCGCCGCCGGGCTCGCCGGCCGCGGCGCGCCGCGTTCCCTAGCCCCGCCGCCGGGCTCGCCGGCCGCGGCGCGTTCCCTAGCCCCGCCACCGGGCTCGCCGGCCACGGCGCGCCGCGTTCCCTAGCCCCGCCGCCGGGCTCGCCGGCCGCCCCCTCCCGTCTGCACCGCCGCCGCGTTTCCTCGCCCTGGCCGGCACTGCAGGCCCCCGCACCGCCGGGCTCCCCCACGCTGCTGGCCCCGATTCTGCTGGGCTTCCCCCGCTGCCAGGCAGCCCCACCCGCCGGCCTTCCTGCTTCTGCCATGCTCCCCTGCACTGCTAGCCCCAGTTCTCCCGGGCTCCCCCGCCCTGCTGGCCCGGGCTCTGCCGCCCCCCTGCCCCGCCCTGCTGGCTCAGGCTCTGCCGCCCGCCCCCCACACTGCTGACCCCGCCTCTGCCAGGCTTTCCCACCTCAGCCGGGGCCGGCCGGGCTCCAGCTTGGCTTGGGGCTGCCGCGGGCTCTCACTTCCGTGTTGGCAGCTTTTAGAATTTTGTTAATAGATTAGCCGCCCCGGAATATTAGCCGCACTTCCGGGTTTCCACCAAAATTTTGGTCAAATTGGTGCGGCTTGTATTCGTGAAATTACTGTAATAACCAGGTTACATGATGAATGAGCAACTGGCTCACAGGTCAGTACCAAAGGTTATAAAGAATGGTGTGACACCAGTCTGGTGACCTGTGACTAGTGGGGTTCCACAGGGCTCCATCCTCAGCCCTGTGCTCTTCAGCGTCTTCATAAATGACCTGGACAAAGAACTTGAAGGAATACAATGCAAGTTTGCAGGTGACGCTAAACTGGAAGGAGCTTTAGACTCCCTCAAGGACAGAGCATCCTTACAGAGAGACCTTGAAAAAATAGAGGGACAGGCAATAAGCAACCATAGGGAGTTTAACAAGGACAAGAGCCAGATTCTGCACCTTGCTTAACATTTTCAGGAGCAATTTAGAGAGTTGAAGCAAGCAGATCTAATATTTTTATCCCAAATTGTCAGTTGGAATTACCATCCCCACACCACAGTTTCATCATCAAAGTTTTAAATTTGTATTACAGTAATTTCACGACTACAAGGCGCACCTTTTTGACTAAAATTTTCCCTCGAACCCAGAAGTGCACCTTATAGTCCGGTGCACCTTATCTGATGTACAAAGTTGCGAAATTTGCCAAACCAGAAGCGTGAACTGTGAGCCGTGGGGGGAGCCAACAGTGCCACGGCAGCCAGCTGGAGGTGGGCCCGGGGGCCTGCGGCACCGCCCCTGCCAGGTGGAGGCGGGCCTGGGGGCCCATGGCTGCTGGGTTGATGCGGGCCCGGGGACCCGCAGCACCGCCCCTCCCGGGTCCAGGCAGTCCCGGGGGCCCATGGCTACCGGGTGAATGCAGCGGGGCCTCGGCCAGCAACCGTGCGGGGGGAGTTGGGGGTGGAGCCTCGCTGCAAAAAAAAGTGCGCCTTATAGTCCGGTGTGCCTTATATGATCTACAAAGTTGTGAATTTTGCCGACTCCTGGGGGGTGCGCCTCATAGTCCGGTGCGCCTTATGGTCGTGAAATTACTGTAATTTTAAACATGTTTATGTGTAGATAAGTAATTTGGTTCTGGTTAAAAAAACATGGCAAGAGATGATCTTAATTCAAGCAATGTATTTTAAAAGGCAGCAACAAAGTTGTGATTATAATCTTTGTGGGTAATGACAGTGGACCACAATTATTATACATTCTTTTAACTATGAAAATACCCTTCAGTTATCTTACTTGATGTAGTATTAAACAAGATCTCAGTACAAAAGTAATAAAAAAATCCATATTACCCAAGTGAATTTCCCTTGTGTTATTGATTAAAATAAATAAAACCTATAAAATTGTGCCACTTTTGTCTCTTAGAGTAATGAATGCATTTCAAGTTTGCTTGTCTGAAGCTTTTATACTTTAGAACCCTGAATTAGTTTAACATGTATTAAATTACTTACAGTGAATCCTCCAATTATATTAAGACACAATCCTTCATTCAGACAGTTGATGCTGAGCAGCCTGCAGTAGTCAATTACTTCCTCACAGTTCTTTCCAGTGAATCCTGGCATGCAGCTGCAAATACACCAGGGTATTTTAGAGAACTTGCATTTTAAAAGTTAATTGTATTTAATTATGTTCCATAATTCTATTAAATAATGTTCTTGCAGTAACAAAATAGACCTCTTACATTATTTAAAATAAACAGAATATGTTTTCAAGAAATTAAAAATCCCTTGCATGATTCTGTATAATGTTGCTTTTCACAAATAATTTCTTTCACTGATAAAAGTATTTTCACACCAATATTTCATATAATCTTCTAGGAAATAAAAAAATCTAGAATGAGGTAATATTTAATAAACATTTATAGACAAGGTAGCAAGGTTTTAGAAAACTGTTAGAAAGGATAGGTAAATTTAAGCATAAGAGAGATCCTTTAATATAAAAATTAAAATGTGATAAGTGAGAAATAAACATCGATCATTGCTAATGAATAAAGAGTGGGATAAAGAACTGCTTAATTATGTAAGGAGCAATCTAGAGACAACAATGCATAGTTGTTGATGTGTTTACTTAATTTTAATTCAGTACTTTTTTTTAAAGAAAAAACTAGCATTCAATCTTTTGTGACTGTTAGTTTCATGTAGTGCCAATGGAGTGATGGATAACTTATATATGTAAAAGGATTAGAGAAAGTCTGCTTCATGTCAGCACTTATTATTAGTAGGAGAAAATCTTTTCCTGATGTAGCCCTCCTATGTTAAAGAAAAAAAAATCTCTTATACACAAATAAAAAGGGTAACATTCAAATGGATAGTAAAGAAGCCTTATTCAAAAGCAATAATGGAACAATGTAGAAAAATATTTGAATACTTATATCTTGATAGATAGATAATCCTTGTCAAACACTCTCATTATATTCTTACAGACACAGCATGTTCCTCTGTCTAAAGGCTATTTCTGCTATCATGGAAAGAAAAGATTTAAGAAGAAGAGAAGGAAATGGCTAGCTAGCTGAAAATTTGTGCTTGAGAAATAATCCAAAAGTTATAGATGGGATTTTTTTTTAGCTGTTTCTAAGTTAGATTTTTTTTCAAATTATTCAGTCCAGAAACTAGAAATCATGAAGATTATACAGAATTGCTTCTGGTTTTCCTATCGTCTTACTCCTAACAGGTATGAGATCCAGATGTGTTGCTTATGTTTTCTCATTTAGAAAAAACCTGTCCAATTCCTTGTTTCGAAATGCATGAAACTTCTCACAGTTATGCAGTACACTAAAATAAGTGATATATTTTCCATAGCAACTACTTAGGTGGCAACATTCAATAGAAAGCATCCGAGTTAACCACGCTTTCTAAATCTTAAAGATGTCTGTCTGTGGGTATGGCTCTGAGTGTGAGGAATGCACAGACATGCCCAGAAGCTTAAGTCACTTTATTAACCTTAGTTAAGCATTAAACTGGTTGGATTTAATCAGAAATCCCTGGAAACCAACCACAATTCATGCATAGACCCATTTGGACAGAGATAAATGGATATGGAAAAACCTGTAAATGGTTATATGCTTTGAGGCTGGTGTAGCACAAACACATGGGGACACTCCATGCGAGTAGCAATAAACCACAAAATCCTCATCTTCCTCTTGGAAAAGGTGCTGCATGCAATCATGTTTCTACAATTTCAACTACACGGCTTCAAAATTCTTGCAAATTCAATTTTTAGCAAAGATCTAGTTCACGTATTATAGCTAAAAGGAGTTTTTCATAATAAAATTTATAAATGAAAGGAATGCAAAATAATACCATGGTTTTGCATGGTTTATAATTTATATAGTTTATAATTTTTAAATAACATTTAAAACCAAGTCAGAGAAACTCAGTGTTTGTTTTACTGATTTATTTTTACCGATGATCTGAAGTGAAAGAGTTCCCAGATTTTTTGCTTCAATCTTTGATTATTTCATTAATTAGATAATCTAACAAGCCAATTTTATAAGTGGTTTCTTCTAATTTTTATATTTGCACTTTTTACTGGTTTTGCTTTTTGTTGTTTTGCAATAAACATACCAATGTCAGGAAAAGGAAATATAAGCTAACAAAAAAAAAGTTGACAGTAAAGTTCCAAATATGGCACCAACAGAACATATTTTCTCAGAAACCCTTTCACATTTTTTGTGATTTTTTTTTATTATCCTAAAGTACATGGATAATAGAAGAAGATAAAAAGCAAACAACCACAGTTTATAGTGATGGATATGCTTGCTCACTGCCTATTTGAATTCACCTTAAATTTTGACATTTAAGAAAAAACACACCTATTAGATTCTTAGCACAAAGTTGTGTGTGATATCAAGACTGAAAGGATGGAATTAGGATACAAGATAGTCATACATCATAACTGAAGTGGGGAAAATTAAATTGATTCTGTTTGACTATATGCTTAAAATGGAAAACAATTGCTTTCCCAAAGAAGGAAGGATGTGTTGAGAAAAAGCTGGGACTGTGTAGGATATAATAATGTAGTTTGGACATAAGAAGAACAACATAGTAAGCAAGATAAAAAGTACAGTAATTTCACGACTACAAGGCGCACCCTTTTGACTAAGATTTTCCCCCGAACCCAGAAGTGCACCTTATAGTCCAGTGTGCCTTATATGATGGACAAAGTGTGAAATTTGCCATCCCGGAAGTGTGAGCCGCAATGGGGGGGTGGTGCCACGGGAGCGCCGAGTCGCGAGGCGGGGGCGGGAGCAGGTGGCCGCAGCCGGCAGGAGCCGTGCGGGGAGGGAGGGAACTGCTGCCAGCTCCGGCCCGGGTGCGGGGGAAGCGAAGAACTGCCAGCCACAGCGGGAGCGAAGAGCCGCCGGGCGCCGCCCGCTCTGTAGCGTGGCCGCTCCCAGTGGCCTGACTCCATACCCCAGCGCGCACCGCCCACTCCGTAGCACGGTTGCTCTGAGCGGGGCCTGCTCCATACTGCCGCGAGCGCCGCCTGCTCCGAGCCTCACCTTGCCAGCTGGCGCCAGGGGCGGGCAGGAGTGCCGGGGCCTGCACACGGGGAGGGTGCTTGGGACTGCGTTTAAAGGCTACACCAATCTGTGAAAAATGTTTCCAATTTGAGCACATGCCAGTAAACTCCATGATCGCGGGATTTCGTTACTAATTAGTTACTTTGTTGTGTGTGGCATGGATCTTCGCGACAAAAAAAAGTGCGCCCTATAGTCCGGTGCACCTTATATGATCTACAAAGTTGTGAATTTTGTTGACTCCGGGGGGAGGCGGGGTGCGCCTTATTGTCCGGTGCGCCTTATGGTCGTGAAATTACTGTAATGAAGTAAAAAGTGCACTTCATCTATTATTTGAATTTGTACATGCATCTGATCTAAACACCATTACATTTATTTATGATGTTAAAATACTATAAAAAGTGACTTGTGTCATAGTATTACATGTAGTATTGCACCAAATGTAGTATGAAACATGCAGTTCATTGCAAAGGGGCTAGACAGAGACATAACATACAGTATTTGACACTTATTACCAAAAATGAATCAAATCTTCACTAAAAATGTTGATGAGCAGCTACAAATCTCCCAAATCAGGCAACATAATTAATGGTAGATTTCCTTTAGGTAAAATGAATTAAAACATGAATCACAGGCAGAAAGCTTCCAAGTCTGTGATGTTAGAAAACTGAAAGTGTCTAACCACTGTTCCTATGGGTCTTCTGAAATCCTCTGTTAGTCAAGTAGCTAATGTAGAACATGAATTTAAAAAGAAAATTTTGAATTCTTAAAACAGTAAAGCCTGTTGGATCTCTCTATCTGTCAACACCTCCTTTGCATTTCAAGTACTTGGCAAGCTTGCAGCTCTCACAAAAAAACCTTCTGAGTGTGATCTCCTTGTGAAAAATATGTAATTCATACTACCTCAAAATGCTTTCACCTAAATGCCTCCTTTAAGTACATAAGCATAAATATTTATATTTATTAACTGTTTCAGTTTAAGTAGTGGAAAACTGATTTTAATTTCACAAAAAAATAATAATAAAAATAATAATAAAAATTATTGCAATCAATAATTGAAGCCTTAGGGGAATGAATAGCAAAACTAATTCTGAACACCGGAGGTTTTCAATAAGCAATTGAACAGGGTACTAGAAAATCTCATCTAAACTCCCTTTCCCATGAAAGGTTGGCTCAGAAGATACTTCAAGGTCTCTTTCAACTCGGGCTGTTCTATGAGTCTCTGATAGTATTGCATATTTATTTTGTCCTAATACTCTATGATTGCATTGTAACCCTCTACCTCTGTACAAAGAAAGCTGCAAAGTTGTGTAAGATGTGTCATTGTCACCTGCTCTGGATATTCCTCTCTGGAAGATATGAGTCACTTTCTGGAGTTCTCCTCCTCCATCAAGAATGTCTGGTGGGCAAATTGGTTGCAGAGGTAAATGATGTGGATTTAACACTAGTCACAGCACTCTCTCTAGGTTGTTAGTTCCCTTTTAGAGCATTCTTAGTGTTAATGAACTTATAACCCATTCCAATGTAAAATGGGTTCTTAATTGCCCATTTTTAGGTTCTGTTATATTGATCTAAATAATTACTTCCATGCTTATTCTTACATAATATTATCAAAGGAAAGATAGTTCAACCACAGTGGTTTCCAATGGATATTTTTATTAAACAATTTCTATCGTACAACAAAGTTCCTAATACAGACCATTTCTACAAATACTTTGTGGAATTATAGATTATTCAATACGAATAACAGGGCCAGGATAATTTTTCATTTCTTCTTTTTTGGTTAATAAAGGCAATATACATCTGGATATTAATTTTTCATGTCATGTCTATTTTTTGAATGCAAATTTCAACACATTTAATACTAATATGCACGTATTGTGGGCAAGACAGCTATATAATAATAAATTATTAGCTTATATCTCAGTTTAAATAATTGGAAAATGGATGATAACACTGTTGTGCTGTGTTTTACATATCTGAATGGGAAGATCTAACTGTATATGAGCTTGAATATGTGTGTTTGTATGTACAGTAATTTCACGAATACAAGCCGCACCAATTTGACCAAAAGTTTGGTGGAAACCCGGAAGTGCGGCTAATATTCCGGGGCGGCTAATCTATTAACAAAATTCTAAAAGCTGCCAACACGGAAGTGAGAGCCCGCGGCAGCCCCAAGCCAAGCTGGAGCCCGGCCGGCCCCGGCAGAGGTGGGAAAGCCTGGCAGAGGCGGGGCCAGCAGTGTGGGGGGCGGGCGGCAGAGCCTGAGCCAGCATGGCGGGGGAGCCTGGGAGAACTGGGGCTAGCAGTGCAGGGGAGCATGGCAGAAGCAGGAAGGCCGGCGGGTGGGGCTGCCTGGCAGCGGGGGAAGCCCAGCAGAATCGGGGCCAGCAGCGTGGGGGAGCCCGGCGGTGCGGGGGCCTGCAGTGCCGGCCAGGGCGAGGAAACGCGGCGGCGGTGCAGACGGGAGGGGGCGGCCGGCGAGTCTGGTGGCGGCGGCGGCAGCCCTGCCGGCGGGGCGAGCCAAAGCGGCGCTCGCGAAAGCGCCGCTCGGCGAGCCAAAGCGCCGCTCGCGAAAGCGCCGCTCGCGAAAGCGGGGCGGGGCGGGCGCGGCGCTCGCGAGGCGCGGCGCTCGCGAGGCGCGGCGCAGGGCGAGCGAAAGCGGCAGCGGGGCGAGCGAAAGCGGCAGCGGGGCGGGTGGCGAGCCCGGCGGCGGCCGCCCTGCCAGCCGGGCGAGCGAACGCGGCAGCGGGGCGGTGCTGACGGGAGAGGGGGGCCAGCGAGCCCGGCGGCGGCGGCAGCACCACCCGGCCAGCCCCGCCGAGCCGTGGCGCTGAGCTGGGCCACCCGGCCCCGTCGGCAACCATGAGCGGGCCGAGCCTTCCTGGCCCCGCCCCGAGCCAGTAAAGCCCGCTATGCCGCGATCCTGTTACTAATTGGCCAATTTGTGAAAGCTGCGCACGGATTCTCGCGACGAACGAAAGTGCGGCTAATATTCGGGGTGCGGCTTATCTATTGACAAAGACAGCAACATTGTCGAGGCACCAGGGGTGCGGCTTATAATCCGTGCGGCTTGTATTCGTGAAACTACTGTATATCTGTATTTAGGAATAAATACGAATGAAATTGTTAGGATTTTCTTCTTTAGGAAAACTGTAAACATAGCTCTACTTGTAATTTCAAGTCTTCTCAACTGAATCTCTGCTGATGCACTGAAACTCTCTGTTATATAGTTCTGTTATATTTTTTGGAGTTTCTAAGTTAATTCATAATATGTAGTCAGGTTTTCAATTCTCTGCTTTTATTAACATCCTAAAATTTGTAAAACATTTACTTCAGTAATGCTTATCAGAATTTACTCAGGCAGCAAGATAAAAGCCAAGTGAAGGGGGACAGGATAAATTGTACTCCTTACTAGCACAGAAAAAAATATAAAAATGAATTGTAAAATGAAATTAAATCATACATTGGATCACTTCTGGTACATTAAAATGGATAATTTTTAGTCTTTCTGATTAAAACAGTTTTTCACATGCTGTCTGAAGGATCAGTAAGTCTACTAATGTGTGTCTGTGAACTAGAAATTAAATAGGGTGCCCTATGTTTTCAGAAACAACATAAACTTCATACACCTTGAAAGGGAGTTGCACATTTAGTATAACTGTGTCAAATGTCATCAGTGTTTTAAAATTTATAATTTTTTTAGTATTAATATTGAAACAATTTATAGCCCTTAAATGCTTTAAATCTTTTTGTATAACAGGGTTTATAAGAAACCTAAACTACTAAAGCACAAAAAATAAATATGTTTTTTTTAAAACAAAAGTTTATAGTTTTCTGTGTTCTCTGTGAATGATGATGTCTTTTCTTTCTGCAATCTGCATGATATCATCAAGTGAACCAACAAAGTACTGATATAAATTAATTTCCAATCTTACCGGCAGTTATAGTTTTGCTGCTGAGCTATGCAAGTTGCATTATTTAAGCAAGGCAATAATTCACATGGATTCAGTATTCTCTCACAGAACTTGCCAGTGAATATTGGCATACAGGTACATGCCACATCCTATAGAAGAGAGGGAAATTAGAGATCATGACTTGTTGTACCCAAGAAAATACAAAATTTAGTGTTTATGGTGTTTACATCCATTACTAGTGAGGTCCTAACTAGAACAACTTTTCATCATATAAAGGAGTCTACAAAGACAGAACAGTTCTAGTTGCAGATAGCTTACAAACTTAATTTAGGACAAGTAGAACAGGCCTTCCAGGACAGATTATACCATACTTGAGTTTGCTAGACGTAAATATAACAGCTTTAAAATTGCCGTTTTGTGATCTCATAACTCAATCGAGAAGGAGTTTATTAATTAATTTAGGGTTTTTTTCCTCATTTATGAATTTGTTCCAGTGTAATGTTTGCATCTATTAAACAGCAAAGTACACAAGGTACATCAGTAACCGAACAGTGTCATGAACTAGAGGAGGAAAGAACATTATGCACATCCATTTTCTCCTTTAATACAAAGCACAGTCTATGCTTCTCTTTTTAGACTGAAAGACATCTGTTAGTTACTGCAATATCTAATTTAACAGTAAGTAAAGTAAATTGTTTTACAAAACAAAATATTTCTTAAGGCTTACAGTGCCACCCTTGTTTTTCTATGCTCTTCATAGGCCTTTTGAAGTCAGAAAGTAAAGGAAAAAGTAAAGGGATTTGCTCCTCTAGTGAAATTGGAAGTGCTTAGGTGTTTCTTTAGAATTGGCCTTAAAGGTATAATCAGGAAACTTCAACTCCCACTGAGACATGTCTATACCTGTGAAACAAACTACTGGAAGTGTTGGTCTATTGCATGAAATAGTTTATGCTAGTATATTTACTAGACAAAATATTTAGACAGGTTGCATAAATTAGAAATCAATTTATTCAGCAATTTAGATATCTATTTTTCTCTCTGTGTATGAGTATGTATCACTGCTATGTGAGAACTAAGCTTTTGAACTCTTCTTTCACTGTTTCGATTCTGTATAATCACTACTACTTGCAATAGTCATTCTAATGAAGGACTATCAACAATTTATTTTGATGTACTATACTACCAGGTATGACTTTATTATCAAAACTTCATGAGTTCTGCATGAATTTACAGTAATTTCACGAATACAAGCCGCACCAATTTGACCAAAAGTTTGGTGGAAACCCGGAAGTGCGGCTAATATTCGAGGGCGGCTAATACATGAACAAAATTCTAAAATCTGCCAACACGGAAGTGAGAGCCCGCGGTAGCCCCAAGCCAAGCTGGAGCCCGGCCGGCCCCGGCTGAGGTGGGAAAGCCTGGCAGAGGCGGGGCCAGCAGTGTGGGGGGCGACTGAGCCTGAGCCAGCAGGGCGGGGCAGGGGGGGCAGCAGAGCCCGGGCCAACAGGGCAGGGGAGCCCGGGAGAACTGGGGCTAGCAGTGCAGGGGAGCATGGCAGAAGTAGGAAGGCCGGCGGGTGGGGCTGCCTGGCAGCGGGAGAAGCCCAGCAGAATCGGGGTCAGCAGCGTGGGAGAGCCCGGCGGTGTGGGGGCCTGCAGTGCCGGCCAGGGCGAGCAAATGCGGCGGTGGTGCAGACGGGAGGGGGCGGCCGGCGAGCCTGGCAGCGGTGGCCGCCCTGCCGGCCGGGCGAGCAAACATGGCGCGGGGCGGCCGGCGTGCCTCGCAGCGGCGGCAGCGGCTGGCCCGCCGGCAGGGCAAGTAAACTCAGCGGCGGGGCGGCCGGCGTGCCTTGCAGTGGCGGCAGCGGCTGGCCCGCTGGCAGGGCGAGTAAACGCGGCAGCGGGGCGGTGCTGATGGGAGACGGGGGCCAGGAAGCCCGGCAGCGGCAGCATCACCCGGCCGGCCCCATCAGCAACCATGAGCGGGCCGAGCCTTCCTGGCCCCGCCCCGAGCCAGTAAACCCTGCTATGCCGCGATCCTGTTACTAATTGGCCAATTTGTGAAAGTTGCGCACGGATTCTCGCTACGAACGAAAGTGCGGCTAATATTCGGGGTGCGGCTTATCTATTGACAAAGACAGCAACATTGTCGAGGCACCGGAAGTGCGGCTTATACTCCGTGCGGCTTGTATTCGTGAAACTACTGTATTCTATTTTACAAAAAGACAAAATAAATAAATAAATAAAAAAGAATTAAAAAACTTAAAGTGCATGAAAAGCAAGAACAAGATGATCACTAGTTAATAAAGTCATGCCCCATGTTCGTGTCAGATGATCAGGAAAAGGGAAAAATAAATAAAATACATGGGTAGTTCCTTAAATGATCACCAAGCAACTGGTGTGAAATGGGAAATTTGTGCATTTTTATAATAAAAATATTATAAACAGGACACACTGAGAAAATACTATGTTCATAAAGCATGCAAAGCTAAAAAAAAATTTACTTTAGAATTAAATGTTTTGACACTTTAGAGGGAAATATCCTCCTGTAAGTGTGTCAAAGCATATGGATGATAGGAAGGTGATTAGAAGCAGACATTATGGCTTCACAAAGGGTAAATCATGTCTGACTAATTGTGTCTTTCAACGATGCAGTAACTGCGTTGATGGGAATGGGAAGAGCAACTGAGAGCAACTGATAATATTTACCTTGACTTCTGTGAGACCTCTGACATCATCCCACACATCCCCATTTCTGCTAAATTGGTGAGATGGGAGAAAGTTGTAAGTGCCCCATCTTTTGCAGTGTTCAAGGTCACGTTGGATGGAACTTTCAACAACCTGATGTAGAGTAACAGGTCTCTGCCCACTGCAGAGAAGTTGGAAATAGATCATATTCTAATGTTCCTTCCAGCCCAAATCATTCTATGATGCAATGCTGTAATGCCACAGTTCTCTGATCAAATAGGGATCTCTGACATCTATACTTACATTTGGCAAATCGATACATGTACCTCTGTTCTGGCATGGCCTTGAAGAACATTCATTGATATCAATTTCACAGTTGTGACCAAGAAAACCAGAAGGGCAATTGCAAATGTATCCAGACTGGTTATACTGGCATACACCTCCATTCAGGCATGGTTGAGAGGCACAAAGATCACCAAGTTCTTCACAAAATGGACCTAAAACAAATAAACATTTAAAAATACAGAGTGTTGGAGTGATGCTTTACATGCTCTTTGACACTACTTTTTTTACTGTTGTGTTTCCCTGTTATTTATATTTTGTTTTGT
The DNA here is from genome assembly GCF_009819885.2 of Catharus ustulatus. Classification (NCBI taxonomy): domain Eukaryota; kingdom Metazoa; phylum Chordata; class Aves; order Passeriformes; family Turdidae; genus Catharus; species Catharus ustulatus. Next base: position 90,591,242 of record NC_046223.1, on the reverse strand, counting down.
TTGTTTTTTGTTTTTGTTTGGTTTTGTGTTTGTTTTTGATTTTTTTTGAAGGTTTGAGAGTCTTTTATTAATTGTGTTTTTCTAATTTTTTTTTACACTTTGATGCTCCAGTTGCTACTGGGACATCTGTGAGTTATCATCATTTAACAAGCAAAGAACTTAACATATTCCCAAATGCTTTGTTTTGGTGAATGAACATGGTAGGAATCTCTCTGAGAGATTAACCTGATCTATAGCAAAGGAAGGATGTGACTGGAGCCATGGTGTTGTGCTATTCTGAACAGAAACGTAACATCTCACAGCAGTTATTATTAATGGAAGCTGAATCCAATGGATTCCCAGACCAGGAGGGCTCTTCTCATTCCTGTTTATGGATCCAGCCAGTACCAAACCCAAATGTCCTTTCAGTAAGCAAAACCACAATCACATATATACACACACTAAAACTTGCTGGACATGTGAATCAACATGAAGAGCTGTATCTTTTCCCAGATAACACAAACAGCAGTCACACAGGCATAAGCAGCAATGACAGCTCAAACTTTTTCCTCATCTCTGGCTAGTTAGTACTGAAGTTCAACAATGAACATGCACACTCCTTCATTTTCTAAATAGAAAGATAAACCCTCATTAGTGGATCCCTCAAGAATCAGACCAGATTTTAAGTCTGTCTGATATCCATATCCTGAATCCCTTGCTGACTTGCTGGCTCAGAGCCTGAGTCATCCAGGTCTGCATGCCATTCTGGTTTCTGGTTGCTGTAGTTTAAAGATCTATCACTCATGACTAGGACAGGTGTTAACACAGAAGTAGTAAAGAAAAGAGACTTTTATTCAGTCTTTGTTGGCCTTGCAAGAAAATAATCTGTAAAATTTCCTCAAGTCATTCTCTTTAATTATTTGAAATGTTCATGTCTCTCACAGAATTCTCCCTTCACTGTCTGTGAATTTCAGTCCTTTCTCATGGTGGTCTGTGGAACATTTGTCAGTCACTTACCCTGTTACTTGTGGAACTCATCAGTTTCTTACCCTGTGTCCAGCAGCTTTGCACATTCTCCTAAATTTTTGTGACCCTAGGCAGGATTTAACTGATCTGTCTGAATACCTTAACATTTTGAACTGCCTAAGTATTTTTGACAATTTACTCTTTTTAATCCTGTGACATCAAAGATAAAGAAGGATTATAGCAGCTAAGAATTTATTTATATTTACTTCTGGAAAATTATGCATCAAATATGCTTTTTGCATACTTTTTGCTTTGATGCTCTGATTCAAACCACTTCCCTAATACATAATTACAAATTATATCAGAAGAATTTCTTAGCAATTTGCTGCAGCAATAATACAGCTTTGTAATAAATCCCTTCTGAAGTAGCAATATGTATTGATTCAACATTTTGCTAGTCATTTGAATCCAGTGACTTAAAATAGACATTCATAAAAGAATAAATTACATTTTACAAAAAGATGTATAATTTTGAAATGGTAAACAAAGTACTTTTAACTCAAATTGAGAACTGCAGGATAAACAGAAATAATAATTATAAACCACTTAATAGATTAGTGAAACTCAATAATTTAATGATGAATAGAGTGGTTATCTAAAGTAACTGAAAGTATGTGGAACAATATTCATCAGAATATTGAAATATCACACTCTGTCTCTATTATATACCAGAACAGTTAATGGGACATGGTCAAAACATTTTCCTTTTTTTGTTCAGTTCAGTAGAAATAGTTATTCCAATAAGGCAAAATGAATTGAATCTATCTTTTCTGACAGATTATTCACTTGTCTTTAGCATCAGAGGACATTCAAAGAATCTTTCAAAAATGTTTTGCTGTCCCTCATCACCATAGTAACCAAATTACTGTGCACTGCAAAGTCCAGATGTTAGGGTTTGCTAATAGGAAAAGCTAAGGAGGTCATTCTTCACAAAAAGGACATTAATTGGTATTAGTGCATATATAAGAGAACATTTGCAACATGAAGTGAGGGGAATTGGTCAATTCTTTCTTATTATTCAATTTACTGTCTATCTGTCCTGTTCTACTTTAGTGCAACATTGTACTCCAGCAGCACTCATAGATGAGGTTATATATCAAGGTTCAACCTATTTTTCCCTCCATTATTAGTTACATCTGACAAGAATGGGTGCTCCTGTCCCATCCACATTAATAATCAGAAGAAGGAAAATAAGAAAAACAGTGACCTCATTTGCTCTACCCAAAGGGAAGCCAGAAAGTGAAGTCTCAGTAGCTGAATGCAATAATAAGTTTTTCCTCCCTTGTTTCTACCCTGAATCTATTCACTTCTCCATGGGTTTTTGTGCCACCGTTACCAAGCATTTCTTAGCCTTTTGTTAAAAAATGTCTCTCAGTGGGATTATTGGAAAAAGGAAAGACTAAATGAACAAAATAGGAGAGAACAATGAAGACCAGTGGGGAAAACCACATGGAAGAGGTGCCTTTGGTAATGTTATGCTCATTTGTATCAAAACTAGGAAAATGGTATTGTTCTGCCAAAAAAAAAAAGAGAGAGATAGTGCAACACTCATTTATGAGAAGACTGAAGTAGCTAGAAGAGAAATAAAGAAAAGCCTGAGAGAGGATAAGGAAATATTGCCAATCACACCATGAGAAATATATCAGGAAAAATGCAAGTTTCAAGGACAGCAAAAAAAACCCCAAAAAAAAAAAAAAAAAAAAAAAAACAACCAAAAAAAAAAAAAAAAAAAAAACCAAAAAAGCCAACCAAACTTTTTACTCTTTTTTCCTTGGCATTTCCTTGTGAAGGGGCATTAATTTAAAAGAAGATATTAACTTAACTCAAGGTCTAAAACACAAGTGAAATCTACCAATATCTTTTAGGAAGAATTCAGTCTTGAGCTGGGATTTTTCCCTAGTCATTGACAATAATTATGTCTTTGATATTCCTCTATGCTATAATTCCCAGTATTCAGCATCTTGTGTGAAAAGCAAGAGCAACATTCTTCCACCTGAACATCCATGCCTGATGAGTTTGACAAATCAAGTCAAAAAATGGAATTCTAGAGAATTAGTGGTTTGAGATTTTTATTCCATTATTCCCAAACTTGATGTCACAATATATTTGCTAAATAAGATTAAAAGGTGACTTGATTACAACTCTTGGATGGGGAAAATTTTAAACACTAAAGGGATCATTAATTCGGAGAGAAGAGTGTAAGAAAAGTAAATGACAGAAGAGAGAAGCAGAATGATACAATGTGAGAAAAACCTTACACATTTTTACCTGAGATCTCTTTACCTGACTACCATGAAAAAATTGAATTCTACAGTTGCTGATGTGTTCACAATGCATTTTGAAAAGTACTTCTTTATCTACATAGAAGAAGACTTAACTATATGGAAGAGGATACATACAATATAAGAAGCTTTGGTGAGAAGAGCTGAATGACTGGTCCTCCAAACTTGCAAAACTATTTATCTACTTTGACTCAAGATGCAAACAAACCCTTCTAAAAATTTGTGCACATCAGGAATTATTTCTGAATTTTTAAAACGTACATATTTTGTCATTATCAGTTGCTCTTGTTGTAATAGGTTTAAATAAATACTTAAATTCATGTCTGTGTTCACATTTACCGACCTCTTGAATGTTGTGCTAGAAAAAAGGTAAAGAGGGAATAGGATGAAAACAGATCTTTATAATCTGGTATCAAATGCAAGCCCCAGAAAGAGGACAATATTAAAGCAACGAATAGCTGGGATCAGCACATCAGTCCAGCCAGTACATGCATATTTGAAATATTTGTACATCTTCTGAAGGCCTGAGAGTTAAATTGAAAAAAAAATAAGAAAAAAGAAAAAAAAAGGCAAAGGCCTGCATAGATTTAATATACAACCTTCTATTTTACTTTGATATCAATAAAATAGTAGTATAGTTATATGTGCTCTAGATGCTGTGTATTTCTGTGGCAAACAATTTCAACAGAAGTAATTTTTCCCTCACTCAGACCCAAAAAGAGACATTTGCTGAAAATACTGAAGTCCTATTAGCACTTGCTGATGAATGATCAGCTATTCAAATCTTACTCAAATTCTCAGGAAGGTAAATGCAGAAGCCATCTTCTAATGGGAGAGGGTTAATTCCAGAAATTTCAGCGAGAAAAAAAAAAAGAAAAGAAAGAAAGAAAAAAGTTTGATCAGCTTGATTGAACACCTTGATTAAAGAGGAAATTCCAAGAAATTAAATGTATCATCAGTAGGACCAGTTCACCTTTATCCTTCAATATAATGAATTTTTGTTTGCTTTATTTCAATAAAATAAAAATTCTGGAAGATTAAAAAGCAAGAACAAATGAGTAAAGATTATCTGATAGACCAATAGGAAAGCTAATGAGTTTTAGTTTAAGGAACTGAACCTTATTTCAGGCATACTCTGTTGTTTTCACACATGAAAAAAAAAAAATTTTCACCAAACAAAACTAACAACAGGAGAATCCCATCTTTTCCTTGTTCAATTTAACTGCATCCCACCTAGTCTTCCCTTCTGTGGTTTCACTGCCATGTTATAATGATAGCCCATTTAAAGGCAAAGGACATTCCTGACACCATTGATAAATATCACTCAATTTGTTAAGACACCACATAGTGACACATAAATATCTGAGGTTACTGATTAAAATAAGGAGTTTCTATTTTAATTGCAGCATTTCTGGACTTCACATTTATGCAAAGATTTCTCTTCTCAAGCAGCAATATATGTTAAGATTCATATTAGCATACTGCACTTTAATATGATGTGAGTACAGTAATTTCACGACAATAAGGCGCACCGGACTATAAGGCGCACCTCCGGGAGTCGGCAAAATTCGCAACTTCGTACATTATACAAGGCGCACAGGATTATAAGGCGCACTTTTTTTTTGCCGCGAAGATCCGTGCCGTGTGCAACAAAGTAACTAATTAGTAACGGAATCCCACGATTGTGGTGTTTACTGGCAGGTGCTCAATTTTCAAACATTTTTCACAGATTGGCGTAGCCTTTAAATGCAGCCCCAAGTACCCTCCCCGTGCGCGGGGCCCGACACTCCCACCCGCCCCCAGCGCCGGCTGGCGAGGTGGGGCTCAGGACTACCACGGCTCGCGGCTTCTGCGGCAGCCTGCTCCCTCCCTCCCCGTGTCACCCCAGCGCTCTGGCAGCCCCGTGCAGCTCTGGGAGCCCCGCGCTCCCCCGGAGCTCCAGGAGCCGCGTGCCACTCTGGGAAGCCCGTGCCCCCCTGGGCTTTTCCCCCACACTGCCACTGCCCCAATGCCGGCGGCTTTCCCCCACCTCCTGGGCTATACCGCCTCTGCGGCGCTTTCTCCAAGCTGCCCGGGCCACGCCGCTGCTGCCCCGATGCTGATGGGCTTGCGCCGCACTGCCGCCGCCCCGATGCCGCCGCCGGGCAGGCTCTGCTAGGCTCGGGGCGGTTGCGGGCTCGCACTTCTTGTTCCCCCTGCTCCCGGGCCAGGGTCAGCACTGCCCGGCTTCTGGTTCTGCTTGCGCCCGGGCTGGGGCCGGCGGCAGCTCCCTCCCTCCCCATGCGTCTCCTACCAGCCGTGGCCGCCCGCTCCCGCCCCCCCACCGCGACTCAGCGCTCCCGTGGCACCGCCCCCCATTTCCGGTTTGGCAAATTTTGCAACTTTGTCCATTATATAAGGCGCACCGGACTATAAGGCGCACTTCTGTGTTCGGGGGAAAATTTAGTCAAAAGGGTGCGCCTTATAGTCGTGAAATTACTGTAGTCTCATTTTGTTGTTCCTCTAATGAAAAGTCTTTATTTTCTAGAGCAGTTATGCATAAGGCGGAGTAGACTGGTTCAGGAAACAGAATATGTTATAATCAATTACAGTAATTTCACGACTATAAGGTGTACCCTTTTGACTAAAAATTTTCTCCCCAACCCAGAAGTGCGCCTTATAGTCTGGTGTGCCTTATATGATGTAAAAAGTTGCGACATTTGCCACCCCGGAAGTGCGAGCCATGAGCCATGGGGGGAGCCGGCAGTGTCACGGCAGCCGGGCGGAGGCGGGCCCGGGGGCCCATGGCTGCCGGGTTGAGGCGGGGCCTCAGCCAGCAACTGCACGGGGGGAGCTGAGGGCGGAGCCTTGCTGCAAAAAAAAGCATGCCCTATAGTCCGGTGTGCCTTATATGATCTACAAAGTTGCGAATTTTGCCGACTCCCGGGGCGTGTGCCTTATAGTCCGGTGCGCCTTATGGTCGTGAAATTACTGTATTTGTACTTGTCTCAGAATACAGCAATAATATTTCAGGGTTAGGATTAAAAAAATGAAGTATTTAGTGGGAGAGAGATTTATTTGGGAGAGACATTATTTTCAGCATAAATGAAGCAAGTGACTGACACTTGATACAATCAAGGACCAAGATGCACAACAGGCAGTAAACTGAATAAAGACTGAGATGAAGACAAGTATGAAAATTTAATTTTTTAATCTATTGTTATTATTTTAATATGTTCAGCTTCTATCTACAATTATAGAAACCCACATGCCAAAAAATCCTTTTTACACATGCCATTAATATGTACTATGCAACAGTAAACAATTCTTTTAATATTATGACCATCAGATTTCAGTTGATTCAGCTGTGAAAAAAATTTCCAAGATTAAATAATCCCAATCTTTTCAACTACTTTAATTTATTAAAATTAGTTTAGTCCAGTCCACTTCTTAGGGACTTTTTTATGTTCATAAGCTTTTTCAAATGTCCTTCCTTTTAAATGTAAAACTGATTCACTGCTAATCTTGGCTAACCACAGTGTTCAAAAAACAGTGTAAGCTAACAGAACTAGACTGATCCTGAGCTGTTGCTAAGGCAGTGTGCACAGGTTGTCCTTGCTTCTGCAGGGCTGTTACTCCTTGGGGCAAGAGCAGGGCACACCCCTAGGTGTAAGAGATCATATAACATTTCTCTCCTAAAATCACTTCCTAGTGCTTCAGTCTGCTGCAGAAAGGTGTTAAAATGCTACTGGGGCATCAGGATAATAGCTATAGTGTTCAGATTGGCAGCTATGACTTTTGTGAAGAACACCAATGCTGCCCAGTCAATAAATGCCTAGATTAAAAATGGTTTTTATGTAACCAGCTGAGGGTGTTCACCACACAGAAGAATATCTGTGTCCATTAGCAATGAACTCACTTATACTTCATGGGTTTTACTACAGTAAAAATTATATGATTTCTATCCAAACACTTTTTGGAAAGGTGGTTTCAAACATGTAATGATTAAGCAGTGTTTCCTCTGAGGTGAGTTTCTTCAAAAAGTATTAATTCAATTCCTCAACGGCTCATCAAGTGATAAGATCTTGTCTATACTCCAAATTAAAGCATGTTCCTGATGGCCTACATACTTCTGTGAGAAGCTCACTACTTCTGAATTCTGAGGAATTATACCTCTTAGAAATGAGATCTCACCTCAGATTCATGGACTTGCATTGTGTATGAGGTTTCTCAACTTTGTTTCTAAAGGTACGAATGGGAAACACACTTCTGTTTAAAATCCTAAATGAAAACAGATCAAGTCAATCAAGCAGGACAGACATTTTCTTCATTAAAATGAAAAAGCGTATGTGATTCCAAACTAAAAAAGATCAATGAATAAAAATTTTAGAATGTAGAATATGTCATTTAAAAAATATATGTCAACGATATATTAAAAAAAAATATTCTAAAGCCTGTGCTAACAGGTTTACTTTGGATAGTAATTTATTCTGAGTGCCTTCTTGACATACTTTGGTAAAGTGATATTAGATTATATTTGTTTCATTATTCTTAATTCAGTTATGCAAACTGATATGCCTCTGATTTTTTGGGGGAGCCATAATTGTGTTTATTTATGATTTATCTCAATGGAACCTCATATAATCTAGTGTAAATCAGAAAAATCCTATAAAACATGTTGGATGTATTTAGATATAAGGCATCAATACATACATTAGGTAGATTTATCAAATTCCTTGTCTTTCTTTCTTTAGGAGTGGAAGTCAGCAGATGAAGAGTAGAATTTAGATATTTGGACACCAAAAGCTTTAGGCTAGTATCTATTGAGAGACAAATAAAGAAACTGACCCACAATTTAAAGTTTCATAAAAAGTTTTAAAAATTTGCTGTAAGGTGCCTGTACTATACACCTAAGTATTCAGCAATCATGAATGTGTCATAATAAATATAAAGCTTCAAGAATTCTAACACTATTCAGAGACTTTTTGTTGTTGATGATGATGATGATAATTGCTATTATCCATCCTTTTGGCACTAATATTTTCAAGAATACTTCTGACACTAGGATAAATCAGAGATGCAATAATTTATATATTGACAGTGGGCAGTTCAGTTAGTTATGTGAATCCAGGAAGAGGATTCTGCAATTAATCAGTCCCCAGAAAGTTTGTACTCTTTTATTTCTCTGCTGATATACTTTTCAGAACAGATGACAGATTATTAACTTTTTCCTCTCTCCTCAGAGTTACCACAGCCAGCTGAGTGATTGTGACAGATATGTATGGACTGAAAAATCATGTGGTTTCATGAGAATAGACAAACACTTTCCTCCATAATAAATTAAATAATGTGTGGCTTGGTCTTTTCTCTTGTTTGCAGTCAAAAATGTGTGAGAAAAAAAGCTTCTATAAACATGTGCCAAGTTGTTTATAATTTTGTACATCATCTCTAAATAAACAATATACAGCTATGAGCAAATGTAGCTCACAGCAATAGCATATTATACACAGCTGCAAATATTGAACCTAAAAACATTGAAAAACTTCCACTACTTTCAAATTTTCAGATGGGAATGTACAGTTGTTTAAACCCTTTAATTTTCTCAAACAGCTTGAACCTTTGGAATTCACTAATTTGCATGAATTCTTATTCCTTAACAAAATTCTTTTCAAAATCAGCTTGATGGATGTGAATAACTGAAGCTTGTGATTAATTTGTCTCCATAGTTTCACAGCTAATTATTGTTAAAAATTATATATCTTCTTTTCCTAATCTGTAGTAGTGTGGAAGCAGGCATACAATTACTCAGAAAGAAAGAAATTGACATAGGGAATACTCTTATCAAAAGATAATTGATTTTTCAAGTCTTTGACAAAGGAGTCTGTTCAAGATATATACATTTACCTTTGTTTCATCCTCAGAAATTGCAAGTCTAAATGAGAAGATTCTTCTGTTACAGGGAAGAGGATTTTGGCTGAGATGAATTCCTATTAAATTGCTTAACAATATTCAGAAACATGGCTCTAGGCTTGAGATGACTACTAAAGGCCTGGGAAATGTATCTTCAGGAGATATAGCCACTTGAAATTCAATAACTGAGGCAAGGGTTGAAAAGAAATGTAAATTATAGGAATATATTTTGGGAAGGTGTGCCCTTGAGCAACCGCAGAGTCCAGGGATGTGTGCTAAATAAGGGGAAGTCTGAGACAGCACAGGGACTGAGTATATTGAAGAGAGGCAGGATGCACCAAGTGAAATAGAAAGAGAGAACAAAAGAAGGCTTGAATCTCAGGGTTAGGAAGCACATCACAGTAACACAGAAGCGGTAGGATGGGCTGAGTAGTTACCAATAGACCTATTTTGATACCTTCTATATCCTAGAAGGGAGAGAAGAAAACGTTGAGGATAGCTGTTTAAATAAAAACAGTTTCAACCTGCATGTTGTTGGTGAGGAAAATAGGTTGTTGGTGTTTTATCTTGAGTATTTTGATATTGCTGATTTTTTATCCCAGCTGCAAAATTCTAAGCAAATTGTCAAAAGATCTCAAGAGTGTTCAGTTGGGTTAATATCTGAAATGCAGTCTGATCAAATGGATAAAATGTGTGATATGTTGTCAAGTGACCACATCACAACGTTTCATAATCCAGATTTATATTCTAGGTTATGCATTAATTTATTGCAAATAAGTATTCTTGAGAAGAAAGAAATCCCTAGGAGTACATATAGAAGAAAATAATAAAAACAAAATAAGCATCTATTAGATTTAACTAAGCTTGTACATTTGTACATTCTATTAGAATTGTGATAAAAAGGAAAAAAATCTGCTTATTTTTCAGCTTGTAACATTATTAGATACTGAGGACCAACAGAGTATTTTACTGTTTGCTAGTGAACCAACCTTTGAACATTCAACATTTCTCAGAACTGTAACTTAGAGTCTTCAATGACCTTGGGTATATTTCCATTTGGGTATATTTCCATTTCTTGACATGCCATCAGCATTATTTAATGGCATAAACTGGGTGTGTTCAAATCCCTGCATATTGGGCTGAGCAGTGCAAGCACCTGCCAATTCTGGAGGGACTGTAAAGGTACTGTCATAAAAAAATTAGTCATTCTCAGAAGCTGGTAATATCAACATGGGTTTATGGCTCTAATATTGTAATGTAATTTAAAGGAATGGAGGTATGGTATGGTAAAATAAGCCTCAAAAATTGCAGACATGGCATGCAGCATAGGGCATACAGGTATGGAGTACTTGGAGAAAGGTGCACTCCAGGACCTGGAGACCCCACAGCTGCAAACAACTCACCAGTGAACAGCCAAAGAAATGCAGACCTGGAGGTGGACAAAACTGGTCTTAGGGGCAACAAAAAAAACAGTATCTAACATCCATTAACCCCACCACAGGCTGTAAATTCAGGTGTAATTTGGAACTACAACTCACTGAAGAAAAAGAAAGGTATATAAGGATGTTAGCAAACATATAAATATGATCCTGAGTAGATTGTAGAGCAAGAAAGGTAAAACAACCAACTCAAATATCATATTACTCCTTGACTACAGATGCTCACAGGAACACCCATTGTAACACACCCCTGCTGCCAATGGCAGCAAAAGGAACAGAGTCAGGGTGAGCACAGCATCTGGAATAAGTTTGGAAAATAAGAAGCCCATATATATAAGAAGTTCACAAGTTTTATTGTGGAAACATTTTCTGCACAGATGAATCTTAAGGTTTCAATTATGTCATAATTTTTTGGCCTTATATTTGCGGCATTTACTCCAGACTCCTGCCTTTAAATGTCAATACATAATGACACACAATGATGTGTAGCAAGATAATAGCAGCAATATAACAACCCAAATATGATAAAATACATGGAAAGTGAAAAAAAAAAAAATAGAAGACACTTGCTGGGTTAATGAGAAGACCCCTTCAGTAGTAAGTGAAAATTCTACAGAAAACTGTGTTTTCTCTTTCTAATTTGGAGATGTGTGCTCAGTAATATATAAAAAGCAAGCTCATATGACCTAACTCAGCAATTAAAAAACTCGATGCTCTCTAACCCCTATTAGAACCAATAGTTTAAACTAGACACCTTTAGAAGATGATTCATTACATCCAAAAAACATATCTAGGACTGATTGTTCATGGGATGCTTGCTTTTCTTCTAACTAAACACGGCAAACTAAACAAGTATTTCAGGTTAGATACCAAACTCTAGATATCCGATGTTTCATAACATGCAGTCAGTAAATGAAGTACACCTCAAAGTTTACTGAACAAATGGATTTGAGCTAATCAAATACAAGAGTTTTGCAACGGGATCTCCAGAAGCATTCCCATTCTAGCAATCTCCAAAGGCTGATAGATAAAAATAGGGTTTTTGAGTCTGTTGCTTTTACTGCCAAAGCAGTAAAACATATTTTGAAGTGATTGACTACTGTTTGGAAAAAATCCCATGTCTTGGAAGAAAAGAAGCTTCAAATATGAAGTATTCCTACCTATCTATTTAGGAATTTCGTTCACATATATTCTAAATAATAAATTAAAATGGGCAAAGATTATGCAACCTTCCCTTTTCATATATGGTGCTTTTATCTGCATCTGTAATTTTGATTAATTTTGAAAAATGCCCTAAATTTAAATTATCTGAGTTCACTCTTAATGATATTAAGTTTGAACAGTTCAGCAAATAAGTTTTGTTTTTATTTATAATAAAGGGATTCAAATCTCTCAGTAAAAAACCAAAAAGAATTCTCAGAGATTTCTCTAAAGTCTGAAAATCTTTTGAAATAGTGACTTTTTTGTCATAATCACTGTGGTGATAATTATCTCCTTGTAAGATAAATTTGTCTTTTGCCTATTTAGTAGTCTGTAAATCATGGATACACAATATGGAATTCCCTCTAAATGAAGACAGACACTATAGTACTTAAAAGTTTGGAGCAATATTGATTGTATACGCTGGGTTTTATCCCTCCTGGAGATAGTGATTTTGTTTGCAAAATTCTGTTTTGTTGCTAATTCTCTAAAATGATTAATTTAATCTTACTGAATTTGAAATGTGTCTAGACATCAGCTTTTCAAAGTGAGTACAGAATTGCAGGCAATTTTTTATGTTTTCTAGTGTTTGAATTTCATTCATGAATTAAGTAGATACTGTGCTCTGTTGACACATGATATGATATCAATAAACATTCAATGTTGAAGACATTGTTTCAAACCATCAATTACCAGACCTTGAAATAAATCATATGATGTTATTATAGATGGTAAGTCCTATGGTCCTTTGTATTTTAATTAACTATGAAAAATATTATAATGACCACTGTACTTACACACTTCTGAATTGATTGCCTGCCATACTTACTGAGTAAGAGAGATTGTGGATAAGATATGAGTGAATATGGTGTGTCAGTCTAATGTTTAGAGAACTTACACAGCAGCTCTGAAATGCATAATGTTGTTAAGAAACTTGTTCCTTTAACACTAATGATTAGGATCTTGTCATTTTGTCCAGAGTCCAGAGACAAACACATATCTCTTTTCCTCTGTACTGACAGTTTCCATGGAAGATGAACACATTGCAAAGCATCAATTGTAAAAAAACTCATGTTGTGTAACTGTACATTACTCTTAATGGCACAGACTTGCCATGTGTTTTACTTTTGGGTTTATTTCTATTTGGAAATTAAACATGGTTAATAATATTGTTATTCATACTTAGTTTAAGATAATTTCACCTCAGATATCATAGAGTTTAAGGACAGGGACACTAGGAAATCTTTAGTCCAAACTCCTGCTTTAAGCAAGATGTGAACTGTGAAGTCAGGCCGGGTTAGTCAAGGCTTTATCTATCCTATTTTCTAAATTACATAAGATGAAGACTATAATCTCTCTGGGAAGCCTGTTCCAGTATTGTTTCCAGTTCCTAGTTCCAGTTCCTTGATGTTCCTTGATCCTTCTGCCCTGCTTGGCAGAAACAAGAAAATCCTCTGTGTTATCAGCACTGTTTCCAGCACAAATCCAAAACTAGCCACTATGAAGAAAATTAACTCCACCCCAGCCAAAATTATCACATTTACCATTTATAGGGAGATAAGTGCTAATGGGCCCTGTCATAGGATCAGATTTTAAGCCAGCACTCTGAAGTGCTACATTTCAAATATAAAACTGTAAGAAATACTGAGGTCTTGAAAGGAGTCTTTTGTAAATCATAACGGTAAATTCACATGTGATGTGTAACTGCAAGCATAACATTAAATAAGTTAATTTGGTTTTCTTATTTATATTGCCTAATATCTTGTACTAAACCCTTTATTTCGAGACTTGTTCATGAACATGAAACATGTTCATCTTTCTATGCCAATCCTGAAGAATAAAGAAATCTGTGCAATGAATTCTAATATCCTTTCTCCATCAATGGTAATTAATCACTACTCTGGAGAGAGAGATTGGTATACTCAGTAGTGGTGTTATCTGCCCTGTGGCTTTGTGTCTGGAAATATTTCCCAAAGCACAAACTTCTGGTGACTTGTCATTATGCAAGGAATTTCACTTTAATTTTTAAAGGAAGTTTGTATGACAGGTGAAGAGAGTTCCAAGTGAAAAGGTTAAGTATTTGTTAGATAATTTTGTTACTAGATTAAAATGTCAATATAAGTCAGTATATGTTAAATTATCCTTAAAAGTATGTGAGTGAGAAGCATAAAGGAATGCCATCTGTCTTAACTTTTACTGTCTACTGCAATATGGTTTAGAAGAAAGGTGCTGGAGGAAAGGGGCAAAACCACTCCAGTGCGCAACCACAGCTGCAGGAATCCAGGCAGAACTTTAATTATCAGGGCAAGAAGCATGAGAATAAAGCAAAGGATTTGTGAGAAACAAAGAAAACAGGGAGCTAAAGCACCACAGCAAAGCGCAGAAGGCCATTTTTCCTATGGTTCCACAAAGTAAAGTGTAGAAATTATTTCAAACCCGGGAACTGGATTAACAAGAGTCGGGGAACTGATAGCAATATTGTAAGAAAAGACACAACAAAGACTGTTTATTATAATTTTTCTTTGCTACTATGTGTTTCTTTAAAAGTTTATTGTTCTTATTATTGCTTTACAAAACAAAGCCCTTGTATATTAGAGTGAAAGTGCAGGCTGGTCCAATTCAAAGCTCTGGTACTTTGTGTCACTGTTGCTAACATTATTTTTTCCACTGCATAATGAAAACATATACTATATTCTAGTATAAAATATTATTAAAATACAAATAAACTCAACATAAGTTAGCTAGAGTAAAGGGATTTTGGCTAGTCTGCTAACAAAATGCATCAGGTACCCTATTCTTGACTTGAAGGGCCACAAAAACCTTTAAAATGGAGATTGAAATATTTGACAATATTAAAAAAAACCTCAAAAATTCTGGTAGCACTAGGAAATGGACACTTCTTTCCAAGTACTTTGCTTATAGCTGCCTTTCTGATTTTAAAACTACTCATATTTCGTAGTAGTTAGATAATAGGATGAAATCCTTACTGTGAGGGTGGCGAGGCATTGGTATGGGTTGCCAGAGTAGCCATAATGCTCCATCCCTGGAAATGTCCTAAGTCAGGTTGGATGGGGCTTTGAGCAACCTGATTAGTGGACTGTGTCCCTGCCCATGGCAGGGGGCTTGGAAACACCTGATCTTAAAAGTCCCTTCCAACAGAAACCATTCTATGATTCTATGATTCAGACTGAAAAAAACCCCACAAATGCAATCTAATTAGTGAATTCAGCCTTACTTGACATGCAGTATTATCAGTCAGGCCAGTTCTGTCAAATCTGCTATGCCATTTTTCATTGCATGAATTTTTAGAAATTAACTCTGGACTGTAGAAATTAGCTAAATTAATTTTTTAGCTATTTAAGTGCTACATGATAGTATCACAGTATCTCATGACACGAGTAGAGCTACATCTCCAAAGACACTGCTCTTGAAGATAGAACCAAAAAAGCAAGGAAGTTTCTAAATACTCCTTATTGTCTCACTTTTTATTTAACAACTAATGTTATTTTTTTTTTCTGGTGTTAAGGCTGAGGATGAACTGGGATATCAAAAAATAAAAGTTGTGTGGATATAAAACCAAGAACTAGAGGAAGTAAAAAAATGGCATAGGGAAGTCAGAGCTCAGTATGGTGCAGACTTCTGGATCACAACTGTGATGTTTATAAAAGGCATTTCTTCCTTTTGTGTCTCAAGTCTAGAGTTTGTGTGCTTATTTTACTTTTGTTGCTGTTGGGTTTTTTGTTTGGTATATTTTTATTTTCCATTATTATTTTTATTTTAAATATATTTTTCTAATCACAAACCATTTTCTTTTTCTGGACTACCAGCCAAAGCCCTTATTCCTCAGGGATGAAGAGTTATTGTTTGCCTGGCAAAGACTGAAGGATTACAGTGTGCCTTTCTCCTCTGGGGCCATCTCCAGAGATGAAGCTGGAGCAGGGAAGGCAGCAGTCATGAAAATCAGCTCAGACCAAGGTGAGTCTGAGACCCTGCACTGCTGGGTCACTACACAGCCTGAAGCCTTCTGGTGTTAATGGCAAAAATCACATATTCACTGCACTACACAAGCTTTACAGTCTCTCACAGGTGCAAGAAACTGTCAGCCAGCTAATCAGTAGTGTCTTTACCCTCTAACTGGCAAGACAAAAAGGCAATCTGGTGTATATATAATGAAAAATTTATGATATCCTCCTCAGAAAGCACTCTAGATTATGCATCAACCTATTTCTTTGCTATCCAAAACTGTATATTCTTGATTTTATTCATCTTATTATGGAGAAATTATGCAGATCACTGATTTACAAGATAAAGACTCCTGTAAAGTTTCATCTATCCTCAAAGCCCACAAGAGCCACTAAGCCAAAAACGTGGGGGGTTTAATCCTTTTCCTTCATTCTGACATGTTTTCAAATTTTGTCTTCTGTTCTGTCTTCATGTCATTGCTTCTTATTCAATTATAAATATATTCTGTTTATTTTTTTTTCTTATTTTTTTCTAGGATAGTTATTTTTTCTCATAATTGTATGTATGAGGCTGTGTTAAGGACTTGTACTGAAAACAGTGTTGATAACACATCAGGGCTGTTGTTATTGCTAGCAGTGCCCACAGTGGCAAGGTCTTTTCAGGCTGTGCAGACAAATGGCTACCCCATTCCTGGGACTGTTCGAGGCAAGGTTGGAAGGGGCTTTGAGCAACCAGGTCTAGTGGGAGTTGTCCCTGGCCATGGCAGGAGGGGTGGAACTGGATGATCTTTAAAGACTCTTCCAACCCAAACTACTCTATGATTCTTTCACACAGTGCCCCCCCAGTGAAGAGGTTACAGGTGCATGAGAAGCTGGGAGGGGACATGGAGAGGAATGCTGACCCCAACCCACCCAAGGGATATCCCAGACCAGATGACACTATTCAGCAAGAAGAGCTAGGGGAAGAAGGTATGAGTGGAGGAGTAACTTCAAGTTACTTCCCTTGTTGTCCCAGGAAACTGCAACATATGATGGAGCCCTGCTTTCCTCAAAACAGCAGAACATCTGTCCCCTGGTAGCCACTAGTGAATGAATTCCTTGGTTTGCTTTTCCTGCATGCATGGCTTTTTTCTTTTCTTACTGAACAGTCCTTATGTCATCCCATGAGATTTTTTACTTTTACCCTTCCAATTTTTTCTCTCCTTTCCACTTGGATGCCCTGTTTCTGGGCTTGATTTCTTGGCTAACTGTTCAGTCATCCTAGCTTCTAGGAAGCTTCTTTCTAACACCACTGACTCATGTCTGATGCCGTCCAGTAGTCCTCCTCCAGCAGTCTTTTTCATAAGCTGCTGTACACTGCAGCTCCTCTTTGCTTTTTGCTCTTTTCCTCCTCTTTGCTATAGTGGCATGTTATGGCTTCTACCTCATGTCTGCTCAGTTTTTGACTCTGGACGAAACAATCTTTTGTGTCTTTTTTTAAAAAAGGGCATATTAATTGAGATTGAAAAATGAGAGTAATTATTTATGTTACCCACATTTTCAAGTGCCCTGATGAATGGGTGCCATTATTACATAGTACTCATTTTGTTATTTTAAAATAATGCTGCTGCTGTTGGTAACTCTGACTCATTTATAATCCACTCTCATTTCAGCCTGGCCTGTGACTCTCCTGTTACATTGTATCGTCAAAAATTTGAATATTTGGATTAAGAGTCTACTGCTGCTCTTTCATCTCTCTAAACATGAAATATGTTTACAATTAATATTATTTCTATAAATAAACACATGGAAGATGCCTTTTTAAGTACTCTCTTTATCTCTCTAAATCTCTCACACCCAGAAGAGAGGGGTGTGTGTATTTGTGTACACAGGCTGTTTTTAGGAGATTCTCTTAAGCAAAGATGTAAAAGTGCTGGAGTCATTGATGCAGGACCACAATCAAATACATAAACAGTGAAATCCATTTATGCATTTGCAGGTATATAGTTGTGATTATGGGCTTATACTTACAAACACTGAAGAAATTATTTTTTTGACGAGGTACGTAACATACTGAAACATTTCAGTTCATACACGTGACAGGTTTTGATTTTTGGACTCTAGGGTCAAAGTTGCAGTGGCTTTTTTGTGATCATGATCAGTCAGCTGGAAAGCTTTCAAGGGATTTACATGCTCAGAGCACTGTTCTATTATATTTATAAATCACTGTGAAACAAAATTAAAACAAGAACTGAACTCTTGGAAATGTATCAAAATTATCAGGGTCTCTTTCTCCCTAAAGAATGATAAAAGATCTCCTGTATTAATGGCTTCTTCAGAGCTAGTGGAATTATTTTGAAACATAAACTAAATAATCAATCAACAATCATTATCTGCCCTGTGTTGAATTTTGTCTGCTTTATAGGCAAGACCATTGGTGTCCAGGATGGATTCCAAATGAACCATGGGTTAAAAGCCTTTTGCAAACTATTTAAAATCCTTTATTTGGAACTCTAGCATAAACTACCATACAGAAATAAAATGTTTAATCATGAATATATAGACCAATAATTTGTCCACATATTAATAGACAAAGCATTCAATTCTAAATTGAAATGACATGGTAAAATACCAAAATGTATTACCAACCTTAATTAGGTAATACTTCTTAACACCATACATTTCTAGAAAAATAAAGGTAGTTTCTTTCATTTTTATTTATTTGCAGGAATGCTGGTCTTTCTAGTTGTATATACAATTAGCTTTTAATCACATAAACTTTGACCAGTCTTCTGTTCTTTTGAAAGGATGTAACAATATATATTTTTTTTTAATAACAGATGGCCTGATATAAAAAATAAGTGACTTTGCTTTCAAAAGGCACAATTCTATATTTTCATGACCTTGATTCATTGCTATGTGGACAAAGTTAAAGAAGAGATAGTGCTGAAAGGTATACTATCTGTTAACTTCAGAGTGATTAATGTCAAGACAAGTTATCAGGTATCTCAGAGTTGAGAATCCATTAGCTTGGGAGAAAACTGAAAAACCAAGGGGAAGAAATAAGTCATAGTAATAAAAGGAGATGAAGAAGAAATGCAGCTCGCTTGACTATAGATTGATATGCGCTTGTAGCCATACTTAGTGCCAAAAGGAAATTCAAATTACTGCTCATGTTCACTCTGGCTTTACATTTAAAATACCACAAGTTGACCAGTAAGCACTAAGTGCTTAAGTAAGAGAAAAATAACAGATGCCAGCAGCAAACCAAAGAATTTTTTCTCTAGAGAGAGTTCATAGAAGCAACAAAACCAGTTCAAATACAGGAGAAATTTTTATTTAGGAATTTTTCCCCACTAACATAATTACAAAGAGAAACCTAGGCTGTACTAAATTGAATTGAAAGTTTACAATATAATTTAAATCAATAAAATGCACAGAATTTCTTTTTATTCAGACTCTGGAGTTCCTCAGTCTACTCAATGTAATGTCTTAAAACTATTTAAAATTTTCCTTTTTCAAGGATATCCATTGAAGAAATGGAAAATATTTAGACTGAATAAATCTCAAGAGGAATTCATGAAATTTGCTTTACATTTCCAACTTTTCTGTGTTTGCAATGATCTCCATAATTAAAAAAAAAAAATAATAAATTCTTCATACAGCACAGCATTTCTCTACAGGAATGAACTGTAGTATGAACTCCATGTATGTTTCTTGTGCTAATAGGCACCCACAGAGGTTTCTGTATTGTACAACAGTTGAACACAGTGTATAAAGCCTTTCTGTGTTCTGAATAAAAATGGTTTCAGAAACAGTTCTGGCTGTTTTCTTTTTATAAAACAATAGCCACAAAAAAACCCCCACTGATATAAGCAAAGCATGCCTTAGTTGTCAAGTGTTGATAAAATGGTGCCTACTAAGTGATATTCTATGAAATTAATTGAGTAAAGACTACCTGCTGGCTTTAAAGGGTAATAATAACAGTAAGAAACTGTGAAACTGCAGCTTTTTGTACTGAGCACTTATTAAGCTCTTTATTCCTGCAGTGAAATAGATTTCTTTTTGACAAATCAAGTGAGGAGTGCATGCCTATATTCTACATCAACATGCAGTCATGGCACACCTAAGGGTACAGTGATCTTTCATGTGCAGGTCACAGCAGTGACAAATTTAAGCAGGGAGGACTGTGAGTATGGAGAGGAAGCAGGCACTGCAGCCTAGAGCTCATGAAAGCTTCTAGACTGGTGGCAGGACTTTGGAAAATAAATGGTCTCTATCCGAACTGTGGTAAAACATCCTCTGAACAAATACTACCTAATCATCAAAGCACCCACACCCTCTAATGATTCTTATATTCTATAATTGTCTAACATAGAGTTGACATATTTAAGCTCAAGTCGAGCCTACCCAGTTTGATGTGTTTGCTGCCTATCTTCAGTGATGTGAGCGAGATAATGGAGTTAAATGATATTTATTCACTTCTAATTAAAGTAACATACACCGAGGACACCAGTTTATTTATTTTTTGACACACTGCATACACACATGCTACATACCTAAGCTCAGTGAAGATACAAGAAATAGGAGCCTCTCTAAACTCCCCAAAAAGTTTGAGAAGATATAAATGATGAGGGAAAGTTATGTATATCAGTCAGAAAGAATTCACTCCATAAAAAGCAACAGTATGGGAAATCACAATTAATTTTAATAAAGCAGAGGTATGCCCAGTTATTGTAGAGACAATCATATTAATTTCATGAAAACTTACTGTAAAATACATGCATCTTAGGCATCAATGACATTTTGTCTTGCTGTTAAAATATATATTCAGTAATATCTTTATTTAGAGACACAGTTATAGTGATCTAATACTATTGATAGATTTGACACATCAGTGAGGAACTCAATTGTTTTAAAAGGACAATGATTAATAAGTGTGCATAATTAAATGCATAATTAAATCCAGTTCAATTTGTTCTAAATAATGAATCACAAAGTAAAACAAAAAAAATCTACATTTGAAAACATGAGTACACAGAGAGTAGATGTGTTTTGGCTTTTTTTTTTTTAATCCATAAAACTAAATAAATTATTAAGCCTTTTGTTCCTCTTGTCCAATGAAGCCATGGTTATCTTGGAGCTGCAATTCAGTATATTCAAAGCATATTTCTTGCATTTCAAAATGTGTATTCATTTACAGAATGCTGTTTGACTTTGGGTTTTCAATTTTTTGTAAATTATCACTGATTTAAATCCATAAAATTATGTTGGTCACACTGGAAAATGAGTGTGACACAAATGAGAGTCTGTAATTAAAAATTATTGAAATTTTTTGGGGACAGCTTTTGCTGTGGATTGATTTCAAAATACTACAGAAAAAAAGGATGCAAATCAGTGAAATGTGTAGAGTCTACATTAGATAAGAATACTCATCTGTGCAATAACTGACTAAACAGTATTTAGAAATTAGTTTCATGTATTTAGAGCTTAACAATCAAAATGTGAATCGGTAACTTTTTGTCATTCCTAAAAAAAATGTTTAAATGGAAATACTTTGTATATATATATATATATATATATATATATATATATGTATGTATGTATGTATGTATTTATGTATGTATATATTTTTTTCTGTAACTCGTTAAATACATTGAAATACAATCTCCTCTACTTTTTTTGCTTTAGGCATAGATTCTAATTCAAGGCCATCAAATCATAGACTGGTTTGGGTTGGAGTCAAACCACCCCTGCAAAGATCTGGGACACCTTCAGTGAGACCAGGTTGCCCAGAGCCCGGTCCAACCTGGCCTTGAATGTTTCTACCATCTAGCACCTACCACCTGAATAGATAACTAGAAGCCACAGATAGGGGAAATGGGAAAATGCAATTTGTTCTTACTATGATGAATAATTTCTTGGCTATATTAAGTCAAGCATTGCAGAAAAGTAGAAGTGTCATGCCAATGCTGTAGGTAGAGTTTAGAAGTGCTTGGTCACCTTAACTGGAAGGCTTTGGGTTGGCAGACTGGAGAAAGAAAAAAAACAGTATGTGATTACTGACAAATCCATTTTGTACCTGAGGAACTGGTAGGCCAGCTACTGGTGTTACAGAGAGGCAGTTGGTTATTTTACTACTGTTAAAGTTAATATACTCACTTGAGTGTGAGGAAAGAACAAAAGAGGTCAGAAAACTGTATCTTTAAAGTGTCACAAAGTTGGTGGCATGAAATGGCAACTCTTGAGTTCCTATTTAAAGAAAGGATCTAGATAAGCATACCTCTAGGAAAGAGAATAAAAATAGTATACTACTGAGTTTCAGAGCACTGGTCATCATTACTGTAGTATTTTAATCAGCTGAGAAGGAAAAAATATATCTTCTTTCATAGTCTAGGCATAGTAGTTCTCTAGTTAGATCATTGAGAGGTAATTTAGAAGTTGCAGATGTCAGAATTACCTATGCAACATGAAGTTTGAGTGCAGATATGAACCTATAGGTTGCTACATGTCACAGGGTGCCTGACAACTGTGATTTAAATACTAATCGTAACACATTAAAGGGTTCATATTCAGCTAATCAGAGGAGCAGAGAAGAAGAAATTAATGGAATTAATTCTTAATGTTTAGCTTTTTAAAAGATCAAATGGAAAATGTCAAATAATCAAGGTATTTGCAAACACCTGGAAGACAATAAAGATGCCATAAAATAGCAAAAAATAGGATAACACAACTTGTAAGCTACAAATCTTACCAAACCTGTCTATGTTTATAGAAAACAACAAGTAAGTTAATGAAATTTATGTCACATTTATTGTAATATAGCACTTGATATTGCTTTTCATAAATAGCTGAAGAAAACATTCTAGTTCTATCTCAGTTTATGTGTTATGTTGAAAAAACAAAGTCAAATAGAAAGGGAATCATTATAGAAACTCCTGCTTAAAAGAAGAAGTAGCATCAAAATTTAAATAAGCAGGATTCATGAAGAAAATTTGAATAAATTTGAGTTCATTTTAAGGAAAAAAACAACTAGTCTTGGAATAATGTGATGGCAGTTTCCAAACACAAGAAAGATTTCAAGATTTTCCCTCAAAGAAAATCCTATAATAGAATCCTGTGAATGACCAAAATAGAGTAACCCAATCCATAGACTGAGTCAGCATGGAGATCTGGATGGTGCATTGAGGACTGTTCAAGACTACACAATTTAGGGTTATCAGAATCTATGCAGATAAAGATTATGTATACTATTTTATCTTTTCTTACTATATTATTTTGTTAGCCATTATAGATATAACTTTAAATTATCATTTAGCATAAGGCTGTACAGAGCCTGAGTGCCTGTCTTCTTGGGGTTCTAACAGACTAGCACCTATTGGTAAATACTTGAATGCTAGGAAGTGCTACAAAAAAAAGGTGAGAGACAAGGACTAGAATTCATGTACTGTTTTTTCTTGTTGCAGCCTAATAAAATATTTTTTTCTTATAGGGAATGCTATAGGTATCCAGCAGTGGAGAAGAGAAATGAGTAGCTAATACTGATATTAATTTAATATTACATTTCTTTGATTTTTTTCAGCCAGTATGGAAGCCAGACAGGATACACTACCTCAGAGGATGATCTTTGCTTTGTCAAAGGCAAGTGTGAGATGTGTTTGAGCTCTTCTAAAAATAATTTCCTCAGAACACTCTTTAAGTATAAATATAGAACAAAGCTAGAGTAGAATGTAAAAACTGGCAAATAAACAAGCTGTTTACCATAAAAGCTAAAATGTTTTAAAATTCTAATGAAGGAAAGTATAAATGTCAACAAAATGCAAAATGGTATCACATCAAAGATCTTCACAATGGCTTCAAATGTTATATCTCCCTATGATGGTGCTATTGCACAACAATTCAATGGATGGAACTGATGGAAAAGAAATCCTGTATCCTGGTGCAAGGTGAACAATTCAGTACCATTAAATCATTCATCTATCATTTCTGACAAAACGCTAAATGAAACTTAAGCTACCCATCGAGAAGCAGATAACAGCAGTACCACCTTTGTGATATGCTTAAAACTACTCAACAGTTGCAATAGAGTCACTCAACAGAAACTTGCAGCATTCCCACCAAAATACAGAAATATAGGAGACATTACTGACTCAGAAAGAATGTGCTTTTGACAAAGTTCATATAAAGAACATTTTTTCACTTGAAAGATAATGTTCATCTCTTCAAATAGAAAAATGACTCCTCAGGCATGATAATGACCATAGTAATTCACCCAGTGATAAAAATATTATTAGGAGAATTATGCTTGACAGTGCTGATCCTAATAAATTTCTAGCTAATCTGTTCAGTTTCTGATTTTACTGGTTTTGCCTGGGATCAAGTAAATTTTATTCACAGTAGTTAGTATGGTGCTGTGCTTTGGATTTGTGATGAAAACTGTTCTGAAAAATCAGGCATGCTTTAGTTGTTGCTGACCAATGCTTAGACACAATATCAAGGCCTTTTCTGCTCCTTGCCCCACTCTAACATTGTGCAGGCTGGCGGTGCAAAAAGTGGTGGGAAAGAATGTGGCAAGGATAGTTGACCACAACAGACCAAAGTGATGTTCCACACCATATGGTGTCATGGTCAGCAACAAAAAGCTGGGAAAAAAAGGAAGAAAAGGTGGATACACGGACTGATGGTGTTTATATTCCCAAATAAGAATTACATGAGACAGAGCCCTGCTTGCCTGGTGATGGCTGAACAGCTACCTGCCCACTGGAAGTGGTGAATTAATTCCTTAATTTGATGTTCATGTGTTGACAGGTTTATCTTTACATATCAAACTGTTTTTTATCTCAATCTCTTTTGATCCTCTCCCCTCATCTCACTGGTGGGAGTGAGAGAGGCTGGGTAGGGTTTTCCTGCCTGCTGGGATTAAGCCATGACCCTGATTAAGACTAGTATAATATGTACAACTAAGGGCATTTTAAAATAATATGCATCAATACAAACAACTCAGTACTATCAGCTATCAGATTCCCTGGAGGTTTCAGGAAAAAAACATTGCACAGGCAAGTTTTCAAATAATTTTTTTCATTCATAATGGGTGAGACACATCCTTGTTTAAAGTAGACTTTAGGACTTTCAGTGATAAAAAGTTACAATGCAATAATTTCTTTGATAGTACAACCTGTACAGTGTACTTAGTTGGTAGAAAGGAACCTGTATTTGTCAGTATATGTAAGGGAGAGACTTTGAGCTAAATCTGAATTTATATAATTGCTGGGCTATAGACTGTTCTTTGCCAATCATTACACACATATTAGGATATATGCCATATATCACCAACTCTTTTGATCAAAGCAAAAAACAATTAAGTCTTCACATCAACATCAAGGAAATTAAGGTCCTTACCCATCTTCACTGTACAGAAGAGCTAGAAGATGCTGAAAAGTCCATTAGATCTGTGAATTGTTCCTGAATAACTTAAAAATCTGTGTGAGAATTTAGCTAGCCTGACAATATAACTGATAAAATATACATGGATTACAATGAGATTAATTTGAGTTCTGTCTTGGGACAATAAAAACTCATCATTCATTATTTTGAATGTAAGAATGTTCTATTCATTTTTTCACAACCAGTTTTATGTAATGCACAGCAGTTAAGAAACTTGCAGTCATCAGAAGAATCTCTGTGCTTTCCCTATTAATCTGTATGAATCATTTTGCTGATATAAAGTGACAGAATATAATTTTGACTACAGAGAAAAACAACACAGTTGGATGCTTTTTAAAGAACAAATACACTTGTCCAGGTGTCTCCATGTCAGGTGACAGACTGCTGCAACTTATTTTCACTGACCAGATAATATATACATACATGGCTGAGAAGAAGGCTGATGAAGCATTATATGGACATGTTCAAGATAAATCTGAAATAAAATGGTAACAGTGCCACCACAATGTATAAAGCTAAAGGCTAAGAGTAATATGTTGTGTCAGAGAACCTATGTTGATATTGCTAAGACCTTCAAGCAAAAATTGATTGAAAAAAGAGACTGCAGTGAAAAGGAAAAAATATTATGTTTTATGGCATTTATCTTACTAATTGGCTACAAAATAGCATGATAATTTACAGCATTTACAAATGATGATGCCTTAAAAAATGAGATTAATTTTTCATAAAGAAGCAATAAAAATGAATTTTACCCTATTGAATTAGTAATGACTCTGTAAAAACATATCTGGAAACACAGGAAACAGTTTAAGATTTAGGCTATTCTGATGGAAATCTGGCACTGCAAAGCTTTGGAGTGAGGGGGCACTGAGAAAGAATGAGTAAGGCTTACAAATTTACAGGCGTTGTGGTGGTGATGTGCAGACATAACTGCCCAATTTTTGTGAAAAAAGTGTTTGTGGACTAGTCCCACTTTCATTTTAATTTTTAATATTTTCATGTTATTTTCATTTTTAATATTGCCCTGGAAAAGCCTAGCAACATATAAGTTGCAATCAGTTTAGCTAAGCAAATATAATTCCTACCATTTCTATCTGGATGTTGATGATG
Source organism: Catharus ustulatus (assembly GCF_009819885.2). Taxonomy (NCBI): domain Eukaryota; kingdom Metazoa; phylum Chordata; class Aves; order Passeriformes; family Turdidae; genus Catharus; species Catharus ustulatus. Next base: position 90,564,932 of record NC_046223.1, on the reverse strand, counting down.
TGGTTTAAAGTTGTTTTTTAAGTCTGACCTATTATGTGAAGACAGCCAGCAGAATATTAATTTGTGGGGATGAAGCCAAGTGAAATAACACGTTTACATCAAGAAAATATTTACCTTCTCATCGTCTGCTGCTCAGCTGTTTTCTCTCACGTAGATGATAGGTAGTTTGGTGTAAAGGCCTTTAAAGTTATAACTTACTTCATTGCAACCTATGAATATGATACAGAGTCTCTCTGCTAGGAAATACTAATGTATTGATTTTACTGCTGTGGACAAGTCAGCAGTGACACCATTGCCTTTTACTACTCATGGTTACCTTAGCAAGTATATTACCATATTAACCTTCTGTTATTATTAATTTCTCTACCTTAGATTTTAACTAGGGATATTAATTTATTTTGTTTCTTTAATAAACTCTGAAATAATTATTAATTTATTCTAAAGCATCAAGAATTTCTTAAAAAAATTCTTAGTTTTCTCTACAGCACTCTATTACAATACTCTTTAGTTCTATAATTTAGTCTTCTTTTTCCTTTTAACTGACATTAAAACTGCTGCTTCATATCTCCTTTTTTTTCCAATTAGTATGCCTTGAGGATTCCTATGAGACTGCCATTGAGTAAGCTGAATTGAAAATATTATATGGTATTAGCAGGAGCACATTATGCTGAATACAGTATATAGCTCAACCTGGAGAAGGGGAGATTGAGGGGACATTGTGATCTTCACCATCCTCATGTGGGGAAGCGGAGGGGCAGGCACTGATCTCTTAATTCTTGTGACCAGTGACAGGACTTGAGGAAATGGCATGAAGTTGTGTCAGGGGAGGTATAGGTTGGACATCAAGGAAAGATTTTTCACCCAGAAGGTGGTTGGGCACTGGAACAGGCTCTCCAAGGCAGTGGTCACAGCACCAAGCCTGACAGAGTTTAAGAAGCCTTTGGAAAATGCTCTCAGACACATGGTGGGATCTTGAGGTGTCCTCTGGAAGGTTAAGAGTTGGACTTGATGATCCTGATGGGTAACTTTCAACACAGAATATTCTATAGTTCTATGATCCTAAAAATGTAATACTACTTGGTGGTAAAAATTTGCATCGGCGATCCTAAAGTAAATAAATCAAGCCAGAATAAGTAGTTCTTTTCTGGTTGTTTAGTTGCTACTTATGCAGGTATGTAACAGCCTTCTATTGATACAAACATCAAATTCACTTCACGGGAATACATGAGCTAAAACACTTCTTGGACTGCAGAGCTCCATAACACCTTGACAGTACTACGTAGTATATTCACTTTTATAACAATAAACAATTTATATTTGGAAAGACAGTGGATCCCTATTAAATGGGCAGGGAAAAAGTATTATTTCCAGAATGACAATTGATTTGGACTTTAAACTAGAAACCAACAGAGGAGAGAGTTACCAGCAGCCTGTAAGAGACAGGGTTGATTACAGTCTGAAGGGGTGTGAATGAAATGGAACACAACCACGGCTTAAGCAAGACCACCTCCAGCATTTGCATGAAAGCAAGGAGTGCCTATAAAACACTATTATGGGAAAAAAAAAAAAGAGATTTGGTTTGGAAATCAGCACACCGAAGTGCTTTATTTCAGGTACCCCTGCACATGAAGAGTAATAGGAGAAACTGGGGGTCTTTGTGCTATTGTAGGACTATAATTTCATTGGTATCACATAGATTAGTTAGACGGTTTGTTGAATGAATGCTTCAATGGAGGAATACAGGCTCTTTAGAATCAGCAGGGCAGCCAAGGAGGAGAAGTTGCTCTCTATGTGAGTAAAAGGCAGAAATGTGGAGCTCCACCTGGATATGGATGATAAGCTGACTGAGAGCTTGTGTGTGAGGATGAAAGAGCAGAGCTGTAGAGGTGAAAGGTGTGTGGCTGCTATAGACTGGCTGACCAGGAAGAGCAAGTGGGTGATGCTGATAGAAGCAGTCTTGTGTTCACAGGACTTGACCTCATAGGGAGCTTTAACTACCCTGGTATATGCTGGAACAGCATAGCAGGGTATAAGCAATCCAAGAGGTCCTTAAGGAGCATCAGTGACAACATCCTGACCCAAACCATAGAGGAGCAATGAGGACAAATGTTCTGTTTGACTTCATGCTCACAAATAAGGAAAGGTTACCTGGGGATTTGAAGGCTGAAGGCCAGCAGTCCTCCAAACAGTTTATGGTTTGAAGAAATTTTTTTTTAAACTCTTTTTAACTGTATAACATTTTACACATTTATTTCTCCAGTCTTCCAGGTCACTCAAGTCTTCCTGTAAAACTTCTAATTCTCATTTTTATTGAAGGAACATTCTAACTGGTATATTTAGCAAATTTCATTATTACAGCTTTAGCTCTTTACTCAAGTTGCAACAATTGTTGTTGTCACTGCTGATCATCTGTCATGAGGATTTGCACACCTCACTTTCCTAACAAGTCTTCACCAGTAGGTGTAAATTTACAAAAGTAATCACCTTTCTCTGTGGGTGTCTGATGAAGATCTATAAATCACAATATTTTGAACATTTAGTGATTAATGTTCTTTGATCGCTATAGGGTTTTCACCAGAAGTTTGTAATATTAAACAAGGTGAAGCTTATACATTTTTTTATAAGAAGTTGCAGTAAAACCTGTGGATATAGAATAGTTTAACATTGTAACATCATTTTTATAAAAGCATAAGCAGTCAGGTACTATGATTTCTATTGTTGTGCATAACATTTTTCCTATTTTAAGTTTTATCAATAAACTTCCTTTTCCTGAAATCTGAGTTTGATTATTTTCTGTTCCTATGTCCTTTATATTATAATAGGATGCATCGATGTGTTACCTAACATACAATTCATTTTTGCACACAAAATTCCATTGAGGCTACAGTTGTCCAATGAATAAGCAGGAATTCATGTCAAAACACCTGAGCAGTATTCTTGCCTCCTACAGTGTCCTGATGAATGACTTAGGACACTCTCATATGGTTACCTGGAATTCAGCTGACATTATTTCAGTCGTAAAATCTTTGAAGAATTTTTGTTTGCACAATGACTGAAATTGCAGCTAGAATTAATGTGTGATATCTTCTATTTTTTTCAATTTCACAGTATTCTATCTTATTATTTTTTTTCCATCTCTGTATGAATTTCATAAGCTATTATTGTCAACCAACTGTAAAATAGTAACAGTAACCTTTTATTTTTGCTCATAAACTAGGGATTTGATTTCAATTTTTTTTCTTTTAGAAATTTGTTACTTGCTTAATTCTGAGAATTTTAAACAGTCTTCTGTTCACAGCAGCAGTGACTTTATTGGTTATGTTACTTTATTTTCTGCAGATTTTGTCTTCTTTCTAGAATGACTATTATTTTTAATATTTGCTTTGTCAGAGTTTGTGAGATTTCAGCATGCTCTCTAAGCTTTCATATCACCTCACCTTGTGTGTTTTATTTTTTTCCTCTTAGTAAGTGTAATTTATAACTCTGTAAGTGAAATGGCAGCACAGGCAGAACCAAAAAGAAATATTACATCTCTATTTTTTCATCAATATTAACCCAGTATATTGCAATATATGCTTTGTCTTCACCAATACAACTGTGATTGCTAAATATGAATAATGACAGTCAAACCATGAGCAATCTCTGTTGTATTATCTACCTATCTGTCTATTCATCCATCACCCCACTATCCAACCACTTCCATTGAAATGAATAGTGATATATTTTATGGACTTAATGGAGTCTTTGGCATATCTCCCATTTCAGGCCCAGTATTGTGCTGAGGTAGAACTCTTTTGTTCTTGGTATTTGCTGTGGTTTATGGTTAACAAAGAATGCCATATTTCAGCAACCTTTCATTCATCAGCCTCATTGACTGCCCTAGATTCCCAGCCATAAGCAGTATTACGAGCACATTCTTTTGCCTTTGTGTAAAGAGCATTTCTGGTTTTATTTAAACTACTTCCATTCCTCTTATTTTTCATTATTTTATCTCTTCTTTTGTTTTCAGGGGTTTTTTTCCTCTTTGAATAGCAATCATGAGACTTAAAATGTCATACTCTAAATCCTCATTTCTATTCAGTTTATTATTTGATACCACCTTCTGAGCCTGTCTTCTGTGAAGCATCACAAGCATTCAACTCAGATTTATAAAAACAAGTCTCTTTTTCCTGTTTTTTCCTTTTCCGCCACTCCTCCACAATGTCCTCTTTTGTGGTATCATCTTAGCTTCTTAAGTTATGAAAAATATTATTATTAAATCTTGTCTTTAAATGCTTTGAATTCTACACTGATTAGAGTTACATGAAACAGTCTGGATAATGTATCTATAAAGGTTTATTAAGAAAAGAAAATACGTATGAGCTTCTGGACATATGGAAATTATCTTGCTGCTTCCTACTGCTTGTCATATTTGATATATATATATTATTAAATAAAGATTATTACACTGGTATGTTTTAAAGTTGTGAGAGAAACAGCATTCTTTCCCAAAAGAATCTGTTACAGAACTGGCTACTGCATTAATAGATACTATTAATGATATTCCCTTTCATGGAGCACCTAGCAGATACTGAAACAATAAACGAAAATTAACAATTAGCTAGGATGTATGTCCAAACATTTTCTCATTCCTTGTTTCCCCATTTATTGACACCTTTTGATTAATCCCCTTTTGTATGTTAATGAAATGAAACTCAGAATTTCTTCATTATATTTTAGGCATTTAGTTGAAACATACAAGTTACTATCTTCCTTACTGTGATATCTTTGTTGGAGTGTTTGTTTAGAGTGACAGACTCTATGGCACACCAAGTAAGATCAAAATTAATGTCTCCACTTACTTCTCATTATGATTTTGCTAAAGTCTGAAATAAACCACTGCAGAAAACACACCAAAAATTCCAATAGTGACTCAGAGACTAATTATAATCAGTTGAGAAAGTGATACATATCCAGTGATAAGTTTTTAAACACCAGTAAGCTATTGCAGCCTCGACATTTATGCAAAAGTGAATAATCAGAAGACTTTGGGAGGCATCCTGGACAGTTCAAAGTAAAGGCTTTAAAAATACAGAAACATATCTAACTGCAGTGTGATGCACACAATTGGCCAATTAAGGACATATAATTGTGTAACAAGCTCATGAAGCTGTCCTGATCTTACAGCATGTCTGGAGGCATCGTTACAATGCATACAAGAGTACAAGAAAAAGAGCTGATTATGCAGATGTTATGCTTCAGAACTGCATATGCAGGCTGATCACTCTGGTATCCTACAACATATTACTACATATCTAAGTATTGTTCTATTGTCAATAAAGGAAATTTTATTTAGTATTTCGTCTGAAGTTTTTCTGATTCATTGATCTCGTTACCCATTTTTAATGCCTGTCTATTTAAACCTGATATAATATTTGAGATAAATTAATGAGACTCAAAACATTTGAGACTCAAAATCATGTTGAAATTTACCTTCTTCAAAAGAAATATAAGCATCTACGGTTTTTTTATCTGTCGTTGTCTTTTCTCGGTAAAGCAAAAATATTAATGCACCTGTACTCTGTGCCATTCTGAATACACCTTTCCTCCTCCTTTTATTAGGCCTTATTTCACTCTACTCCAGACTGCTACACACCCTGCAGGGAAATATCTGCTCCACAACAGTCTTCACCACCAGCTGCAATGGAATAGCTACTCTGGTGCCTGCAGCACCCCCTCCCCTTTCCTTTACTGGTCTTTACATTCGTTGAATTGTTTACTTTTTTTTTTCCTCCTTAATTCTTCAATATACGTGCAGAATTTTGCCTTTCCTTAACTACATTTCACCCAAGGTGCCCCTATATCTGCTGTGGGCTTAGCCATGACCTGTAGGGGGTGGGCTGGAGCAGACTGGAACTGCAGCTTGAACCAGACACACTATATGACAATAAATATGGCTAAGCCTCCTGAGCAACAGGGGTTGGAGTCTAGATTACTTCTGGATAGCTTATCCTCTTCTTTTTTAAATTTATTTTACATCCTCTTAAATTATTATAAGCTGTAGTTGCATCACCTGCTGCACTGTTATCACACTCTTCTTGCTTTAAAAACTTTGATGTCCTGTTTTCTATCGTACATGGAATCTGATTAATGAATTATGAATTAATTATTCAATTAATTAATGAATTATGCCTATATCTGATATATCCATCAGTTCTGTGCTCTTTTTACAAACTATTATGCATTTTAGCAGTTCACAGGTCCTGTTATTTTCCGAAGTCTACATTTAGTACATAAACATAATGTAAGGGTTCTTCAGGAATGTCTGCTTTCCAGAAGACCATTTACATAACTGTTAATTGCACTGTCATAAAGAGTATTAAGATGTTAATCACATTGTTCCTCATGCTTTTGAGGACTAACAGTAATATTCTATATAATAAGGCCTTTATCAGTAAGCATGTCTTTTAATTCACAAGAATAAAACAATTTAAAATAATTAATGGAAAAATATAATTTAAATAGGTACTTTAGTCGAAAGAACATCATCAATGTCAAATGAAATAATTTTTTAATACAACTGAAATAGTTTTTTTTATTTTCTAATTTGGACAATAGAAAGATGCCTGAATTATCAGAATGTAAAAGAAGACACAATGTAAAATGGAAGTAAAATGAATGCAAAAAGAAAAACAGCATGAGATTTTTAGAGTATTTAAAGTAAATACAACAGTAAATAAAACAGTAAATGGGTCTAACCTTATTAGTTATACTAAATCTATCTCTTTCATGAAAAATAGACTTTTTGCATACTTTAATGCACTTGCTAGTGTAATTTGCTAATGAAATATAAAGATATTAAATTAACTGATCAGATGTATAACTCTGCAAACTCATAATTAGTGAAAATATGATATTGTAGTCATCACCTGTTGATATTTGTGCTGAGATTCTTCAGCCTTGTCTGACTGGAATGGTGGTTTTTTTGGGAACAGGACTTCTTCCCAGCAATACTGAGGACTGCAAAAGGTACCTCATTGCACAAATCTTGTATACAAGTCTTTTTACAGGATGACAAAGTGAAAAATATAATGATCTGATGAACAGATGGGTACCATTAGCTTGCAATCAGCTTTGATGTCACAGTGAGGCCCCTTCCTTCCCTCCTTCCTTCCCTCCTTCTTTCCCTCCTTTCTTCCTTTCCTCTTTTTCTCCATTCCTCCTTTCTTCCTTTCCTCTTTTCTTTCATTCTTTCCTCCTTTCTCTCCCTCCTTTTCTTCTTTCATTCCTCTCCCACTTCTCCTTCAGCTGATACAGCTCGCCTACCTACTGAGCTTTACCTCACAGGTCTATAGTCTATAAAACAACTTCTATGCTGGTGCCTTTTATAACATCAGTGTCTTATTTAACTTTATGGGTATCTAGCTGAGAAATAGACTGGTGCTAAATGACATGAATCTCCAGAGCCTTGCAAGTTCAAACTCGGTATTTCTAACAACTTTTTGCATGGGAGCCCACAATATGGGTTTACAGGCTTACCTGTTCTGCTAAAAGTTTGTGTTAATGATGATGGAGTAATGTCTTTGAAGAGGCTGACTTTTGCTCATTTAGGGCCTAAGAACACCGTGTGCTCTCAGGATAAAGTCCTACCATCCCTACTTAAGTAAGACTAAGGCATTTGAACAGTGAATACACATCAAGACTTTACTTCAGAGGATGAGTTTTCAGTATCGTGTCCCAAGTGTCTTCTTGCAAATGTCATTAGATGACATTATTTCAGTAGAGGATGAAATAACTCTTTCAATCATAAACCATCAGAAATGTGTAAGAAGAACTGCAACTCCAACAGCCAGGAGGTTTTTTTCCTATCTTACAACTAGTTACACTTGCTGTATTCTGTGTTTCAAATAAGCATAATACTAGCAGATAACAAATCAAGTGGGAAAATGCTTGTGTTTTTTCAGCTAGCAGAAGGAGTTTGGAGAAAAACAGGAAAATTGGGGACAGAATTACTTGGGTATTTCACTACCATAGACATTTGTACCTCAGAGTTTCAGTTACTTTACTCTTTAATATTTTCTACAGACTATTTCTAATTCTGTGTTCAGTGTTAGTATTTATTAGCTGATAGAATCTGTAAATAGAATACAACACAAATTTCTCACTGCCTTTTGCAAGATCAAGCTGTAGCTTCACAACAAATTCATTCATTTAATGCATATAGTGTGATTATGCTAGTAATTTAATGTAGTTAAGATATGGCAAGAATTACAGATTCTCCATACTAAAATAGCACAATAATTTATAAAAAAATAGATTTAATTTCATATAAATAATAAAAAAATCAGTTATAATTTTATAGCAAAGTGTGATATCAATAATCTTGCAGTGAAGAAATTCCTTCCCTGAAAGAGAATATTTCAAAAACTTATCCATATGAAGAAAAGTAAACAACAAGAATCATACATACCTGTTTTTTTTTTTTTTTTTCCCAGAGTAATTATACTCATCAGTTTTAAAGTGCTAGGAGATATTCACTCATTACACTGTTGAGTTGATATAATCAATAAATGTGACAATTACTTATAATTAAATGCAAATCTATTAATGAAAGGGGAAAAAGACTGTGAAATATGGAAAGGTTATCAAAACTAATAAAAAGTTTTGAACTACAAATTATTGAAGTATGTAATGAAATCATGCCAGGGGAATACATTTGAGAAAACTTAAACCTACTTAGGTCAGATATCTTTATCACTAGTTAAGATTAATTGATCTGCATCATGTCTGGAAGAGTAAATACTAGTGTTATAATTATCTAGCCCAGAAGTGACAATTACCTAAACTCCTTTTGCATCAAATGATGTATGAAAAGACCTGTTTCATATTCTCATCAATTAACTTAAGGACATTCAAGAAATGACTGGATGTGGCACTTAGTGCTGTGGTCTAGTGGAAGAGATAGTGTTTGTTCAAAGATTGGACTCGATGACCTTGGAGGTCTTTTCCAATCTTAATGGTTCTATGATTCAATGAAATGCTTATAAAACATACATTAAATGATGTGAATAAAAATATTACCATAATTTCACTGAACTCACAGATAATTTGTTTTCTTAACACTATCATTCTTAACAGTATCATTCATAAAAATGGGCAAAAAACTTGACCATACTTTCTTCATTCTAGTCATAATTATAGGTGAGAAAGGAATATTTCCAGAATAATTTAAACGGAATATTTTTACAACTGAGAATCATAATCCCAATAAATACACAGCTTTCTTTGAGGAAACTGTCATACTTGACAAATGATTTTATTAAAACATACTCATTCCCCATTCTCATATCCTTGCAGCTATCTCCCCCGTCCCTTAGAGAAACACTGAAAACCACAATCTGTAGCAGGTAGATCTCTTCAGACTGACCTTTGTACTTATCTGAGTGCAAGATCTCAGAACTTTTCTGGTTTGTGTTAAACCCTATGCTTGGGCCCAGTGATGGCTGTCTCCTCTGTTTCAGTTTCATTTTTGTGGATGGCACATCTTAGAAGAGGGTCAGCTCATCCCCAGCTCAGTTACTATCTGACAAATCAAGTCCTTTATGGCAGGTGTCTGGAGAACTCTGCCAAGCTCCCACTGGTAGCCTGGGTAGAAGTAGACAATGATATGAAAACATGTACAAGTAGACTAAGATAATCCCTTGATTGATAGGTGAGAAACTTCCAGTGTAAATGTAACACTCCTCTCAATGAATGCCACAAAATGCTGGTAACTTGCTGCAATTGTGCCCTCTTATTGAGGGAAATGGGTATAATTCACCAAGAGGTGGGTGGAAAACTGAGCAGAATACCAAAGTAAAAAAAAAAATAGATGGTAGAAAACCTTTTTGCATAATATTTTCTGGGGTACTATTAAGAACACTTTGGGTGTTAATTTGGGGAATGAGTGTTAGTAGTAGATAAATTGAACTATTAGGCCGTTAAAACAGTAATTGTGCAAACAATAAATTCTTTTATATGTGTATAAAAGTATCTTCAAATTTATGACCTTTTCCAAAATAGTCTGTGTTTAATTTACCAATTAAGTAAACAGACCATTTTAAACTAACGTGCCTGCATGATGGAAACTCTTGCATAGTGGCTCCAAGCAAAACCACCTCATTCTCACAGTATCTCCTGTCCCTCAAGTGAGGAGGGAACTCATTAAAGTCTGCAAAGAGGTCAATTGGACCATTGGGAAAGGCAGGAAATTCAAGTCTCTTACAGGAATGTGTGAAAAAACTCAAATAATCTCAAGTGCTCTACCAAGGGTTGTTATTTAGTCAGTCCTATCTTCCCACTTAAGGAGCAAAATGCCACACAGATTCAACAAAACATATTCAAATGGAAAACTACTTCTCTTAATTCACTAAATGTTACCTAGGGTAAGCATATGGAGCTTTACCATTACAGAGGTAGCTAAGATATTGTTATTTTCTCTAACTTATGAATAAGTCACATTAGTTTTCTACGCATCTTCAGAACAGGACAATAACATCCATCAAAATTTCTGAGACATTCTCTTTGTTAAGAGACACTTTTTTATAAAAGCCACTTGCTGTGGTGAACTCTGGCACCTGGAGAACCTCCTTCCCAGCTGCTGAACCCCAGCCCAGTGAACCCAAACACCTGGGAGTCCCATCATTCAAATGAATGCAGCTGCTGCATTCCTGTTTGCAGGCTCAGCCAAGATGAACTTGTATGCCAGAAATGCACACATGTGGAGGACACGAATGCAACCAACTACAGAGACTACAACCAGATAAGACATTGCCTTTACCAGCACCCACCCAGAACTCACACAAAACAAGTGTACAAACAGCCAAATCCTGATCTTCTCTGACTGATAAGGATTGAAGCTTCTAGTAAAGATACACATCTCCTTACCCTTTATTTCAGAAGGACTGATGCATTTGTGAACCCCTTCAACACACAGCCCCTTATCCTCTGTTTCACAAAGACCAACACTTTTGTGAATCCTTTCAATAGCAGGGTGGGACCTCTGCTCATCTAATATTGATGCCCAGATCCTCCTACTCGACAGACAGTTCAGCATGAAGGGTGCTAATGGACTGCACATGCACATACACAGATGAACACACAATCTGCACACACACTCAGAGATCAACTTAGAGGAAAATGTAAACATTTTGTCTTCCAAGTTGCTCCCACCAGTGTACACAGTTCCTGGCACTTTTGCTCCCCTCTTCTTTTGCTGATGATGGGACTCTCATCTGCTCCAATTGGCACTAGGCACGTGAGCCACCGTCTGTCAGAGTCTGATACCCCTTGCTGGCACAAAATTTACCCTCTTACACACTCCTACAGTCTGTGGTCTTCCTTCAGCTTGCGGATGCTGAGACCCTCATTTACTCCAAATGCTGGCACCAGAGTTACTAGGACCACTATCACCAGTGGTCTCACTCAAATTGCAGACACCAAATTCAGGCACTTTTTTCTCTCCAGTTCTAGCATTGGGACCGTAGAACACACAGATGGGGAGAGAGTGAGTTTATGTGGAAAGAGAGGTAAGAGAATATTTAATAAGAAAGAATGGATAGACTACAGTGATTCAGTGCATTTCTCAGTCAGACAAGAGTACTGAGCAGAAATTGCTTACGCTCCACCAGTCTATTTTTCCATCCTTCCTTTCTGTATCCACCCCATCTGTTTAACCTGTATTCCCTTCCTCTAAATGCTTCTTAGTAAGTCTAAGCATGCAAATTCTGGTATGAATCAGAATATTCAATCATAAGAATACTGGCAAACCTAACGCTAGCTGTTTGCTGTTATGCTAAAAATCTTCCTTCAGGAAAGAGTAAAGAGAGTTTTGTGAACCCAGTGAATGAACTAAACCATTAATAACAAAGAAAAATACATAATTGAAATGAGAATTTAAATTGCTTGTCTAATAGATTAATTCTATCCTTGTGAATATAAAAAGGGTATTGGACCCAGCAACCTTTATTTATTTTGAATAAATGCCTATAAAGCATTTTGATTTTATTATAATTTTATTTACATCCCATGAATATAGAGTAACAAGTATATATAATATTTTCTTTCAGATCATGTGAACTAGTTACTGTCAGTGTCTTACCTCATTTTAGAGAAACATTAGGACAAAGTTTACAAAATCTTAAACATAATGTGCACAATCTTGTTTTTATGTTTTGTTTTCTCTGTGCAAGTTCAATATCAAGACAGAAGAATGTTTTCAATTTTCTGCCAATTTCACACATTTAAAAGAGCATTCAACTTTCATAATTACACAGCACACCTTGGCTGAAAATACAATAGAGTTGCAGTGGAGCAGCAATTGGAAAATGTCTGTTTTCCTAGAAAAAAATGTCTGTTTTCTCATAGTAGCATTCTTTTAGGTAGCTATTCTTAAAATAGCCTTTGTGCTAGCAAACACCTTTACACAGGATCGTAGGAAGACATATAGACTTAAACCACCACATTTGGTTAGGAAATAATTGTAAAATTATGCTGTATGTTAGTGAATCTGCCCATATATCATAAATAAACCAGTTAAATTCCTTGGTTTTCATCAAGTTGCGCCCCTAAATCATTACTTTATTGACCCTTTAGAACAGTTCCATCATAATATTCCTAGTAATTTATATGAGGATATTGAAATTATGAATACGAATGTCATGACCATTCAAAATCATCCATCCAGGAAGAGTTCTGATTCTTGCTGTGTATTTGAGAACCAGTGTGTCAGTGATTAAGAGTCCTCCTCTGTTAGACTGCAAGGTACTGATGGATGGCATCTGATTATGAAAAGTTTCTATCATTTATATGTTTTTACTTTAATACATGAGTAATTTGGAAGTCTGATTTCTATATTTTAAAAACTTATTTTTAAAAATCTAAGCAAATAGCGATCAAACATCAAAAATAGCTTGTAACACAGTAGAAGTTTGTACCATTATCATAATAGATAAAATTATTATTGTAAGACAGGGAAAAAAGGTGTTTCCTACCTGTAAAGCCCTTGTCACACTCACAAAGAAAAGTGTTTGGAGTAACATTGATGCAGTTACCATTGAAACATGCAGATGGCTGGCACTGTCCAACTATTTCTGTACAATTTTTACCTGTGTCAAGGAATAATAGAAACACTGGACTTTAATAAATATTTAGGGAGTTTGGTAAACTTTTTGTAAATATCAAATTTATAGCTACAGTATAGATAGGCAAAGGGAGAGAAAGGTGTTTGTGTTAACATTGTTCATTAGTTTGCACCAGACTTACTGAACTTCTAAGGCAAATCAGAAAGATATTAATCATCTTTCTGTGCTCAGCTACTGTGCTTAACCTCATCTGACATATAGATACAAATTCATACATACCTTAAAATGTTGAAGTGCTACTAGAACTGCAGTATTTATTCCTTTTTAACATGAATCTAGCTTATAGTTTCTTTCAGCATTGAGAACAAAAGATGTTCTTATGTGGAGTGGAAATATGAGATTTTTTTTTAATACACAGCTTTCTGAAAATTACAATTGCAGTTATAAGTTGTTTATGCTATTACAGCGCACAGGTCTAAATACTATATAATTATGCTTGCCTCTTGAATTATGATCATGACATTATTCACACTTCAAAAAGTGTTCAAATTTCTAATAGACTTTATGTTATGGGAGGTACAGTAATTTCACGACCATAAGGCGCACCGGACTATAAGGCGCACCCCCCGGGAGTCGGCAAAATTTGCAACTTTGTAGATCAGATAAGGCGCACTGGACTATAAGGCGCACTTTTTTTTTGCCGCAAAGATACGAGCCATGCGCAACAAAGTAACGAATTAGTAACGGAAACCCGAGATCGTGGAGTTTACTGGAAGGAGCACAATTTAGAAACATTTTTCACAGAGTGTAGGCTTTCAAAGGCAGCCCCAGGCGCCCTCCTCGTGCAGTGGGCCCTGGCACTCCCGCCTGCCCCTGGTGCCGGCAGGCGTGGCTTGGCGCAGCCGCGGGGCCGCCTCTTCCTCACGGCTCCGTGCTGCCGCGATGCTGTTTCCCCTCGCAGCTCTGCGGAGGCACTGTGCCGTTCCCTCACTCGGCTCGGTGCTCCTGCCGTGCCGTTCCTTCGCTCGGCTTGACGCTCCTGCCGTGCTGTTCCCCCTCGAGGCTCCACAGAGCCACCCCCGCGCCCGTCCCCGCTCGGCAAGGCAGCGCAGCCGCCCCAGCGCCCGTCCCCGCTTGGCTCGGCGGCACAGCCTCCCTGGCGCCCGTCCTCTCGGGGCACGGTGGCGTGGGCGCCATGGCGTCTGTCCTCTCCGGGCACGGCAGTGCGGCCGCCCCAGCGCCTGTCCCCTGCCCAGCACGGCGGTGCAGCTACCCCGGCACCTGTCCCCACTTGGCAAGGTGGCGCGTCCACCCTTTCGCCCTTCCCCGCTCGGCTCGGCGGTGCAACCGCCCCAGCGCCCGTCCCCGCTCGGCTCGGCCGCGCAGCCTCCCTGGAGCCCGTCCTCTCGGGGCACGGTGGCGTGGGCGCCATGGCGTCTGTCCTCTCCGGGCACGGCAGTGCGGTCGCCCCAGCGCCTGTCCCCTGCTCAGCACGGCGGTGCAGCCGCCCGGCCGCCTGTCCCTGCTCGGAAAGGCGGTGCCGCTGTCTCGGTGCCTGTCCCCGTTCAGCACAGCTGCGCGACCACCCCGGCGCCTGTCCCCGTTCAGCAAGGCATCACAGCCGCCCCAGTGCCCGTCCCCGCTCGGCTCGGCCGCGCAGCCTCCCTGGAGCCCGTCCTCTCTGGGCACGGTGGCGTGGGCGCCATGGCGTCTGTCCTCTCCGGGCACGGCGGTGCAGCCGCCCGGCCACCTGTCCCTGCTCGGAAAGGCGGCGCAGCTGTCTCGGTGCCTGTCCCCGTTCGGCACAGCTGCGCGACCACCCCGGCGCCTGTCCCCGTTCGGCAAGGCATCACAGCCGCCCCAGTGCCCATCCCCGCTCGGCTCGCCGGCACAGCCTCCCTGGAGCCTGTCCTCTCGGGGCACGGTGGCGTGGGCGCCATGGCGTCTGTCCTCTCCGGGCACGGCAGTGCGGCCACCCCAGTGCCTGTCCCCTGCTCAGCACGGCGGTGCAGCTGCCCCGGCGCCTGTCCCCGCTCGGCAAGGCGGCGCGTCCACCCTTTCGCCATTCCCCGCTCGGCTCGGCGGTGCAACCGCCCCAGCGCCCGTCCCCGCTCGGCTCGGTGGTGCAGCCGCACCAGCGCCTGTCCTCTCGGGGCACGGTGGCGTGGGCGCCATGGCGTCTGTCTTCTCGGCGGCCGCGGGGGCTCGGCCGCCGCCGCTTCTCGGCGGCCGCGGGGGCTCCGGCGGCGCCGCGATTCGGCGGCCGCGGGGGATCCAGCGGCGCCGCTTCTCGGCGGCCGCAAGGGATTTCCCCGCCGCCGCTTCTCGGCGGCCGTGGGGGCTCCAGCGGCGCTGCTTCTCGGCGGCCGCAAGGGGCTCCGGCGGCGCCGCTTCTCGGCGGCCGCAAGGGATTTCCCCGCCGCCGCTTCTCGGCGGCCGCGGGGGCTCCGGCGGCGCCGCGATTTGGCGACCGCGGGGGCTTCCCCGATGCCGCGATCCACCGGCCGCTGGGGCTTCGCCGCCACCGCTTTATGGCGGCCGCAGCGGCTCGGCCGGCGTTGCCTTTTGGCGGCCGCAGGGGCTTCACTGCCGCTGCTCCGATGCCGCCGCCGGGCGGGCTCTGCTCAGGGCTGTTGCGGGCTCGCACTTCTTGTTCCCTCCGCACCCGGGCCAGGGCCACCCGGGTTCTCGTTTCCCCCTCGCCCGGGCCAGGGCCGGCGCCGCCCGGCTTCTCGTTCCCCCAGCGCCCATGGTGGCGCCACCCAGCTCCTTGTTCCGCCCAGGCCAGGACTGGCGTTGGCTCCCTCCCTCCCCTCTTGGCTCCTGCCGGCTGTGGCCGCCCGCTCCCGCCCCCGCTTGCAACACGGTGCTCCCGCGGCACCGCCCCCCCATTGCGGCTTGCACTTCCGGTTTGGCAAATTTCGCAACTTTGTCCCTCAGATAAGGCGCACCGGACTATAAGGCGCACTTCCGGGTTCAGGGAAAAAATTTAGTCAAAAAGGTGCGCCTTATAGTCGTGAAATTACTGTACTTTTACCGCCTTTACTCTTTTGTAGCCACACCCATAATATATGGTGGTTTAGTCTCCTAATTCTTCTTGTTACATCCAGCTTATTTATGAGAACAGTACTGTTAGTACAAAATGATGGTATCACCTAGAACTTTCCTATATAGGCTAACAAAATGTTTTAAGCATTGTTTGTTGATAGCATTAAGCATGATGATTGCTTTTAACTGAATTGCTTACAAATCTTTTCATTAATTTGAGCTCAATTAGTACCAGACGCTTTTGGTATTATTATTTTCAAAGCATTTTACACAGCTTCCAATAATGATAAAGAAAATAGGAAACATCCTGCATACCATAAAGGTTTTCCACTATCTTATTGCACTGCTCATAATTATAAAAATATTTTTCTCACAACATTGACTTATTCATACCTGCATAATCTTCTATTGGCAAATGCATTAGTATCGAAATTATTATGCACTTTGAAAAGCAATTAAAAATAAATTACAGCAATCTTTATGCAACATAAGCTTCATTTCTATGAAGTGTATTCTATGAACCTCACTCCTTCCTGAACCATCAGCTCTGCTTCATAGCATAACATCACTATTGTGAGAGCATAGAAATTCAGTCTGACAGAGGAACATTTCAATAATTTTGCTCCGCAAGTACAAAAAGAGCTACAACAATTCTTTTTGTGATGAGAATGAATATTTCTGGTACTTTCTAAAATGTACCCAAACTCTATTGATTTGAATGCAGAAACAACATCCCCATAATTTCCTTAATCCATTTTTTTCTCCATGAAATAAAGATAATGATTAGATAAGAATTTACTCAGTTATGCTGTACTCTCTGGTATGTTAATACAAACCCAAATTCAGTTTCTCCAATGAGTTTTGGGTAAGTACTGTATAACTTGGAATATTACGTGATTTTTCTTTTTTCATTTGAGACACATTTAATTTGATAAAAACTGTATGTTAAATTTTCCTTTGAAACAACTTTAGGGGACAGAACAATCCAGAAGAAAATAGTAAGTATTTTATTTTGCTTGTCCTTCTAATTTAAGGTTTGACCTTTCAATTAAACCAAGTTTTGATTTTAAAAATTTCACTAATGTACAGTAATTTCACGATTATAAGCCGCACTGAGTATAAGCCGCACTTCTGGGTTTCAGCAACTTTTCGTTCTTTGTCCATACATGAGCCGCACCTGATTATGAGCTACATGTTACAATACAGAGTGTGATAAAATATATCTATTCTATCATCATCTGTTGAGGGTGGGGGCAGTGATCCTTATCTCAACCGCAGATATTCTGCTAATGAGCCATCCATTGAAACCAGGCAGGGCATTGTTCTTTATCTTTTCAAAACCCATCCTTCCTCCAGCGAGGCATTTTCTGCTAATCGCCCATTAACTCCCACTGTGTGATTGATAAAATTACTGCATCCCTTTGGAAGTTGCTCCAGCCAGGGGGAAGAGCCCAACATTTCTTACCAAGATAAAAACAGAGGTTTTGGGACACTAAGGGAGCCCCTTTCTCCACTGGACTCCAGAGGAAAACCGGATTTCTCCACATCACCACTGGACCTGTAGAGGGAAACTGCACCTTCTGCAGGAGCACTGCTTCAGCTGAATCACATCTGTCACTGCAGGAGGATGCAGCCACCATTTAATGGGACTGCTTCCAACGCCCTGCCTGACAGGGTGTCAGGCTGTACTCTGACTTTGTAGTACTGTATTTCTATTTTAATTTCCCTAGAAAAGAACTGTTATTCCTAATTCCCATATTTTTGCCTGAAAGGCCCTTGATTTCAAAATTATAATAATTTGGAGAGAGGGGGTTTACATTCTCCATGTCAAAGAGAAGTTCCTGCCTTTCTCAGCAGATACCAGTCCTCCAAACTAAAACAGCAACTTTTTGTTCTTTGTCCATATATATTGCCACACCTGGTTATAAGCCGCACTTTGGGTTCGGACCAAAATTTTAGTCAAAATGGTGCAGCTTATAATTGTGAAATTACTGTAATTTGAAAGGTCTTTAAACTGAAGATGGAGGGGAGTTTTGGCAAGTTGAATGAAATACTCATTTCAATAAAATCACTTACTCCTTTTCACCAGTTTGGTTAACCAGCTATTTTGCGAGGAGCTTGCTCCAAATTAATTATGTTATTTGATCTAAG
This sequence comes from Catharus ustulatus, assembly GCF_009819885.2. Classification (NCBI taxonomy): domain Eukaryota; kingdom Metazoa; phylum Chordata; class Aves; order Passeriformes; family Turdidae; genus Catharus; species Catharus ustulatus. Next base: position 90,546,633 of record NC_046223.1, on the reverse strand, counting down.
AACCTGAACTGCAGAACAAAAAGAGAAATACAGTTACTTCTGTAAGTCAGCAAGTACTTATTTATGTCTCATGCTTAAGTAGGAAAGAAACATGATAAGAACTCATTATTTTTTTCTCTACAATATATTTATGAATGTCAGCAAGTACAAACTGACTTCAAATGCCTGCAGTCTCCCATAAGTGATTCCACGTAAAAAAGACTGCAGGTGTGGTAGCAGTAGTAGGCAAACAAATGATACAAAATTCTACCTTTCTACTGTTATTGCTTTTTCATCTGTTAAGAATCGAGTATTATCTATATAATGTTTATTCCTAGAGGAGAAAAGAAATACCTGAAAATTTTGGAGGACATGTACATTCATAAGAATCTCCAGAAAGTTCTGACTTCTCAGTGCAGGAGGCGTTGTTGTGGCAAGGTTTAGTGGAGCATATATCAAACTTCTGGCAGAATGTTCCTGAATACTGTGAGAAACAATGGCAATTGTATGCTTTTTCCCAAACATGGCTTAGACATTTTCCATGCCCAGAGCACAGTGGTGCATCCAGAGACAGTTGACAAAACTGTTGCTTCACGGTTACGTTCAGACGAAGGCCCACGTTGCACAATAGCGGACCTCTCTTGTGAAGTTCTGCAAAGTAATGAGTTCCAACACCAAGCCAGTTCGGGTCCACTTGGTGCAGTCCTCTTATCTGGCAAACAAAAATCAACTGCTCTTGAAGAAAACTGGCCTTAGGGCAGTTAATAAATTCTTCCTTGGAGACATTTACCAAATTCATTCCATAGGACTGAAAGGATGGCTCAGAGGAGATGAAGAGGCTGTCACCTAATTGAAGCTGCAAGGGGCATATCTGAGGGATACTGAGGTTATCTTCTTCAGAGAGTTCTCCAGTAATACTTTTATTCATATTCCAGCATTCAGTGTAAAAGTCTGAACAGACATTCTCCCTTGGTGTCCATTTTATTACTGTAGGTTTTGGTTCTGTTCTCCATTCAGTAGTCATTTGCCTCTCACATATTACCTGACCACTGACAATGCAAAGTTGAAGAAAGCACACTACCATGTAAAATGCTGATTTCGTAGTCATTGTTTCACCTGGCCAATGGAAGCTTTCTTTCACATATGCTTCATTACTGAGAATAGCTTCAGAAAACTTGTTCCTTAAGGTTTACATGTATTTTCCATGGCAGCCTAGAAATTCAAACAGAGGAAAATATTTCTGTTTTCACATCAATTGCAGTTAAATATGAAAACCTCATTACAAAACAGAAAATGTACAACAAATCAAGGGCAACATCTAATTACTAATGGGAAACTGTAATAAGTCAAATGAACTGATCAGAACAGCAACAGTGCAACCAAAGTCAATATTTTCCTATTTTTATTCCTGCTAAAAATCGATATTTATTTAGTGCATTTCATTTTACTTTTATGCACAAGAGCTTGAAGAGATATTTTTCATGTTCCTTCCCTCTATTGACAAAACTAATGGTAATAAAGTCTGAGGCAAAATGAGGAGCTAAAAAGGAACATCTAAGTTCTAATGATAAGCTTTAACCACAGATATTTTCCTGATAACATTTTAATAGTTTATGATAAAAGTAGATATTCCAAAGATGTAGGCCTGAGAATTTTTGCTTTTCATGTAATCACTACTCAACTCTTTTCTGTTCTTATTCATTCAAAAAAATCCTTACTTTTCAAAGAATGTCTTTGAAAGCCAAATGTCCTTAATCATATCCTTGAGACTTTTATGTATTACAGTTAAAGACAACATATTACAGAGTCCTTCAGGACTATTTAATTTATAGACTAGCCTTTTCTGTACCTTGAATATATCTAATAATTTTTATTGCATGGAGATGAGTGATTATAGAAGGAAAATCAAGATAACAGTATGAAGCTTTTGCTTGGAGTCATAATGAAAATTATGAAAACACAATATTATGTTAAATACCTTAGAAATTTTCAATAGTTTTGCATTAGTAATAGTTTAATTTGTATTAAATACAAAACTTTTTTCTCTCCTTCAGCCTTTTTTTCCCTCATTATCTGACACTCTCAGATATTTATACTCCCCTTTATGATAGCGGCCCCATAACTGATATTTACAAATTAGAAAGTTATTCTAAAGAAAACTTATCTTACAAGGGAAGCCATTCAGTGCAAATAAACAACAGCATTTATAGTTTGAAATTTGTTCACATTGTTTTCATTTTTGCACAGCACATGTAAAAATCATGTGGATGCATGTGAACGGCGGCGATCTCTTTTATGGTCTGAGATCACTCACTGCACAGTAGTGGTGATTTGAGAGTTCTTATTTTCTAGCCTGAGCACCGAAGGAAGAGTCAGAAGCCGTTTTCTGAGGTTTCCAAGGTTTTTTATTCTTTCTTATCTAAGGAATTTTCTCTCTGACTTGCAGCAGTTCCTCCTGCAAGTCGTTTGAGGCACTCTGCCTGCCCTCCTGGGCAGGACTTATCTTTTATACTATAAATTAGCATACACTGTTTACAATTAATCTCCAATACATGACACCTACATTGCATTGCCCAGTTTTCCCTTAAACAAATCCAGAATTGACATCCTAACCCAAAAGATGGATGACATGAAGAAGAAGAAGACATACCACACCCTAATTCCTCCATCTTGTGTACAGACCCCTAATATAAACAATTTTTAAAACTTCACTTTTCTACCTTTTAGCACTCTAATTTATACTCTACTTATTTTTTGTGACTTTGTAATTCTTCATATAAAGAATGGTAAGTTGTCCCAGGGACTTAAATCAAACTCACAGGGGTTTTGGGCACCTTGCTAAGGCATCTGAGCCCCCTGCCCAGATTCCAGGGAAGCCAGGGGAGTGTCCTGGGTTCCCACAGATGCATATTTTTCTATACCTACACACATGTAGTTTAACTGGGTTTGCATGGCCTGGTTTTGGTGTGGGGAGGGCTAGAGGGGTGGCTTTCTCATTGTCCAGCAGAGCCAATGCCAGCCAGCTCCAAGATCAGAGATGGTAGTAAGACTTATGAGATAAAACATTTAAGAAGAAAAAAAAGTTATTGAACTGCTGTACTTCAGCCAGAGAAGAGCAGAGTGAGAACATGTGCCTGGCATCTACCCAGGATAAACACACTACACTGGGTTACCACAAAAGTGTGTGTGGATTATGATGCAACAGTACATGATTTCCTTAAATGTCCTTATTTTCCCCAAAGTTCTTCAAGTGTTTTTTGGTCCATATTCTGAACTAGGCTGAAAGATTAAAGGACAGAAAAGATACTCTTTGAGGAAAATTTTAGTTAAAGGGCTTTAAACAACTTAATGATCTGATGGCAATTATAGGATAATAATTAAGGGTCACATTTAGTCTCTCCTATTTTCATCTAAATTTAGTTTAAAACATCTAAAATGTAGCTATGTTTAATTACTAACATGCTGAACATGTGAACCCGTAACAATGACCTTTGTGCAGCAGAGTGGCCAGCATTGTTTAAGCCTTTGAAGATACCAGAAAAGCGTGGACTATGACTAACCCATAGTAATAACAGAAGACTTAGACTATTGAACTCAGAAGGGGTATAAACTAGATTTTGATCCTTCTCCCAGAATGTTTTTCGTTTTATTTTAACTACTGAATCCAAATTCTGCCTTCAAAGAGTTTCAGTACTCTAGCTGCATAGCTCCAAAGCTGTATGCTAAAACTAATTTCCTCTCTTTGCCTCTGTATTTTCACCTCTGAGAGTTAAGTCCCCATAGAATGGAAGAAAGGACACGGATCTGCAAGAAAACCACTATTCTTGTTGCTGAATACTCATAGTCTTTCTATTTTGAGCCCATTCCATTATTTTCAGAATCTCATGATGTTCAAAGATACCATTAAATAATGGGGTATCAAATGTGTAGTTTGGGTCATTTAGCATTTTTTTCTTTAAAGGTAGCAGTCTTGAACTATTATGTTCATTATAACTGCTATTACATCTGTCACTTATCAGGTATAAAAGTCTATGGTCTATATTACTGCACAGATTTAGAAATCCTACAATCAGTGGCCCATCTTTTCACACGTATTTCTTAGTAAGATTTTCTCAGGTGTTACTAAAAAGATCTTTTAAAAAGGTTATTTTTCCTTTTATACTCTTCAAAAAGAAAATATTGCATGTCTAATGCAGAAGAGTTCTTGCCCACTTACATTTTGTCCTAATTCATGTAATTATGCATCATTCTGGTGTCATATACAAATTTCATTTTAACTAGTAATGAAAATGTGCTTCCTTACAACATTAAAATGGGAAAAATCTGAACTATTTTTTAAAAAGTGGGTGGTTTCACAGTTAACAGCATTTTAACAATTTTTATTCTCCACAAAACCATGATTAGTCTTCATGCAGCTAAAAAATTATTGTGGGAGCCCTATAACTAATATTAAATAAACGAAAACACCCTGTAAAAGCAATGAAAAATTCCAAGGGAATATAGAAAAGAAATACCAAGAGACTGTTTACTTAACAATAAAATCATGATAGAAAAAATTATAGAGTGAAGAGTATAAAAAGTAAAAAGCTGTGTATGAAGTACAGTTAATATATTAACATATATTACTTAGAAAATCAGAAAGAAATTAAATAATGGAGAAATGTTAATGCCATCTCATGAAATAAAATGATGTCATGAGATGAAATTTAAAAAGGAATATGACAACTATTATACCTTATGTCTGCTTTAGGCAAGGATAAAATCTGCCTATTTATAAGCCCAGCTGACTCCGTGTAATTGATAAAGACTAAGAAAATTTCAAGACTGGGATTTGTATGGATACAGAGATACTTGAAGAAAATCCAACTCTTAAACTTACATAAGGCTGGGTGAAAAGCAGCACAATGCTCTATTTTGCACTAGACAAGAATAAAATGGGTAGATTTATGCAAAACTCCAGTAAAAATTAATCCCAAATGATCTGAATTCCTGCAGATCCTGCAGAATTATGTGTTCTTTCGATTAATAACTAGTATTACATTCTAATAACAAAATATACAGTACATTATAAGTGAGATTGGAGAAACGCCTGCAGATGATGTTTGACTTTAACAACTTCTCAGGAAAAGAAAATATATCAAAGAAGAGAATAAACCAGGAAATGCTTATAAATATCATGCCACCATGTTATGGCTAGGAATGAACCTCCACTTTCCAGCTTCTCACAAATCACATGACCACTTTGTTAAATTCCTTCCTGAACCTGAGAAGCTTTGGTAGGATGGGGTTGCAACCGTGGATCAAAGTGATGTGAAGTAATTGAGAGGGTGCTGTTACGGAGAAGGGGATGCTTTGTGGGTGCCCCCTACTCTCCTCAGGAGCTGCATTTAACCTCAAGTTCTGATCCTTGATACTCACCTGGGCTATGCTACAAGTGAGCAGGTTCTTGCCCTTATACCTTGATTACTTGGGCCTTGACCCTGACCTAAATATTTGACTTACTCTTTTGAACTCAGGACCTGTCTCCTTGCTGTTTATCTGTCTGGGTACCACCGGACCATTGGCTGCCTCTGAGCACCATCCCCAGGTACTCTCTTTCCCATATGAGTGCTATGGAATGGTGCCTCTTGTCACTGCTGTCACTGTCACTCCCCAATTCCAGCACTCTACCTTTTCATGGCAGCCCATGTTTGCTGCTCCCCGGGACTGTGATATTATGTTTCCTTTATTTCTGATGTGTATTTCAAAACAACAAATTTAAACAGGACTTAATAGCTACATGTAATAAAGGAAAAGCCATAAATTATAATTTATACTTGCAAAATTTGTTTGCAATATGCACTAATATTCTAAATGACATACCAAGTGGTCTTTTGTACATTTTTATTTTTCATCAGAAAATTAATAATACCTAGGAAATTCTGCATTAGTTATGTCAATCCTGATTATTTGCAAATGATTCCTTATTTACTAGACACCATTTAAAATATATGGCATTTGCTGAAGCAATATTGAACATGCTAGACAGTGAATTTACCAACATCTCAAAATATAGAACCCTTATTTCTACCTTACAGTTGTATTCTAAATAGAGTAGTGATGCAGACAGTGCTGGACTTGCTTATCAGGGTTTCTGGTGACTAGTCTTTTACTCAACAATCCCTATAAAATGATGGTAGGCATAACAAGTATCAAGCCAGGGAATTTTACTATATTCTAGTTTACTGTTAACTGTCATGGTTTAACCTTGTCTGACAACTAAGCCCAACACAGCCGCTTGCTCATTTCCCCCTGTTGTGATGGGGAGAGAGTCAGAAGGGTAAACATGAGAAAACTCATAAGTTGCAAAGAAGATAGTTTAGTAAGGAAAGCAAAAGCTGTGCATACAAGCAAAGCAAAACAAGGAATTCACACATTCTCATGGGCAGGCAGGTGTCCAGCCATCCCCAGGACAGCAGAGCTCTATCACAAATAGCAGTGACTTGGGAAGAATAACACCATAACTCTGTAAATGCCCCCTTTTCCCTTCTTCCCCCAGCTTTGTATTCTGAGCACGACATCCTACATCGTGTATGGAATGGTATGGAATATCCCTTTGGTCACATGGGGTCAGCTGTCTTACCAGAGGTCTCTCCCAACTCCTTGTGTACACTCAGACTTCTCGTTGTGAAGTGAGGAGCAGAAAAGACCTTGGCTCTGTATGAGCATTGTTTGGCAATATCTAAAACATCAGTGTGTTATCAGCACTGTTTTCATCACAAATCAAAAGCACAGCCCCATACTGACTCCTATGAAAAAAATAAACTCCAATCCAGTCAAAAACAGCTCACCAGACAGCCTAAAAGTCTGTTTAGTGGTTCTGAAAGTCAGAAAAAGAATCATAGAAACAACATATACACAAGCAATCTTTATGAACACTCAAGTGTCTGTTTGGAGTCTGTCCCCATTCCTCCAGGATAATCAGAGGAGGCTTTGGTGTAACAACTCTTTCTTGTTCCTACAGTCCTGGGACATTAAGTTGACCATGGCTGAAGTCTCTGAGGATGTCCATACCCCTATACCATTGAGTCTCTGCTCCAACCTGTCTCCAGCCCCTATCAGCTACCAGTGCCTTTCAAAAGAATGCTTAAAACAGGGCAATGCTGTTAAGTGCTCATAGGAAAAACAGAAATTATATAAGGATACTGTATTAAAGATAAATTTAAAATTGTGTACTGTTGATCAGGGCATGAAAATAGATAAAAGGAAGCTGGTATGTCTAAATTTAAGAGCATGGGAAGGAAAGCAAGAAGCAGACCTTACAATCTGAAATTTCCCCTAAATAAATGAAATAAAGACATCACAGACTCTGGCATGTTGAATCTGAAAAGAGACTAATATGAAAACACTAGAGGGAAGAAAAAAATTCAAAGAGCAAGTAACAGCATCAAAACCAACAACAAATCTCAAAAAAGACAGCAGTAATAAAAATTCCAACAGAGACCCTCCATGACTAACAGACATTCTAATGATGAACTTATTGTTCAGTTATGATACAGTGTCATAGTAGATCATATTCACACTCAGTGAAAACTGTGGTTGCAATACAAACTAGAGAAGAAGACAATATCCCAAGCTACTGACAATTTCAGTCTCTCTAGTTCCACTGATCACTGATGAATTTCACAGTTTTTTTGTATTCACTCATGATGCTTATGGTGCCTGGGGATGAAAAAAAATTGCTAGAAATTATTAACAATGGAAATTTTTAAGGAACCTACTGTGTTTTTGTGGTGAAATTCCTTTCTAATGCTTCTTAATCTACATACTAATTTATATACGTCATATTTAGTTTATTGCACTACAACTGTATTAAAAGAGAGAAGGCAGGAGTGGTTTTAAACATGTTTTGTCCTTTAAAACTGCTGTACTTGACAACACAAGGTTCACAACAATAGACAAGAAACCTTGAGCCCTTATTAGTTATAGCCCAGTCACAGAACAAGGTCCTGGATGTGACCATCAAGGATGATGATAAAAGAGCATTGACATTCATTGAAACAGGTATAGAGTGTTTACTTCTGTTAAGTTCCTTCAGTTTGTCTGACTAGTGTTGTATAAAGAATGAAATGAAAACAGATAGACTTAGAACAGGATACACATTTCTCATGTCCATCATCACGCTACCTTTCATTTGTTTTTTAAACTTTGAAAGTATTTAATCATGCCAGTAAAACATGTACAAACTTTTTTAAAGTGAAAACATGACTTTCAAGGAGAATGCATGAAAATTGTATGGGTAAAGTTAAACTGCAAAAGGATTCTAAAGGCAAAAGAAAAGTTTATTTTCTTGTTTTCTATAAAAGCAATATGTATATTTAAACCAGATTATCACTTTGTTTCCATTTCTTTGAAGTTTTTGAGTTCCTATGACAAATATTTCGAGGTGCATTTAGAGTAAACTTTTTTTAAGATCAAAAATGTGCTTCTGAAGCTAACTTAAAATTACCACCACATAGCACGCTTTAGTTCATTTAAGACAGCAATCTCAAAACAAGTGAATCTTCAAATGAAACAAACCTGAAAAAAATGCTTGAAGAATGTACCTAGTACACCCCACTGAGTATGGATGGTTGATCCATATGTATAAGGCTACTCTGCAGTAAAACCCCCAGATGATCAATAGCATGAATATCATTTAGTGGTAACAGGTAGCTTCACAGCTTCACTTTAAAAGTCCTCTCTTATGTCTCCATACTGCTTGAAAACATAGGCAAATCTGTGAGCTGTATGTGAACCTAAAATAGAACAAGTTTCCTAACATATTCAAGAGGTTAAACTCTATTGTATTCAAAATAATTGATCCTTAATTAGAGCAAAGGAATTAAGACCAATCTCCCTGAAAAACCCCTACAAATCTTGAAAAGAAAATTAATTTTCTTCAATTCCAGATAATATAGATTAAGTGAATTCCATTCAATAGTCTGTTAGAGAACGTATTAACTTGACATGTTCATGATTAAGGAGCCATATTTTCCAAGGATGTCTTGGCTATTACAGTACATGGTGTCCAACTTTAGTTGAGGCTAGATAGAAAGAAAGAATAAGATAATTGGAGACTCCTAGATGGCATAGAATCAAAGAATACTTTTGATTGGAAGGCATCTGAAGGATCATCTAGTTCCAACCTGCCATGAGCAGAGACACCTTGCACTTGACCAGCTTGCTCAAAGACCCATCCAGCCTGGCCTTGAACCTTGCTAGGGTTGAGGTATCCACAACTTAGAATAACAATCTGTTCCAGTGCCTCATCACCCTCAAAGTACAAACTTCCTTTCTAACATCTAATTTAAACCTTCTCTTTGAACCCATTACTCTGTCATATCACGACAGTTTTTGATGAAGAGCCCTTCTCCATCTTCCTCATAGGCCCCCTTCAGATACTGGAAGGATATTATGAGGTCACTATGCAACCCTCTCTTCTTCAGGCTGAACAGCCTCAAGTTCATCAGCCTACCATCATAGGATAGCTACCCTAGTCTCCTTATCATGTCCTCTTTAGAAGCCCTGCAGATGAGCCCTGAAGCCTGTCTCAAAACCAATAGGCAGATAATTACAGAGGCAAATAGAGATTGTTGATAAGAACATACTGTGAGAAAGGACGGGATGTGGCTGGTGAAGGAGCCCCTACAGAGGCAGGCCAACACTTTTCTGGGACAAACGCCTTGTATTGGCTCCTGGGGAAGAGCACAGCACAAGGTTTGGGTTGAGAAGCAGGCATGGACAGTTGACCAGAGGAAGACCCAGTAAGGAGGCTCAAGGCAACCAAAAACCCTCTAAGCCTGACATGATGATGAATTTGAAAAGAAAGTGAGAAACTCAGCCCCAGGTCAGGGAATAGTTAGGTGTAAAAAGGTATCCCTATGAAGCCCAGGTGATATATCTACATATGACCTTGTCTGATACAATGGCCTTGTCTATAGTAATAATCAAGCATCAATTTATTTTATCAGTTCTGGAAGGGGGGGAAAAATCTTTTATACTTTTAAACTGTTAGGCTGGTGTTTGGAGCAGTTGTGACCATTATCAAGTTGTAATTTAAACTCAGTTCTCTAGGAAAATTTGTCAGGCCAAGAATCAATCCCAATAACCAGTCAGAGTGCAAACACATTTCCTGGAGGCTAAGGAAAAGCTGTAGGTTGGATAGGTCAGCTAATCCCATTAAGCCTCAAGACTAGACAACAGCCTCTGGAAATATTCAGTTAGAAAAATGTCTTTGGGCCTTCAATGCAGGATATGATTATACTGCAGGGTATGATTTTACCATTTCAGGGAATTTGGAAGCACAAGACAAAAGAAAATATCTATGTCTATCTGAAAAATTAATTGCCCAGAATATGAAACTCAGAATATAGCTTTAGTATATTTGAGTGCTATTTTACTAGTATTTTAAGATCTATATAATAGCAAAATATTTGGATCTGTGAATGACAACAATAAATTAATTCATATGACTCACAATATTAAAGGGTTTGAATAATAATTGTCATGTCAGTTCAGTATTCTTGCATTTTACTTAATCCTTGGCATTACTAATTCAAGTTCAACAAAAACATTTTTCTAAATATTCCACAGTTGCCAAACATGCACCATCAGCAAATGAAATATGTTATCACAGAAAAATATTTAGTGGTGAAATCCCATTCTTAACACCATGTGTAAACACAATAAATCGTAGAGTCATTAAAGTTGGAAAAGACCTTTAAGATCATCCAGCCATAAACCTAACAGGGAAAAGTCCAACACTAAAGTGCACACACACACATACTCACTATAAATAACAATGTTTATAATCTATGTTCCCAATAGGCCTCTTCAAATATTCTAATATATTTGGGAGAAGCTTCTGTTCAATGTTAGAATTAATAAAGTAGTTCCATAATTTAATATATTTTAAATTTAATATGCAACAAGAGAAATTGAATGACTGGTTTATTGTTGCTAGGATTTTGCAAGTTAGTACTTGCAGGAATTAAATCACCTCTGCTCCTCCAACTACGTTCTCCCTTGCACTGATTTGGAGGGCTTGTTACTACTCATAGACAATTTAGCAAATGCTTTTTATTGAACTTCTTAGCTCTATTCTTAAAAGAACTGCAAGAAAAGAAGAAAGAGGTAATTAATGCTCCTTATTAGAGTTATATATAATTTTCTGTGTTTTTAGTTACCTCCACCATAATTCTTGTAAGAATTCATAAAATAAAGAATTTGGGACAACTGTATTTCAGGGATAATGAAAAATCAGAAAGCTCACAATTTTCACCAAATTTATTTTGAAAAACCTGAGTAAATAGGCAGATGAGTCATTCCTTCTAGGTCTTTGGAAATCACTATGAACAATGAATACCAGGCAAGTCTTGTCAGTAACATGAGTTCTAGCCATCTGAGTCAAGCTGCAGCAGCTATAGGGGGGAAATTTTTTTCACGTATGGCACAGAAAAACAAAGTAAAACCCAAAGCCAACCCTTCCTCTAGTGAAGATGAGATTAATAAAATTTTAATCTAAATTTTGAAGAAGGTGTCATGTGGCTTGTATAAGAGAATTTCAGACTTGATGTCAAAATGAAAGAGCTAACAAATATAATACAGAAATGAACATTAAATTTTCTAAAACATCAACTAAAAGGACACTTGGAGAGTAACCTAGGTTCTACAATAATCCTAAAAAGAGGATTTTAGATGATGGTGGGGAAAAAAAGCAAACTGTGTATAGAAAAAAATTTGTATCAACATTATTCTCCCGATTCTCATCACAAATAATGAACACAATCTTTTGCTGCCATAAATGTCTCAGTGCTCCTGAAAAAGTATTGAAACTGACTACTTGGGAGAAGGCAGGTATCATCACATGTTTCAGTTGCAGAAAAACAATATAGCACAGGGAGTTTTAAAAAACTGACAAGGTTGTACTTGTACTTAATTGTCTGGAAAGATCTGGTGTGGACCTCATGCTGCTTTCATTCAAGTGATGATTTTATTCAACTGCACTTGTGTTAATCGACAAAGTTTAAATACTTCTTGGCTCAGAGGTAATAGGATACTGATGCATCAAAATTAATTTTCATTGGTGTCTGAAATTTGAGGGAGGCTCTCTTAAAACAACACTGCTCCAACAGTAGATTTTGGATTAGTAAAATATATTCATTTTACTCAGAATCTCATAATAACCTCGGACAATAAATTTCTCACACAATTGTGAGAAATTCCTTGTTATTGTCCTGATCATTCATGGAAAATGTGCAGAGCTTTTAACCCTGAGGGAAGCATGCAGACTGCAATTTTCAGAGCAAAGCAGTAAGTGGTTCAATGCTTCCTGCTGAAAGCACTTCATTTTTCCAACAAGCTTTGGCAAAATTCAGTAAAGCTCAGGAGAAAAAACAAAACAAAACAGAACAAAACTGAACAAAACTGAACAAAACAAAACATAAAAAACAAAAAACAAAAAACCAAAACAAAAACCATACAAAAACAAAACCACACACTAAAAAGCCCTCACAACTCTTAGAACACTTGACAAAAATGAAAAAAATCTTTCCATAAACTGTGAAACTGAAAACCAATAGATGGCTGCTGATCCCAAAATATTTGCAGCTTTTAAATAAGTACATCACCTTTTCGGGGTTTTCTTTTTTCTGGAGTGAAATGGTTTTAAATTTCTAGGATTGCTAGAACAGAATACTTAGAAGTTAAAATTTGATCCAACAAGAAAAGAGGTATTTTTAAGCAGCATCACTAGTACCCATGTGTAATTGAATGGCATACTCTTTTCTGTGGTCCAGCAATTTCCAGAGGTATTTTGGATTGGAAAACTACACTATTGTCTCTAGATAATTTTAAAAAATCAGTCTGTATTTCCTGTAGTCACTGAAACCTCCTCTCAATTCTTCCCAAGACCTTCCTGGCTCTGTTCATGCTTGACAGTCTTTTCTGCTGTGGTTCTTGCTCATCACCTGCATTATAAGAGCATCTTCAAAGCTCAGACGTGCAATTAAACAAAGCAGCATCTTTTCCTCTATCCACAGAGAGATCTGTATGCATCCACTGAGGTAGGAAATGCATATAGCTCCATTCTCTGGTGCCCAACCACACTTAGTTTTACATATTTTATTTAAAAAAACCAAAACAAACCAACAAAAAAACCAACAAAACATAGGGAAAAAAATAAAATTTACATCCTCTTTCAGAGGAAGTAAGCTACTGAAGTAGAAGAATTAGAAATTTATAAAATCAATTGGTCAAGCTGAGAACTTTGTAAGTCTGAAAAGCAAACTAGATGATGTATTGTCCACTTCTTGATAGGAGTGATTAAAAGAAAAATTTAATCTAAACTGTAAGATTTAGGTACTAAGGGAAAAGCTTTTGGGTTTACAAGTTTTATTAAACTTATTTTGGCATTAAAAGTGTTATACAACATTTATAATGAAAAACTGGATTTTTTTTTCCCTAAAGTGTAGGTATTTAGACTGAGTTAGTAATAGCATCAGTCATGGTGATGCATAGAAAAATTTTAGGAAGACTTAAAATCAATGCTTAACATAGAGAGCAAATTTGGAATATCGTATTAACAATTATATAAATAATATCTAACATTTTTTTCAACTTATAGTAGGTAAACTGTCTTCCAAAGTTTTTAAGAATATTACATCAACATTATAGAAGCTATTTAATATATGTAATTCGCATTAATTTCTTTTCCACAACTATGTAATGAAAAGGGTATTAGTATAAGATGTATTGACTAACTCATCAAGGAATTCACCTCACATAATTGGGATTTACAATTTAATTACGTTTTATTCTCACTTCTGTGTCTTGTAAGTTTTCTGGTATTTTGTCAGCTTGTTTTGTGCATAAGCATTCTTATTCAAAAGGCAGGATCTCTTTAAAACATATTGTCTGTTGAATTCCATAACACATTGCAATTCATGAGCTATACTTGGAGATTTGAATATCTGTTTGAGGCATTTGCAATTACTTTTAGTTTATGTATGATTTAGTTCATGATCTTGCATTTTGCAATAGCATTACTCCACTTTTCCATCTGTGAAATTCAATTGTCCCAAATTGTTTTCACTTCTTATAGTCCATTATCAAAATTAAGCATCACTGTCTCCCAAAATCTGCATATCTGAGCAATATTTCTTATTTGGTCTCTCAAAAAAGTACTTGGTTTGCAAGTTACTTTATATAAAATAAAGCTGGATTTCTGCATTATACATATAATGCCAGCATACATATTTCTCAACTCTAGAAAATGTGACATTTCAGTATGCCTAGTCTAGAAGTTGTCTATTATTTATTTAATCCTTCTTTGCAGAGTCTACTGTCACGTGTCATGCATAAGTGCAGACAGAAAAATTCTGAAGTAAACAGATTTTTAATTAATACATAATTCCTAAGAATATTTAGACAATTTTATTTTTTTGAATGCTAGCTGAATTTTTATTGGTTCTTAGATCATCTGAAAGATTGAAGTGCTAGAAAAGATAAGTTATTTCTTTGCAAATCAAGATCTGTAGCTCCTGGGCTTGACTCCTGTGGAAAAGACCAGCTATAAAAATGACACCTGAGATAGGGAATCAAATCAAAGTTGAAGTATTGAGTCAAGGAGGTGATACGTATGTCAACCTTCAGCTGTAAGAATATCCAGTTTTAACAATAGAACTGTCATTTGAATTTAGAGTTCTATATTTGGCTTTCACACAATCTCAGAATGGTTTCAAGGAGCCTCTGGAGATCATCCTGTCCAAAGCTCCTTCTCAAGCAGGACAGTCAGGTTTTGAATATGTAGCCACATGGGGGACTTTGACAGACTCCCTGGGAAAGTCTCCCAAGTATTTGACCATTCTCACAGTAAGAAAAGGGTTTTCTTTTTCTAACTTAGTATGTGTCTTCTCTGTGTCATTACATCTATTAATCTCTACTCATTAATTATGAGTCATAATTTTGCTATAGGTGATGACATAAGAAGATTCTAGCCCATTGACTTGCACAAGTGTAGAAAAAGATACCTATTGCCATGTATATTTTCAAATTCAGTCTGTAAATTTAAAAGTGTTACAGAAATATTTATAGCCAAGTCAGAAATTTACTGACTTTTCTAGAAAATCATTAAAAATGTATCTACCTGCACACCTTCAGTGCCTTCCCCCTTGACTCTACCCCAGTACTATTTTTTTCATATTTTTTCATGTGGCACATCTTATTCTCAAAAGATTTCTGTATTCTCACCATATAGTGGTTGTAAGCCTCCTAATTTCCTTAGTGTCTTACTAATTTCCCCCACTTACAGCTGTGTTTTGAGTTGTGCAATTGCTTTACTCTCTTCTTAGGCCTTGCCACGGGGATGTACATTTCAACTTTCTTTGTGGAAACACTATGCCTTTACAAAGAGACACATTTAAAATTCTTGACAGTTTGACTTCTAAAGCCATGAAACCAAGACCTGACAGAATTAAGGCTGAAACTCTGGCCTCTTAGTATAAATCCCATCACACAAGTAATCTTCTTAAATAGTACCTTTTTCCATTATCATACTTGTAGTTAAAATAGAAAATTATTTCAATCTTTTAAATAGCAGAAGTACATTAAATTAAATTCTATCAAATTTATAGGGAAATTATGCAGATATATGGGATAAGAGAAGTAAGACAACTTGCTTATAAAATACAGAGCCACCTCAATTTTTTTCATAGGTTGAGTGCAGTATAGAATATTTAGAACAGCACTAATACTGTCTAGAATGAAATGGAAATAAGTGGACTTCTTACAGACAACAGTCCAAAAATTTTGGTAAGTCATGGTTAGGAACATACATTTACCTGATTTATAAGCAGGATTGATCAAAAAAAATATTATTATAAGACATTTGGAGGAGAATCTTCTTCAATAAATTTTGTTAACCTAATAGGTTCTTTTGCATAAAAGAGAAAAACTTTTGAAAAAAAAAATTAAAAACCTATTAAAATATACCATTTCATAGTATTTTACTTTTTCAAATAGTTGTTCCTTTTTTTATTTTTGCATTTCTTTGCCTTCTTGGCCCTTTAAAAGGGGAGAAAATATATGAAAAAAGTTAAATCCTTTTGGTTTTTTATATATTTTATTTTCATCTATTAATTAAATGACAATAACCCCCTAAAAATTCCATTTTTTAATAATTAAAAATCACTACATGCTTTTTTCAGTACATTGCATGCCTTTGTTTGCTACTAGCTGATTCTCAAAATCGCCTTGGGGTTCTAACCATCATCTCACCACCTCACAATCTGTGTGAAGTTGAGTTAATTGAGAAGTGATGTATTTTTACATTTTTCTTTGCAACACTTAATATATTTATCAATATTTTGTATTAGATGTTTCACTATTTTTTTATTAAAGGAGAAAATTTCTTATTACTTTTTTTGCTTTTTGAATATTTAAGTAGAGAAACAATTCACATGGCTTGTCATTTCTTTTTTGCCAGAGTTTATTGTACTTTGCCTTGGCACAATGTACTTATCTCTGAACATTAGAAAAGAAGGAACTGTTTCAGAAGTAAATGGGCTATCCTTACTTTGAAAGGCCTGTAAGGCATGTACAGCTAGTAAACTTCAGCAAGAGTATATCAGTGTAGTGTTAGTTTTTCCTACATTTGCTAAAGAGAGCAGCAAACAAAGCCTATGTGAATAAAACTCTCTCAAAGTAAACAAGAAGATTTGGAACAGAGATTTTTGTCAGGAGAGGAAAAAGATGTAAACATAGGTTTAAAATACAGATAAAATAAATAGGGAGAAAAAATGTCCTTTAAGAAAAATCTTACTCAGGTAAATGCATTTTGTAGTGTGCAATATTTAGGATTATGTGTTTACTAGTCAGGTCTCCCCATTTACAAATCTAGTAGCACCAGTGTCTGTCTGTCATCATCACAGCACTTAACTGTAAAAAGAGAGAGACAGGGAAAGATTTATGCTCTGTTTCAAAACTGTCTATTCCAGCCTTTTACTGAGTAAACTTCTGGGGTAGCAAGCATAATCTTTACAGAACTCACTTTCTCATGAATGTCTGAAGGAGTGCTAATGATTCCTCACACATACAGGAGATCACTGCAAAAGATGAGTTTACAGAGGTAAGTTATAGGCTTTGGGAAAATGAGTTTTGGTCATTCAAGCATTTCAGGCGATAATCATGAGAACAGTTAATGAACTTGATCAAAGGTGTTAACTCTCCTGAGACAAGCTCCTGGTGGCTGGGAGGTAATGATATTTGTTTGCAGAAGCAACTGTGGTAAGGCATAGCAAAAAGAGATTCAATTACACTAATTATCAGAGAGGTTCATATATGTCACTGCATGATAAATACAAAAATATATTACAAAAATTTTAAAAAGAAAAGAAACAAAAATTTGAGGTTTTATAATTTCTTGTCTGAAAAATATGTATCTATTTGCCATATGTTCGATCCCCAGAAGCCATTCATTTAAACGTTGGACTCACTGATCCTTGTGGGTCCTTTCAAATCAGATCATTCTATTACTCTGTAATCTTTTCCCATCCAAGCAAAAAGTCATTGCAGGAGTTTAATTATTTCTGTTAAATAGAATACAGGTTTCAATGTACTGTGATTTCAGCATAATTCTGAATCCTTGGGTAATCCAGACTCATTGATAAGACTCCTGTGGCTGTTCAAAAATTTTACACATTTTATTAACTGTTAATTTATATTTGTGCTCATGGAGCTAAACTGAATAAAGAGTATTCTAAGCAAAAATTTTATTGTTTTTCAGTCACAAGCTCTCTGATTCCTATAACTGTGGAACTGATGAAAGTCCAGTGTTGAAAAGAGGGTGTTCTTGAAATTTTGCTTGACAAAGTAACAAAAATATAAGGAGACAGATTCTAAAGGGATCATCTGCCAAAAGAGAATTCTTTAAATCTATATGTGGAAAAGAAAATGGCCTGATTAGTCAAAGCAGCATTGCAATTAACAGTTGTACCCCAGGCTTGATTATGCACAAAGAAGCTCAATCTTGAGAGATAGCACCTTTTTTTTAAAAAAAAAAAAAAAAATTCCTGTGTTTCTGGATAAATCCACCTTTCTTTATCCTACTATGTTAAGCTGGAGTGCCTGGCTATCAAAGAGTGTAATTCAGTTAAGTTATACCTTGTCCAGATGCTACTTCTAACTTCCTCATTTTTACAGGCTAACTATATACCTAATGTAATCATAGTTTGCTCCAAAATGAAAAGCTGCAGCATTCCCAAAATGTTGCACATTCTGTTCATACCCATACTCAACAGCAAAAACATTTCTTATAGTTGTGTTCTGGATGTAAAAGACATTTTTGCACTTTGTAAGATGAAGACACTTAGATTCTAATGACAGAGAAGAAGAAATTAGGGGAAAATTACAGGCTAAAATTCTCAAACAGGATCAAAGAGAAATATAAGTTTACTTGACTGCATGCCTTCACGCTTACAGAATAAAAGAAATGGCTCCTTAGAAGGCCTGAAACACAGTCAGACTAGGGGCCTTGCACAAGCCACAGGATCAGATGCAGCACACAAGGAACTGAGTGAGTGAAAGCATGGGGAGATTCTGTGAGGAGCTGACAAACATGCAGTCAAGGGTGACAATCTTAGAACTGAAGATGAGAACTCTTTACACATGGTTGAGCAAGAATAAACTTTGCAATGAAACAAACATAAATAAACTGACAGAATCTAGAAGTTTTTATACATGTTTTTCATAAATAACATTGTGATGAAAAGTTATCTAAATAAATATTGGGGCAAACTCTAAGTAATATATTTTTTGATTTTCATAGTTTTTAACTAGTTGACCCAGAGTGGAATAGGAATTAATGTTAATTTATTAATAGTGGTATTATTTGTATGATTTGCTAATACTTTGCTATACTATATAATATACTATAAAATACTGTCTATACTATATAATTTTATTTTCTTTATTAGCTTCTTCAGAAAAATACCCACAATTTTAAAGAATTCATGACATTGGATAAGCATTTGAAATTATTTAAACATGTATTACACATATGAGAAAAAGCTTGCAATCTTAGATTTCGCTTTGAATAATGAGAAGAAAATTTTAGTTATTTGTTTTCACGAGCTTGTAACAGATTTGGTTTAGTGTTTGGTTCTAAGAATCAAGGCTTGAAAAATTTATTTTTCCATCTTCATATTATCTTATAAATTATTTGACATGTAAGCCTCATTGTGTAGGCCTGGAACACACTGCCACTTTGAGATTCTCCTTTTTTTTTCACATTAGTAAAAAGGAGTTTTCTTGTAAAAGTATTTGACAGGAATTCCTGTCCAACTCATTTTGACTGGGGTAGAATAAATTGCCTTCACAGTGGCTGGTATGGGCCTGTGTTTTTGAATTGTGCAGAACACAGGGTTAATTATTTAGAGATTTACCATTGAACAGAGCTTACACAGAGCCAAGGCCTTTTTTGCTTTTTGGCCACGCTGACAAGGAATTTGGGGGTGCATGGGAGTTTGGGAGGAGACACAGTCCAGAGGGGTGACCCAAACTGACCTAAGTGATATTCCAGATGACATGTCATCATGCTCAGTGCGTAAAGTGGGGGAAGAAGGAAGAAGTTGGTCATTTTGAGTGATGGTGTTTGTTTTCCCAAGTCACTGTTACCTCTGATGGGCCCTGCTCTGCTGGGGAAGGCTGAACACCTGCCTGGCCATGGGCAGCACTGAACTAATTCCCTGTTTTGCTCTGTGTTCAAGGCTTTTGTTTCCCCTATTAAACTGTCTTTCTTTTAACCCACAAGTTTTCTAGTTTTTACCCCTCTGATTCACCTGATCCCATTGGACAGGGAGTGAGACAGTGACTGCATGGGGTTTGGTTAGTTGCAGGGCTGAAACCACAACAAAACCAGAAGTCTGTATAGAAAATTCCCTAAAGCCAGTAGTGAAAATTACAACTTTTCCTCACAGATAGCTAAAACAGATGAAATATCTGAAATTTAGATTTTAATAATCCTCACTTTGAAAAAGACTGTAACTGGAAAAGCAGTTATTTAAAAAGTAATGACACTAGGGAGCAGAACTTAGTGTAGACTCGTTAGACACTGACTGAGATTCACTTTAACACCTACTAAGGAAAACCAGCTGCTTCTGCACCTCAAAATAGACATTTTCTCTGCTCAGTTTGACAGGTAGAGCAGCTGTTCAAGGACAGTAGTTTCCCTAGGAGAAATTTGATTACAGAAAAACATATGATCCTAAACAGTCCATGACATACAACCAAAACTGTTACTGAAGTGCAATCAACAAAGTCTGCAAAAAATTAACATGAAATTCTGAACGTTATTGTGTAATTTTATAGTGTACCTTAGTCAATTATAGCATTTAAAGCAAATTGTATCATTTGCTCCTGTCCAGATTCAGCTTTTCACTGTAAAATAAATATATGTCTGTTCACACCAAGGACTCATTTATGTTCATTGAACTATTAGGAGAAACAAATCAAACACCCTTATCTGTATTTCTGTGAAAAACCTAGCCTACTACATTTGATCAGCAGTCTTGAAATGACAATGTCATTCTGTGGTACCTGTTGAGATTCATCCAAGGGTCCTGAGGTAAGTGAAGTTGCTAAGCCATTATCCATAATTTTTGAAAACTCTTGACAGTCAGTGTAAGTTTCCCATGACTGGAAAAGGGAAATATGACCTCCATTTTAAAAAGGAGAAAGTGTAAGACCCAGGGAATTACAGACCAGTCAGCTTCACCTCTGTGCCAGGCAAGATCATGGAGTAGATTCTCCTGGAAAACAAAGAGATGAATGGAAATAGCCAACATGGCTTTACAAAGCAGAAATCATGCCTGATGAACTTGGTGCCCTTCTGTGAAGGGAATACAGCATTTCTGAATAAGGGCAGAGAAACAGACATTGTCTACCAGGATTTATGCAAAGCATTTGACACTGTCCCACACAACATTGTTGTCGCTGAACAGCAGGGACACAGATGGATGAATGGCTGGATGGATGGCTGGATGGATGGATGGATGGATGGATGGATGGATGGCTGGATGGATGGATGGCTGGATGGCTGGCTGGCTGGATGGATGGATGGATGGATGGATGGATGGATGGATGGATGGATGGATAGATGGACCACTTTGTCCAGATAGACAAAGAAAAAAGGACTCACTGGATGGCTGCATGCAAAGGGTTGTGGTCAATAACTCATTGTCCACATGGAGACCAGTGATGAGGGGTGTCAGTGATGTCCTGGGGGTCAGTATTGGAGCCAATACTGTTCCACATCAGTTACACAATAGAAGTGAAATGTGTTTAACTATCTCTGCCTAAAGGCATATGATATATTTGAAGTCAAGTTTTATTTGCTTGCCTTCCTGGAACACATCTGTTGATATGAATTTTTTTCCTTGAAAACACTCCAGCTGTTTTCCTAATCTATGCAAATTCATAAAATTGATCCAGGAAGCAAGTGCCAGGAAATAATCCAGTTGCAGTTTTTTGACCATGATCCTTCTGCATTGGTTTTCATGAGATTTAGAAGATGATGCCATAGTGACCAGATGCGTCTACTCCATTTTACTGGAGGTGTTGGATGGGTAGGTTCACTAAATTTTTAGGTTGTTCTGCTTTTTTGCACAATGTACATAAAGTAATTGATGAACTGGGATATGATCATTACTCTCTGGCATCTGCTATCAGTCTTTGTATTGACAAAATAAAATTTAGTCAGTTGATAATTAGGCCAAGATTATAATATTTTTCACATTAACTATAAACTGACTCTTGATAAAGGTATCATGGACATGAGATATTTGGTTTATATAATTTTAGATATTTATCATCTTGTCAACAAAGTGTTTTGCCTTTTGTGTGGGCAATGGATTTAACATGATAATGAATAATTATGTGAATATTAAGAATGTCAACCTTATTTAAATCTTGGGATAAGCAAAGTTGAACCGAGATGATACCAATCACAAGCTAATTGTGATAATCAAATAAAAACCCTGGTGGATCATGAATGATAACTTCATTTTTACCACACGTCATTGGCTATACAGTTATTTTATTTAGAGTAGAGTAATACCCACTAGCCCTTGGGTAGACCTGTAAAAATTGTTTCTTGACTTTTGTAGAAGCCAGTAGTAAATACCTAGGAAACTGCCCATAAACAGGGCTCTTTTTGTTATGTTATCCCAGCTTTCAGAGACATGCAGCAAAGGACCAGGCAATAGTGATAAACTTTGCATCTCACAGCTTTCAAGGAATTTCTTGATTTATGAAAGTAATCTTTTAGCTCTTCAAGGTATTCCAAAAAATAGGAACAATTATATATATGAATCTATAATTTTATATTACTCCTCTGTTTTATCTGTACAGTTTCAAATGGAACCATTTTTACATCAAACATCTCTGAAAAACATCAGAAAGAAGAATATCAATGTGCCAATCAACTAGCGTTTTTTGGGGGTCAAAACATTTGCATGCCAATATAAAAAGCTTTGAAAATAAAGCTCTTTATTTACTAAAGCACAAATACAATCAGAAACTCCACACCTTTTAGATGCCTAGTTACAGGTATGGAAATGATATGCCTGAAATAAAGATAGATCATTTCCTGAAGAAATAGCAAGACATAAAAATTTCATTTTCTTCTATTCCATCTAAAGGCATTATACACTGAATTTTAGATTCCATTCTAAATAACTAACTATGTAAGTTTCTGTACTGCATAAGAAACCAATTCTTAATTTAAATCTGAAAATGGGATGCACAGCAGATAGATAGTCTTCAGTTAAAGAAAGTGTGACTGAAGACAGGAAAGAAGACTGTCCACTTGTCTGACCCAGACCTTCACATCCTGCATGAAAACCTGTCAGGTAGTAGATTAGATTGAGGTCATTGGAGAGTGCTCAGTTTTGGGAAAGCTTCTATAAATGGGACAATGTCTTCAAGAAAAGAGCCTGCAATAGAAAGGACAATGACACACAGCTGCAAACAAATTTTATCAGAAATTATGAAAAGAAAGAAGTTTTCTTAAGGGCACATAACCACACATTTAGCATATAGAGCCTCTAAATCACTAAAAGCTTTTTTGGAGAGCCTGAACGTCAGATTCCATAGGAAGAAAATTATTTTCAGAGTTAAAGTTAGTTCATTTCACCCAAGGAGATGAGTACTTCACTATGCAAAGTGTCACATTTTCCCCATGTATTGATCTCAGAAATCAGAAGGTTGTTGCTATATGGTTAAAGGCTGTAAGGGACATGGCACCCAGAACTCAGAGCCACCTAATTAACCTCTCTGATGATATTAATTAGGTTGTAGGCATGTGTCCAGCTGTTGAGGTTGGTCCTATCACAGAATGAGGATTTTGGAGCAGATTTGTTTAGGATAACATAGGATTGATGATGCAGGATTAATTATATAGTGTAATTCTGTTTGAAAATCTCACATTTATTCAGGAAGTGCTTGAGGGACAGGTCCCATCCATGACTTGAGTTGACTTCATATTATCCTTGAAGAGATTAAAACAGAATATATATTCAATTTCCACTTAAAAAAAAAAATTCCCTGTGCTGCTACTGCTAAAACATCTCTAAAGGGGGATTAGTTATGCTTCTATACAACAGATTTATATGATAAAAATGTGGTAATTTTAACCTCAAAAGTGAGGTCTGTTGTCTTTTCAGGATTACAAATGTACTACTGAGCAATATCAAAATGTCTGCAGAAACGTTTTTGCCAATTATTGTCCAGGATAGTCTGAAAAAGGATGTAAGGAACTTCAAAAATTATACCCGAGATTTACTATTAGCAAGAGTAATACTTCCTCAAATACTTTCTCAAATCTTCAGAAGTCTGATCTTCAAATCTTTAAAACACTGTTCTCCCCTCTTGATTTGGAGTTGGAACTCATATTATACTTAATCTTTGCATGGCAGCAGCATTCTAGCTAGTGGTTACTTATTCTGTTCTCTCTCTTCAAGAAAAAATGTCTGCATCTACTGGAAAAAAAATAAAAAAAGAAAAAGGATCTCTGTAGAAAAGAGTTTGTAAAACTTGCTCTTAGAGCCAGTTTTGCTACCCTTGCTGTATTATACCACATTGCTAGACTTCATATTAAAAAGCACACTTTCTGTACATTTATGAATGAACCAACCTAGATTTCCTCGATAATAGGACTTTGGGGCATAAAAATTGAAACCAATTCTTATAATTCTTCAGTTTTTTAATAGATCTTAAAATAATTTTCCTATTATAAGAGATATAAATAAAAATACTATAAGTAAAACATATCCAAACTAATATGTAAAATTAAAATAATATAGAGCAATTAAATCAGAAACAGCAGAAATGCACAGAATTTTCTTTTTTGTTTTTTTCTTTTTGAAAAGTAATTTAACCTACACTAACTGAAGAACTGTCACTCACAGATTGTTCCAGTTAACAGGCTGTCACACTGAACACTACATGCAGCGCAGCAAAATTGGCACTGCTCCATAATTGAGAGGCTGTTTTTTAAACCTCTTTCAATTATGTAATATCCTCAAAGTCAATAATATAAAAGCAACAGCTTTTCTTATACGGATGAGAACTTTTATCATGTCTTAAATGAAATAATATGTAACGAGTTCTTGCATTTTAAAATCCTCAAAAGACAAGTAACTGGATTAAGTGTTCTTGCAGTGAGATTAGTGTGGATCAGGTCATAAAAGTAACAAATGGGTTATAGTGTATTCTTTGTATGAACAATTTCATGGATTATATATCTCAGATGCAAAAAGCATACCTAGCATAATTTAGTTGTCTGTATTTCAGAGATAGTCTGTATTGAAGCTTTCAAAATTCTTTGCCTGCACTCATTTTTCAAAAAAATCACATTTAATCCAGAACTACATTTAGCTAATTCTGTTTATATGAAATTGACATAAAGAAAGAAAATGCTATATGGAATATGGCAATTCATGCTAATCAAAAAAAAAAAAAAAAGTGCCCAATTCAAGAAATAAACTTGCATATACATGTCAGATGGCACTGTTGAAGCTGTTTCACATAAATTACTTGCACTATTGTCAAAAATTATGTGTTTCTAAATGTAGTGGTCATTTCTTCAATGTTGCTCTTCCCTGAAAAGTTATAATGCGTTGGTTATATTTTCTTAAACTCTGTAGATATGATGAAAAGCATTTAACGTAGAACCACACAGTAAATTATTCTGAAGTTGGAGAAAAAGGGCTGCAGCTGTAAGAAGTTTTGTAGTATTCAAAGGGAAGCCACCAGGATGAAAAGTAAATTCTTATCCCAGAGATCTCACTAATAAGAGCAAAGACGTAGCAAAGTGTTAATAACCTTTCCCTAACTCGAAGTATGAAAAGCATCATTCACAGAAAGAATCAGAACAGGAAGAACTAACTCTGAGAGAATACAAATGGAAATGGAAAATACTGTGTTAGTATAAAGTACATGATTGCTCATAATAAATGTTTTTGTGCATGGAGATTCTGAACTGGAAAGGGCAAAGGGGGAAAAAATCCTGTCTGTACTAATTCTTCAGCTAGCAGTATAATGGAGACATGAAAAAGTCATTGAGTTTTTTAAGGGTGATCAGGCCACGTACTTGCAATAGGTAAGGAGTTGGGCCAAAACACAAGGGAAATTTAATCTGAAATATTGAGAAGAATTGCTATGACCTAATTTTAGGTTTTCAATTGGAGCATCATTATTATGAGAAAAGGCTGCATATGCAATTAACAGAAACAAATAAACTCCAGACTATGCCAACGATACTCTGAATTCTCATTCTAAATGGCCTGTTTTACAGTTTTATTGCATGAGGAAGTGATCTTAGATTCATTAAATAAATAATATGGGCAATATTTGCTGTATACGGTATGGGTCATTGTTTTAAACAGATTTAATCAGAAAAGGATTTATCATAAAAACAGCTTAAATTAGCCAAAAATACTAAACCAGATTGACTTACTTATCCTAGTAAAATGGAAGCTATACAGTTTTATAATTTCTCATAAATACACTATAGATCTAAAGTGAAAAGTTGGCACAAGAACAAATTGATATAAATGCAGGAGAAATAAATTTAGGAGAAATAAAAGAGAGATTTCTAACATTCAATCTCCAGTGGTGGAGAGTATTAAGTCAGTAGAGTAAGTGGGACAAAACTACATTGCTAATTTTATTAGAAAGGTGAATCAATTTACAATATGTTTGCTTACATTATCAGGGGGTTCAGTGGCATGTAGAAATGCACAAGTCCTTCCAGAAAAAGAGAGGCTTAATTTATAAGACACTGGAAGATTTTCACACTTATTTTGTTAAGAGTTGTGAAGAATTGCCTTTTTTGAGTTCTTGACATAGTTTTAATTAATATGATTCTTATAATTTCCCATTTCTTGTATTTCAGATAAATGAAGTTGCCAAATGTTGATTTTTCTTTCCTAGTCATATATCAAATTTCCACAATATCCTTTGTCATTCCAAGGAGGTAAAATGAAAAACATTCTTTTCAGCTAATAAAAGGTTGACATACGTAAGAGTAGTGTTAGATTACTTTTTTGTTATTATTTTTAGCTATTACTAATACTTAATTGTCTTATTAAAACAGTAATCAGGAGAATCTTCATGAAAAATCATAGTTTTAATTCACCTTTACAGACACTGGGAGTTAATCACTACTACTTGTTGACATAAATAGCCCCATTCTTTCAGTCAAAACACAGATCTATGTGACAAAAAAGGGCCCAGCTTAGCATGCCATCTCAATGTTCTTACTACGTCATAAATCATTCATTTTCTTATTCATTTCACCTTCTATTCTTTCAAGGTGTTATGAGAAATACAGTTTTTACCTGATAATTGTGATGTTGCTGGATAGTTTGAACTGCCAGAAGGGTTGTAACCTCACCTATTCAGAAGAAAGCACTTGAAGGTATTTTAAAGAAAATAGATTTCTTTTATATACACTACTCTAGGAAATATGTGTTTAGAAGAGTCTAGAAGAAAGTGAAATTAAAGATTGACAGGTTACAGATCTTATATTATAATGGTGCAATTTTGAGTAATTTTAAAATTGTAAAGTATATTAAAAAAACATATGAAGTAAGCATTATGACTGTATTTCCCCATGTTAGTAATATTCATCAAAGTCATGTGCTACTATTAAGTAGGCATTAGTTATATCAGTATTAGTATTATTTCAGTCATGAAAATTAAAGGATGCAACATGAAATAAAATCTAGGAAAGTAGAGCAGAGGTTATGATCCTATTTGACATGCTTAAGCTTTCTCTGTAACCAGGTATAAATCTTCATATAGCTGGAAACTATGCATCTTGGAGAATTATTTTAAAAACACAAGAATAGTTTTCAGACACAAAATAATTAGTCATAATGAGTATATTCCTCAGTCTTGCTGCAACAAGGCTGTATCGGCCTTAGCAGCCTCTGTTAATGTGCTAATTTCTATGACTAAGTATGCAGACAAAGAACCTTCTGCCAAAACAAACTTCATTGCTACTGACACATTGCTCCAGCACAGGAGTTGTGCTTGAACTGCTTGACAGCGGTGTGCAGCTCAGTAGTTCAATATTATTTCACTATTATATATAGCTTATAAATTATTAAACTTACTGTATGCGTGTGTGTGTGTTCATGTGTTTATTGGGGGTGATGTCCTTCAGCAGCTGATCTGTTATACAGATAGTTCTCAGATAACTGCTGAACTAGAAAATAAAGTAGGGTTTTGAATGAATCTCTATTTCCTGGGATTCAATAATTTTTTAAATGTTTATATGCAAATATACCCACTAGGCTTTATTCCCCCAAGTAATCCAAAATGGGTGTACAAAGTAGTCTTGGATAGGAAGGTGATTTAAAAAAAATAAAAAGTTCTACTTTCTTAGTGAGTGCCTAGATATATATAATTTAATGACAGTCAACCACTAACAGTTTTTGAATCTAGTTTCAATTTGCCTTTGTTTTTTTTGGGCTAACAATTCTTAGCCAATTGAGTCCTCTAAAACAAAAAAAAAAGTTTTTATATTTTAATTTCTATTAAAAACCAAAAACCAAATACTGTTCTGCCTCATCCGATTTTATTAAATGGGATCAATTGCATGTGCAGCTTTGAACTTTACTTGGCTTCCACTCTCCTTATTTGTAATTCTTTCAGGAGAGTAATAGATTGGCCATGTCTAGGATTGTATTTGTAAGAAGCACATAAGTCAGTTTTTTGTAGTAATTGTTTGGAGCTTTGTGTATACCTTAAAAGAAACAGGAGTCATATTTTTATGACTAAGTGCATTGTTTTGGCCATCATGATTTCTTAAAAGTCATGAATTTAATCTCAAATTCTGCTTTTGCAATTATACCATTCAGGCCTGTCCCACTATCATTTGTCAAAGTGTTGTTGACTATCAAATTATATGTACAATTTCTTACTCTAAAAGATTCAGTTAAGAAGAATGAGTACTATTCATTAAAATTATTATACTGTTACTGGTTACATTCATTCATCAGTAACACGCTGTTAATTATCCTATACCTAAGATTACCAATCTGTACATAAAATACAGTGTTGTAAGCTACTTTTCTAACATTTGTTCTGGACAAAATCTTGCATTTAACAGTATTTTAGATTTAATATCTTGTGAGTCAATTCAACTGGCCTTTAATTGACTAACTCTTCTTTCTCGAGCCCCAGCTTAACATTCATCTGCATCTATCCTATGGACTGAGATTGTGTTAATTTGTGCCCTCTTCAGTCACCTTCATTTCAATTGGATTAAGCTTGTTGACTTCAGTAAGAGGGAATTTAGAAAAATACATATGGACAAGGAGATTTTCCTTTAGTCTCCTGTTCTTTTGTAAATGATCAGAGAATCCCTTGTCTCTTCTTCTGAGAAATAACCTCAGGCTTTTAATGGTACCTGTGTGAGCAAATCCATTATAGCTGATAAATACCTGCACACTATGGTAAGGCACAGGTTAGTCAAAGAACAATGGAGGAACCCAATATTTTACAAATATATGAAATAACAATAGCACAGTCTTCCTTATTTAATGGTTTCCATTTCAATGTTCTTTTACTTGAAGATTTAGTTTCCAATTTCTTTGCATGTCCTCTGTCAGATGTCTTATTTTTAACAAATATTTGAATTTTTTCCAACATTTTATTTTGTTAAAATCAAATTTTTACATTAATTGCCTCCATTGCAACTTCATAAACTTCCTATTTTCCTCCACAGTTCATACAGCTATTATTTAATTTCATTTTCTAATTTCTGAAGAACTTTGCTTTGTTTTGTTTTGAAGATTGTCCAAAATGTAGTAAATTTATGAAAATTTGTTTACATCAGAAGACAAGCACCACTCAAGTTGAGAATACCTGGAATGCATGAAACGTTGCATGTTTCTTTAGTTACTATTGCATTTAATTGTCAAAGTGCACATGGTTGCTCAATATGTACATAAAGGTAAAATTCAGAAACAGATAATGACAAGATATGCTGATTTTTCTCTTTTTTTAAATTTAAATTTCAGTAAAATTAGGAAGATAAAAAATAAAAATGAAATTGTATTCAAAAACACTTTAATTGCAACTCAGCCAGCAGATGGCAAGTGATGTTCAGTAAAGAAAGACAATAAGGCTGAAGATCTTGCTTGTCCTATGCAAATATTCTATTAATTGAAGATCGAGACAAACCTTTTGTCTCACCTGTGTAATTATAGACTATACTCTGTTTCTGTTACTATGAGAAGGAAAAAGACAATATCTTATGCACCCCAGAATTCTCAAGAGTAACATGTTGAAGTTGTAAAACGATTTCTTTGTAGTGAATCTGAAGGGGATTTTTTAGTTTTTTTAAATTATTATTTTTACTGAATGCCCCACTCTGGAATTGTTAATATGTTTATATTTTGGAGTATTAATCCCTATTATTTGCCTGAGGATGCTGAGGGAAATGTAACGTGAAAAGAGAAGCATCAGCAATTACTGATAACAAATGCAAAATAATACCTATAAAACATTAACACTTCAGCAAGGAATTAGCCAAGACAGTAAGCATAGCTGGAGCATGAAGTAAATGCTGAAATAAAAATGACAAGAAAACAATGTAGAAAAAATAAGATATAAAGATTTTTTGCTTTTTTATAATCCAGCAAAATTTTTCACTTTTAATGTCAGTATTAGAGAATGGTTTTTGAACCTAAAAAAATAAATTTCTCTAAATATACAAAATGTTTGATAGTAATGTAGTTTTATCTTTCTTGGTGATTTTTTTATTTCATATGAAATCAATTTTCAAGAAAGGATAATGTCTTGAAAATGCAAAGGTCAGTTTTTTTAAAAAAGTACCAGCAGCTTCTGCCCTCTGTACGTCACCAAGCACATTGTGACATATGCTTACACCACACAAAGAAATTATGAGAAAGATTTTCACAAAAAAACCCCAATCCAAACTGTCAGCCATAAGAATCAAAGAAAGGTCTAGATAAAGGCATGAAGCATTTTCCTTTGTTCAGGGGAACATGAAAATTTTCATCTATCATTCCCATTAAATTATACTATTAATTATCTGAATGGAATCAAAAATACTAATTAATGACTAGGGGTGCCATGGTCTCTTGGTATTCTATATAGGATAATCAATAATTCTCTTTTTTAAAAAAAATGAAGTTAATCCTACTTATTAAACATTCTTCCTAATAGAATGTATATTAGAACTGCATAAATAATTTCTATTAAATTATGTTATTAATTATCTAAATGGAATCAAGGCAGGAGAACATTGAAAAAAGAAACTATGTAATCTTTTTTCTTGTTCATTATTAAAATAATTTTTATGTTTTTCTTTTTACAACAGAAAAACACAAATTCTGATGTGAATGCAACAGTAAACTGCATGGAGTAGAATCAGAAGACTGAAAGTTTGTAGAAATTTGATGTTAATTGGTTTAACAAACCTTCCAAAGCAATTAAAGCAGATGTGGGTGGTTTGAGGATGATGCAGATCTTTGATGGCCCATCAAAATTAACACAATCACAGACATATTTTTTCCTGAGTAGCTCCTGAATGAGCCACCCACGCAGGACAGAGATTTCACAAAGCCTCTGTTTGAAGGATTGCAGTGATAAGTGAGTCACAAGAGAATGAAATGTTGAACATTTTTTGGCTTCTGGCATTGAATATAGGATAAAAACTTGAAAAATTTCACTTATAGATATAATTTTAAAGAAAAAGGAAATTAGGAAATAAAAACAAGTCTTTTTATTATGACCAGTAATTAAAAAAAAAAAATTTGATGGATTTTATATATGGTGCCACTAGATAGCTAATAGAGTAAAAGCAAGATCTTTTCATTTATATATTTCTGAAGAACAGTTTACATTTAGTCGTATTACACACAGCTTAAACTCTCCATTCAAAATTTAAAAAATATATTCAATTTGTACAAACAAAGAAATCAAAGCAGTAATTACCACTCCTGGATCAAACCACTCTATCAGTAGCTTTAGCAGATGTCAGAATCTATCTCAGCTACTTAAAGAACTTGCCAACATTTGCAATTGTTCAGTTTCTTTATTCCCACTTTGCTTAAATAATTTAGATGAAAAAGTCTTTGCAATGACTTCAAATGCTGAAGTGCAAACATTCCATTTAAATGTTTCAAAACATTTCTAGCCTTGTATATTGCATTTTTATTCTTTAGTATCATGATTTAAAATCCAAATTTATAGCCTTTAACATCATTAGTAGAGAAAAAAGTACTTTAGATTATGGCTTTTGGGACATATTTTGTCTTTCTCTGTTCCATTAGTCATCATATTTGAGGGCCAGTAAATCAGGAGAGATTTCAAATATTTTTTTTTCTGAATGAGGGTAAGTTATCAGACATTTTTATGCCCCTCCTGCATGGTATATTGTAGAACTGTAAAAAAGAACTTTGGAGTGAGTTTTGAGCTAGTTTTATAGTGAAAAAATTTATTCTTAACTAAATCTTGGAGTTTTAAAATTGTTTTATTAAAATTAAGACCTCTGTCTTGTTGTGCAGAAACAACTACTCTAATAATCAAAATAATTATCCACGGAGAACCTGGGAAGTTCTTTTTATCTGCACATATTCCCTACACAGAGTGTAAAACTCAGATAATTAATTTGAAAATCTAATTTTCCTCAATAAAATTTTGTGGCTTGTCTTTCTTGTCTATTTGAATAAAGCAGAACTATATGCTTAATCTGTACTGGGATCTTTATCATGATGAAGCTAATACAAGCCCTCTCACATCAAAAATTCTTTTAGTTGTTTTGGTGTTAGTTTTAATTTTTTTTACAGATTTTTTTCTGTGGCTCCTTTTGTTTGTTTTTTGTTTGTTTTTTCTTAGTTTTGGGGTCTTGTTGTTGTTGTTTTAAATGGAATTCACACATGAACATTGTCTTTTATGACATTTCATGCCTACACATTACTCCTTACTTCTCATCCTTGGACCATGAATTATGAAAATACACAAAAAAAATGAAACTCAATATAGTGAGCTAATATGGTTGTTACATGGGGTAAAGGAGATAAAGCTGATATATGCTGCTCAATTATAACATTATCTGTAGAGAAATTATTGAAAATCCTTTGATCTACATATTTTCCCAAGCACTTTCTTTTTGAGGAAGGGTACTGTTCTCTCCTGTCAAGTGCATTTGTTTGATAGCTGCTTTTATAGATGCATATGATTAAATATTTTTTTAAATAAGCTTTCAAGCCTATGCGAAAATTGTAATTAACTTTACTGAAGCCCAACAGTTTTAAAGGTACACGGCATGAAGAGCTGGAGTTCAGTTTCGTCTACCATTAGCAGAGTTTTTACTGCAGTCATGTCCAAAGATTTTACCCTTTTGATGTCAAAGTAATTTAGCTGCATTTCTATTTCATGAGGCCAGGGATCCTGAAGCAATCTCTAACCTGCTGTAACAAAAATAAAGTCCTATCATTTTACCAGCTTTGCAGTATAAATAACAAAATTAAATCACACATTTGTTGATGTCATGACAAAAGAAGTATCATTTGGGGGCTTTTTATGAACTACTGCTACATGTGAAAGCTTAATTTTTTTCTCTTTTAGCTTCTTTACTGAAAATGCACTTCTGATATCTACATCTCCAGATCTTACATCATATTCAAACTCCTTTAATTATGAAATGTGTAAGTCACAAATGTTATATATAACTAATCAGTTAAAACATAAAGTTTAGAAAATTTAAAATGTATGTATATTTTTAAGATCTTAAAGACTTTCTATCTTTTAGCAGTTTTACTTTGCTAAGTTTAGAGTGGGTTTTTTTCTTAAATAGGTGCTACAAATCCCAGCTAGACCTTTGATGCAAGTGTCATATAGGTATTACGACTTTGTAGTTTGAATCTATTTTGGGATGTGAATGACCCTCTACTTATCCTAACAGATTTCTATTGTTTTACAAAATTAAAGCTAAAGAAGAGGGTGGTATTTTCATGTATTTACTGTTAATTTCTGCTACTTAGTCTAAGTACTAAAGACTAAGACTGTTGTTACACAGTCTGCCAATTACAGTAATTTCACGATTATAAGCCGCACCATTTTGACTAAAGTTTTGTTCTGAACCCAAAGTGCGGCTTATAATCAGGTGTGGCTTATATATATGGACAAAGAACAAAAAGTTGCAGTTTTAGTTTGGAGGACAGGTGTCTGCTGAGAAAAACAGGAGCTTCTCTCTGAAATGGAGAATATAAACCCCCTCCCCCCAAATTATTATAATTTTGAAATCAAGGGGCTTTCAGGCAAAAATATGGGAATTAGGAATAACAGTTTCTAGGGAAATTAAAATAGAAATACAGTACTACAAAGACACAAACTCCAAACCCTGACAATGTCAGAGTACAACCTGACACCCTGTCAGGCAGGGTGTTGGTAGCAGTCCCATTAAATGGTGGCTGCATCCTCCTGCAGTGACAGATGTGATTCAGTTGGAGCAGTGCTCCTGCAGAAGGTGCAGTTTCCCTCTGGAGGTCAAGTGGTGATGTGGAGAAATCCGGTTTTCCTCTGGAGTCCAGTGGAGAAAGGGGCTACCTTAGTGTCCCCAAAACCTGTGTTTCTATCTTGGTAAGAAATGTTGGGCTCTTTCCCCTGGCTGGAGCAACTTCCAACAGGATGAAGTAATTTTATCAGTCACACAGTGGGACTCAATGGGCCATTAGCAGAAAATGACTCGCTGGAGGAAGGATGGGTTGTGAAAAGATAAAGAACAATGCCCTGCCTGGTTTCAATGGATGGCCCATTAGCAGAATATCTGCGGTTGAGATCAGGATCACTGCCCCCACCCTCAACAGATGGTGATAGAATAGATACCTTTTATCACACTCTGTATTGTAACATGCGGCTTATAATCAGGTGCGGCTTATGTATGGACAAAGAATGAAAAGTTACTGGCACCCGGAAGTGCGGCTTATACTCAGTGCGGCTTATAATTGTGAAATTGCTGTAATAAATTTCTGCCAGCACCCTAAATTTCTGTAGTTCCTAACTAATCTTTCAACACCAATCAGTTGCTAAAATTCAGATTTTATATGGATTTTATTGGAAAGGCAGGAAATAACATGGTTGCTTATTCTTGACCATAGTTTGAGAACTGATAATTAGACTCTTGTGAATCTTTTGAGTCAAACAGCAATGCATTCTTCAGCAGAATGCTTAACATGAAACTTCTAGATGGCTTCTAGGTATACAGTGATCATACCTTTAGAAAGATTATAATTTTGAAGCCTACCTTTATCTGTGAAGAAGTTTAAAAGAAGTATAAAATAACCTCTACATCAATCAGTATTTAAATATGCAAAATTTAAGCTTTACCTTTTAGAAATACTTAATTTCAATAACATTTTTGTTTATCTTTTTCTCCTGAACATGAAACGTGGAGTGTTTGAGACTTTTCTTTTTCAATTACTTCTTTTTTGGTTTGTTTCAGTGTTTTAAAACAGTGTTATGACTGCAACCTTATCAAAATTCAGCTTTTTATCTTTACATCCCATAGTTTACTTTACCTTATCTTGTCCTACCTCACCTTACTTTAATCTGTTTTAGAACCAGCTAAGCTTGCCTCTATTTGTTGGTGCAAGAGATGCATAATGTCACTGCAATAAGAATTATTTATGAAACTTCAAAAGCTTTTTCCTATGAAATGTATATTCAACTGCACAATGCAAAAAATAGGTAAGTGGTAGAGGCAGCAAGACACAAAATGACAAGAGTTAAGTAAAATCTTGGAAACTCAGAACAGTTTTAGACAAATTTCTTCTTCTCCATTTAATTGGAGCACTAAACTGTCTTGATGTTTTCTGCCAGGTGGTATCAGTCATTCCACTATGATTCCTGGTAGAACATAATATGAGATTATTTTCTGAGGATTTTTGTTTGTTTGTATGTTTTGTTGTTTGGAGTTTTTGATGCACTCAGATTAGGAGCCTGATGTGTAAAAATAACCCAGTCTTCCCAGGTAATGGTGGAAGGCTGTAGGTTCAAAAGGAAGAAAACCTTAATTGACATTAACAACTTTGCATTTTCACAACTTGTTTCTGACGTTCTTCCAGATTCTGTTAAAAATTTCTATGAAAGGTTTTGCATCTACTCGAAAGGTTCACCATTGCCCACTCTGCAGAATGCTTTGTGCATGTAGCTCTCACTAAGATATAAATATTTTTACTTTTTTTTTTCTTCTAACATTGATTTGCACCATAGCATTCATCCAGAGTTGTACAATAGTAGCTTGATAGATGTGATATTTTAAAGTAGTAGGCATTATTTATAACAATCACTGACCAGCTGGTTACCTACTTCCCTTACTGGCGTGAAGGGGAATTTAGAAAGGTAGTTGAGCATGTAGAGACAGTTTTCTCACCTTTTGTTGTAACAGCTTGCTTATTCTTGACAAGACACAGCTAAACCATTATACCTCCCAGATGAAAATCAGAAGGAATTATTGGTCGGAGAAAAGGAGAGGCACAAATGATAGAAGACAATGGGAACCTTCAGCTAAGATTTTGAATAGATTCATGTCGAGCCTTTGAACACATTTTTTTCCCAACTCCTGTTCAAGTATTTTAAGGTGATTTTATATTGTATAATTTTAATGAGGTGAATAAGATTTGTTACTTCAGCACAGGTAGTACTGAATTGTAAAGAGTGTATTGCAATTCAAGTGTCTGATGTCAGCAAAGCCTAAAATTCTTACTTCCCAAAGAAAATGTATTGACTTCGTAGACAGTAGACAACAGTAATAGTTTCTGTAGTGGAAATACAAAACTTCCTATTTTCATCTTCAAAAATTTCACAGCTTAGTCCTCTGAGCTTCATAAAATTTCTGCTTTCCTTGTACATCAGCCAATACAGATCAGAAAAAAAAACATTCAAAATGTTCAAATTCTGTATTTTTTATTTATACATATATATGTATAAATAAATAAATATATATTTTATTTATACTCAGATAATGAACCTTTTACTAACTTCTATGTAAAATGTGGATAGAAGTGAAAAACGAGAATACATAGCAGTTTTTAGAATAAGACAAACTGACAGAACGAATGAGTTACCCAAGTCATCTTTATCAGTGATTCTAATGCTGATGTTAAGGCAAATATAATGGAAATGAAGTTAAGCAACCATGTCATTCAGATCAGGGACTCCTGATTAAAAAAAATTAAAATAAAACTCACCAGTAACCAGATTAAGCTTTTTTATGCCAGAATAAAACAAGTCTCAAAGTCAAGTTATTTTTTCCCTATGTTTACACAGGCTGAACTACAGAATAACAGGCATTCAATAGCAGTGCTAACTGTATTTTTAGTTTACCTGAACCGTAAAGGATTCCCTGACCCAATACTCACAATTAATCCTTCATGTAGCCAGGTCAATAAATTTGTGATTTTTCCAAGGGTGAAAAACTTGCTTTATCCTACAGATTACATTTAGACATTGTTACAAATAGTGACAATAGACACACACAAAAAAAGAACCCGTATCACAGAAAAAGCTATTTAAGATATGGGCAAACAGGATAATCCATTATCTGAAATATTTGTTGAAAAATTCATAATCCTGGAGACTGTTAGTTCCTTCTCATTGTGGAGGCTTTATTTAGTCTTTTGGAATGATGAACTCTGTGTTGTTCAATTTTACTTAGGTTTATGGCTTAGTGACCTCAAATTTTATTTTCACAGTCCATATCTTCACACTTTAAGCCCTGGTTTCTATTTTTAAAGGGATTAAATTTCTGTGAACTATTATTCTGCTTCCAACATTTTTATCAAGACTAGAAAATGGATTGGAACCAAGACATTCCTGCATTCCCGCCTGCCCATCCTCCTTCTCCTCCTCCCTGAAGCAGTTTCTGTATTCCAACTAATGTCACAATTAAAACTTTTTGTGAAATCCTACAATGGCGATTCACCCTTTGCCGCTAGAGCTCTCAGTGGTCAAACTACACGGGTAACCTATTTTCTTTCATATCAAAGTATTTCAAAATCTTGGAATAATGAAAGGAGAAAAGTGAAGGATCTATCTATTTATCTATTAACAAAAAAAAAACCCAGTAAAGGATAGAAAACATATCAGCAATTAATATTTTAAGGTCTTATTTTTTCCTGTAGGTCGATTGCAGATGTTTGTTTAATAAATTCTATTACGCCAAGTAACTTAGGGGATTACTGAGAATTTATTGCTATGAATTTCTGTTATGAGCTAGAGGTTCTTAAAATGTCAGAAGAGAAAGACAAAATAACTAGATTAGTGTATCATAGGATGTTTAAGAGCCAAGTATACAATATGAAAGAAAATAAAATAAAACTTCTAATTTTTGGATTGCAGAGTAGCATCTCCAGAAGAAATAGATAAGTAATAGCATCATTGTGCAAGACCTCAGCTGTTATATTTCCTCAAGAATCAAATAAGTCAGGAAAAGTTAACATAGAATTCACAGCTGCTATCAAGGACACAGAAAATTGAACCATGAATGGAAAAAAAGAGATTAGTTTGTTAGTTTTAACTTAGGAAAATGAAAACTTAAATGAATATGATAGATGTTTATAGGCATAAAGGTAAATATTAGGCAAGATAAAGCTAATGATGTACATGTACTGTAAAAATATTAAAGCAAAATTAAAAAAAAAAATAAGAGGACAGTCTTACCAGCAGAATAGAAGAAAACTCAACTTTGTTGAGTAGAAGAAAATTCAACGTGGAGCTGGTATCTTCATTAGATTAGAAGATGCATGCAACAGCATTCAGCTGGGTGAGGTTCCTCCTGGTTTTATATTTCTTAGTACCATTACCTCAATTTAACTTCTGTTAGGAAACCAGTATTACACCTAATACAACTTCTCATTAATATTGGAGCAGTATCAGAGGTATAAGAAGACAAAACAGGATATTCTTGTCTTTAGTCCTCAATTTCTGATATGTATGGAATGCTTCCATCATGGACTTTTAGGTCACTTTGTATACAGTTCCTTTTAAAGATAAAAATTCTATCATATTCAGATTTCAATAATGCATCATCTTCATCAAGAAGTTTTAAAGGAATCTTATCTAGTCTCTAGTATTTGACAGTTTGAATTGATATATCCTGTAAATATAGAGTTTGCTATGCATTCACTAGGAAATATGTCAATCCACTGAACTAGGGAAGGATTTTTGACAATTTCAACATTAAATCTTTAGATTAGATTCTAAAAGCAAGCAGGATTGTGGCCAATTTTCTATGTGTAGTTATTGGCCCCATTTTTTTTTTTTTTTTTTTTTTATAATTCAGTAGCATTTCTTTCTATATATTTATCCAAAAACCTATTTTAAAATCTATTATCTAGGTGAATACTTTCTGAGTTTTTCTGAGATTGTTTTAAGTCAAATTAACCCAGGGCTGATCAAGGAAAGCCTGAAAAATACAGTGCTAGGAGAATGCATGAATTAGAAGCAGTCAGGAGTCTCACAGCCCTAGTAATTCTGATATCCTGTTACTTTTATAAAAACAAGAAGGGCCTTTGTAGGCAGGTAACAAAACATGATACCTAGACAAGAAATATTTAAGATTCTTTGTATTTGATCACAATGATACATGACTTCAAAGATGATAAGCATAGATTTATTTTACTGTATCCAGTTTATGTTTGAAAAATATATCTATTGTACAAAAGAAATGTGCTGTGGAGAATATGTTTATCAGATTTTTTTTCCCACTGGAATATTTTTGCCAGACAAGTTTCTTTGTACTGTAGGCAATATAGGAAGGAATTAATATCTCAGTAAATTTTCATTTAAATACTTTTTGATGAGGCTCATGATGGTAAGACAATATGACACAAGGGAATCTTAAAAAGTTGTGTGAATTATTTCTTGCTATTGTCACAATACTTTTAAAGGAAGAATGTTAAATGATCTTAAAATGGAAACTCAGGGAATTAAGTAATTAAAGTCCATGTACATGGAAAAGGACATGATTAATAATACAATATCTTCCCTTTTTTTGCCAGTGAAAATTATTTTGAAAATCTATGGTTCTCTGCTGTAACTTTCAGGTCTATATTGACATATTTTAATGTCTTAGACATGTGACTTAAAGGGTTTTTGTCATAAGTAACTATATTCCACAGCTACATATATGTGTATTTAACAATAATTATATTCTGTGCAGCCAGCACTGTGTACAGATGTATAACATTTCATAACTTTAAGTTTTTATCACACCTTGATAAATAAGGATGCATGTTGTTTTCAAGTAAAGCAGAATCCATAGGATAGATTGATAAATGAATAAGGATACCAAATTCCTAAGTACTGTTTTCCTAATCCCTGCCAATGTGTTACTATTTCTTTGCACAGTTTAGTTTATGTTTTGTCTTCCATAAAATTTAAATCATTGTCATCTTTAAAAACAATGTACTATCTGGATTCCTTAAATGCTTAGAGGATTCCTAAAATGCTTATTGCTCTCCAGATTGCACAGGTTTAATATGGAGCAACTAAAAGGTGACCAAAAGTTATTTGCTCGTTACTTGCAAAAATAAAGACATTAAATATCTTTATATTTATTTTGAAAAAACACCCAAAAAACAACATTGACTGAATTCTACATAAGTATTGAAGTACAACTAAGCACATTAATGTTTGAAGGCTCGCTTAACATTTTTATCATCATTAAAAGAGTACAGTTAGATGAATTGGATAAAATGTTCTTTATTTAGATCACATAGGCAACTTCTTGAATAAAAAAGTAGAACAGTTAAGTTTGAACTGTGATGACTACCTAAGATGGAGTCAAAACTTATATCAATATGAAAGGAAGTAAATTTAAAAATACCAAATTTGCAAATAAATAAATGCGACTTTTAAGATTCTTTCATAGCTTACATGTCTAATAGGCCAGATGAAGTAGAAGTTTTATATATTCAATTAAAATACTCAAATACTCAAATATTAACAAGAGAATTTAGTTTGGAGATGTATTGGGTCTGCCTGAGGAGGAGTTAATTTTTCCCACAGCAGCCCTCACAGTGCAGGGCTCTGCAGTGGTGGCTATGAAGGTGTTGGTAACACAGAGATGTTTTGGGCACTGCTGAGCAGTGCTGGCACAGCATCAGCACCGTCTCTCCATCATTACAGCACCACCAGCAGGATGGGAGTTGGCAAGATCCTGGGAGGGGACAGGGCTAGGACGGCTGACCCAAGCTGACCAAAGGGGTATTCCATACCATATGATGTCTGCTCACGTGTAAAATCTTAGAAAAGGAGAAATAAAGGAAGGCATTCATTTTTTTATAAGTTTTACCTTCCAGAGGAAATGCTACTCAGCCTGAACCATTGCTTTTTGGGAAGTAGCGGAGCACTGCTTGCTGATGAGAAGTAAAGAATAAAGTCTTTAGCATTTTTCTTTGCTTTTCTACATTAAATCTTTCGCTTTTGCTTGTCTCTACCCACAAGTTATTTTCAGTTTTATTTTCTCTCCTCTGTCCAGCCAAGATGGGGAAGTGATAGCGTGGCCTTGTCGGGCACCTGGAATCCAGCCAAGGTCCACCCACTACAAAAGATTGAATTTTAATACT
This sequence comes from Catharus ustulatus, assembly GCF_009819885.2. Taxonomy (NCBI): domain Eukaryota; kingdom Metazoa; phylum Chordata; class Aves; order Passeriformes; family Turdidae; genus Catharus; species Catharus ustulatus. The sequence continues at coordinate 90,505,468 of NC_046223.1, read as the reverse complement.
TTTTAATAATGTAATGTGTATTCACAATTTATGGGAATTAAGTATTGGTTCATTTCATTATGAATCAGAAAAAAAGAAAATAAGGTCTTTTTTTTATAAAAATTTCCATTTTACTGCAATTAGAAGCATTTTGGAGAACATCAAGCATTTATTTTGTCATTGGAAGTGACATAGAACATATTAATATTTTTTATAATTTCTTGACAAGTTGGAATTACCTTATATATATTTTTTAGATTACTAGCATTTTTTTCAGTGTCATAACATTCCTTAGTCTATGGAAACTTAACTGATAATGTAAACTAATTCCAAAATATATCTATAGAAAAAAAATAATTCCTTGCACAAACTTCTTGCAATGCAATAAAATAAGACACTACATCTTTAATTGTTCATACCCATATAAACGGAATTATTGAATTAATAAAATTTAGATATATTACAGGTTAGATAATTTTAATTGATCTTCAATTTAAAATTACCTAAAGGTAAATACCCACGGAATTATCTGATGAGAACTCTTAATTTTGTTTTTATTTATTGTCTATTACAAAATGACAGTTCAATGTCAGAAGCGCCACAACCTTTAGTCTTCACAAAGAGAACATGGCAGTTTAAAAAACATACCAATAAACTCACATAAACACAAACCTCAACCACACAGCCCTCTACAAGATTAACAACATAAGTCTCTGCTCCCATCAGTGACCTATACATGTCTCCCTAAACATCTGAGAAAATAGATAGAATTTGTACAATGCAAAATCAATACACTATTAGTTCCTTATCCTGACCCACTGTCACACCATCAGGACTGATATATCTTGTCCATGAAGAGAAATTCCCAGCCCCTGGATTCTATTTCCAAAACAAAATATCTTTTATTTTCAACTTTTCTGAAACCCATTGGAGTTAGATACAACAATAATTTAAACTAACACACGTACCAGTGCAATCACACACATTAATTTCTGCCCAAACGAAAATCTTCTTTCTACCATGACAATGGGGTACTTGTTCAAGAAAAGGGGAAAACTATTTTCTACTTTTGCCTACCTGCTCAGCTTTGTTGATGAATGACATTCAATTTTTCTCCCTTCCAGATGAGATTAAGCCTGTTTTATACAGTACAGTAAGGAAGGTTCCACTTTTGCTAGTATGTGCATATTTCAGAATAAAATGAGTTTTTAGTCTCTGTGGAGTATATTTAGAATACTCTCTGTACAGTCCATTAACTAAGAAGTTGCATCCATACAAATATTTTAAATGCCAATGCTTCATAGACTGACTTCAAAAGCAATGGAAAATTCTGCTAGTATACATTAAATGGTGATATGAAAATGTGTAAGATGAAGCTTCTGTTAAACTAGATAACAGCATGCATGAATTAAGATACTGACCTCTGGGAAATTTTTAATAGCATATTACTGTGTTTTATGCCATGTATTCTCCACTGTGCAAAGTAACTGGAATAAATACATCCAACAATACATTTCTTCCTATGGAGAAAATATTTTTTTACTTTTTCCCTTTGTTTTTCTCCAAGATGGATTTCAGTTACATGTGGCACTAGAAAGTGTGCTGTATTTCCTGTAATTTAAAATTTTCAGTACGTAAAATGGTATAATAGGTAAATTATGCTATAAACAATAAGCCTATTCTATGAAAATTCAGTATATTTTATTAACCACTGTGGATAAAATGTATACATCATATAAAAGCTATTGGTGTTTAAAAGAATTGAAAGAATAGATGAATTATGAGGTGCCTATAACATGAGTAGCTGGTGCCAATTTAACAGAAATCAAATAAGTATACTTCAGAACAAGAAATGAAGTTGATATTTACAAATATTGCATGCATAAAATGCATTGACTTTGGAAGTAAGTCAAAATACAGAAACAAATCAGAATAATTTTATACAAAATAGTATGGACAGAAAGTGAAGTGATTTTCCATTTTTAACTTTTCACTAACTTTTTAATGATAAATCTTTCAGGTAACAAAATTCAGGAAAAACTGCAAGTAGAAGAGCAAAATATATAAAAGCAACAAGGAAAACATATCAAAAGACTTAAATTAATTCAACAATTTCAGTAAGAAAAAAAACCCCAAATTAATCACAGTTTTTAATTCACTTCACCAGAAAAACCAAATAAAACCAAACAAATTGTAAATTACTTCCTAGGCTAGAGAAAGGCACAAAAAGAATCAATGGCTTTAATTAAATTCAGATATATTTACGGAAGGCAACATACATATTTAATGACTAACTGATCCTTTTCAAAAAGGAAATTAATTCTATACATTTTTTGTATAAACATTACCTGAAACATGTTTGTTCCAGTAAAAAAAAAAATAAACGAAAATATTTAGCTTTATGTATAAAAATATCCATTTACCACATTAAAAATTAACCATCAACTTGAAAGTTAAACTCTCATCTTTTCAGAAATACATACATACATATACATATATATATGTAGATATATACATATATATATGTGTATATCAGCATTTCAAATACTACCTGGATCATAAGATCACATGGCAACATGTTGATCATGATATACTGCTATCCAACATAAAGATTAATAGAGGGTGCCAGAAATACACACTTTTGTCACTGGAGGCTTAAATTCAAATCCTCATCAGTTCACAAATTGAATTCTATTTCTTGAGATTGTCTTAGTCCCTGTGTGTCTATATCATTAAAAAATATGTCTCCCTGAATAATTGGGTTTGGAGATAGGAATTTGAAATAATGAAAGTGACAGTGTACTTGTCAAGCTACCTATTCTCTATTGAATAGGGTAAAATAGAGCAAAACTGAAATGTTTCAGGTAATATTTTCCATAGAAAGAGAGATGGGAACTTTGAACTACACTGTCATGTACATCCAGACATCCTCTTGTTACATCATTGCTTTGGCATTTCTTTTAAAAAGCTATAATCAAAGTTCTGTGTATTTTTCATTTTATATATGTATGGTCCTTTTTAATACTATGATATGACAAAGTCAATTCCCATTCTTACCTAAAATTATGATGTCAACTCTTTTGTAGTAAGTATCCACTTGTCACAGAAAACAAAATTAAGTTTAATGTGGCAGGTGTTTAGAAAGCAGTAGTTTAGTATAGATTAGAAAAATATATGGGATTGAGCAATAAGAATTAGAATCTTGGTGGTAAGGATCTACTTATAATATGTAAATTAAATTAATAGGAGAAGATAGATTAAAATAGTGGTTAAATTGCTGATAATTTGTAATATCCATTAAACACAATCACTGAGTCAGAGAATTAATTATTTTGGAAAACACCTCTGAGAAGGTCAAGTCCAATCCACGGCTGAATATCACCATGTCAATGAGACAATGACATTAAGTGCCACATCCAGTCTTTCGTTTACACTTCTAGGGACAGTGACTCTACCTCTTCCCTGGGAAACCCATTCCAAGGTCTAATTACCCTTTCTGTGAAGAAACGCTTGCTAATTAATATCCAACCTAAACCTCCTCTGATGCGCATTAAGACTGTGTCCTCTTATCCCATCACTGGATGCCTGGGAGAAGAGACTAACCCCACCCCCACCCCCCTCCCCCCCCACCACCGGCTGCAGCCTCCTTTCAGGCACTTCTTGAGAGAGGGATGAGGTCTCCTCTGAGCCTCCTTTTCTCCAGGCTAAACATCCCCAGCTCCCTCAGCTGCTCCTCTTCTCCTGACTCTTCAACAGCTTCTTCGCCCTCCTCTGGACACACTCCTGCACCTCAATGTCCTTCTCGCAGAGAGGGGCCCAGAACTGGATACAGCACTCGAGGTGTGGTCTCACCAGTGACAAGTAAAGAGGAGAATCACTTCCCTAGTTCCCTGGCCACACCATTTCAGACGCCATCAGGATATTAGGGAAGGAAATCTGCTCAGTCAAGAAATCCACATCACTGGCAGAAAGGTTAGTACTGTCAGGGAACTTAAACTTGATGTTAAAACTGCATGAGAAACATAAAAAGATTATATTCTATGGGCTAAAAGGTTAATGTCTAAATCCTTGAGATCCTGAGAGAAGACACTGAGACTGGGAATATCAAGAATTTTAATGGAGCTTAATATTCAAACTCAGTAGAGACAGATGATCTATTTGTGTTGCAAGGCTGCTCTTAACAGTTTTGTTTACTTTCAGTAATCCTGAATATGAAACTACTGTGTCCCTTTTATACAGACAAAAGCAAGCAAAAAGAACTCAAGTAATTTGTGGAAATTTTAATGGGAAATCTGTCTCACATATAAAGCATTAACATTGTTTCTCTGAAACATGATTGAACAAGTTTTAATTATTAGATTACTCACTATCAGAATTCTGACTCACCTCAATAAGGTGCTTAACTTTTTTCTTGGACATTTACATCGGAATGAATGAAGACACTAGAGATGTCTTCTATCTAGACATCTTTTTCACAAGCTTACTGACTATAAGTGCTGAGGACAAGAAAAGCCTCAGTATACACACTGATCGTGGACTTATAATGAGCTATCAGGGTGGATCAGTGCACGAAAAATAAATTCCAAGGTACTTCAGCTAAAATTTTCTCCATAAGAAAACCCCAGTGATTCAGCTTCCATTATATTCCAAAATGCTGAATATGATTCTCTTTCCTTGTGCTCAAGACTGATAGCATCAAACTACAAAAGTTGCTGACAAAAGTAATGACAATGATAAAGTGAGTACGGAGCTAATCTTAGAAGAGGAAATGGAAAAACATGGCTTGCTCAGTCTAGCATAGTGTTTCTAATATACTGCCAGGAGTCAGAATTTCAGTGTTAGAAGCAGCTTGATATAGTATGAAATGTGTAACCTTCCCATAAATATTTACATTAGCCATGGAACTCCTATTTTGCTAGAAGGCAGGCATGAAGCTCTTTGTATGAGAAGCAATCTAGCAAAAAAGACAGAGAAGCAGCATAATACCATTTTAAAAACAGATCAAGGTTAGAACATCAGAAAAGAAAAAAATGCTGTTTAAACCACAAATCAATACTGGCACAGTGGTAGAGATTATATGTTGGCTGTGGAAACATTTGAGTCACAAATTAGAAAAATGTCTACTAGCTATTAAATATGTCTAAGAAGTGCTCTAATACAAATAGGGTTGGCAACAAGAAGAAAGAAGGAAAAAACTCAATTTAAAGGAAAACCCAACCATTTTAAATCCGGGATTTGTGAACACTATAATGACATAGGCTTTAGTTCTGAAGCCCAGGATCTCCTTTAGAGAGCTATGTTTTAAAATGCGTGCTGGAAAAGCTATCTGGCTGTATCACGGCTTCTATTTTCTTGAAGAAAAAATCTCTAAACGAAGTCCTTATAAAATTAATAAGCAGCAGTAAGTGTTGCTCTTGCATTTTGATTGTGTGGTGCAAATGAATTCTCAATTTTCTTAGTAGCAATCTTCTACACTTCAACTATATATGAAGACAAAAAAAAGAAAAAATTTGTAGACAAGAAAAGAAAGAAATAATCTTATTAATGAAAGCTATGCAACACATCTCCAGATGCTTTAAGGGACACTCTTAGTGCACAAACTCTTTGCTAAGGCAGTGCAGCAAACACCTGGAATCATAACTTAAATAGTGTAATATATTGTAATTTCTTAATTATCAATTATTATCATTCATGTCAAGTAACTGTTAAGAACTCCTTTTTACTCTAATTTTAGCCTTATAGTCATAGGTAAGAAAGTGAGCATTATGCATGGGCATTGTAAAGAGGAGAGATAGATGAGACAACTGCAAAATAAACAATAAAACTATTGAATTTCATCTGCTGTCCATGGATCAGTCATTTTTTACAGTATTTGAATTTTTCCAAATTCAAAGACTTACAAATATACAGCACTGTTCATTATGACCATCTCTAACACTGTCTCCATATTACAACTTGTACGTGATTCATCTTATTTGATTAGGTTGTGATCTAGGTTTTAAGAAAAGGCCTGATATTTGTAAGGTTTCTGTTCCATTCAATTTGCCTTATGTATTACATAACTCTCACCAAACCCCTACCAAGCCCCAAAGCCAGCTACATTAGAAACTCATTATACTCTAATACCAGTCACTAGAAAGTTAAGCCCCAAGAGTTCCTCATGAAACCTTGGCTTATCCTATCCACTAGAATACACATTAAAATAGTAATTGTTTACCTAATCAACCTTTCTTTGTATAGCCACTATGTATATCTGTTAGCAAAACCACCTAGCATTACTAAAAAAAAAGACTAAGCTTTGTAGAAACATATACCCTTTAGAAGATGCTACTTTAGATTTATATTACTCTCTCATTAAAATACTGTTACCAGAATAATTCAAGTATTGCTAAAACATAATCTCAAAAACCTACTCAAAGCAAAACTGTGTGTAAAAGTATTACTATAAACATTTACATTCTGTAATTTTGTGTTGACAAAATCTGCAAATTTCTTGATAAGTTGCTTATTATAATAATTGGTAAAGATATAAAATAGTTAATTTAAGTGAATGAACAGGCAGAGCAGGAACTCCATTATTTGCATGTGACAGTGAACAAGAGGACTTTAGATTGATGCTATCCTTGGTACATATAACCAATTTGACTATATAAGAAAGACCATAAAGGATACAAATAAGCCTAAAATAGCTGGGAGATTAAAAGATGTATTATACTGCTATCTAAACAAATAACCAAAATATTAATTTAAATGAAGAATGAAATATAGACAAATATATGAATGAAAAATGAATGAAATATAGACAAAGCCTTTTCTACACAACTAATGTTTTATGTATTCTATACATAACCTAAATGGCAAATACTTAACAGCCATCATTGACTTGTGTTTTAAACCCTATCATAACTATAGTACAAGTCACAAATGTTATAAAAGTAAAACATGTATTTGAACCCAGCTCTGCTTAAGCACAGCATTAATTAGAAATTTTCTGGAAAAAAGTGTGCTGTTAAAACAGTCTAATTGCCTGATTCTGGAAAATTAAATTGGAAATATGTTATCTCTAATCACTTTTTGTCACTTGAAAATAGAACTTCAAGGAGCAGAGCAGAATGTAGCCCAGACAGATTGAATGTTTTACTTGCTGAAGTGCTTTTGAGAGCTGTAGTCCAGAACATCCAATCCTGTTAGGACTTCAATATGCCAATTACTAGCTTCAATGATGATCTCCTTAGGGAGAAAAGAGTGAGACAGCATTTCTGAAATAAGTATTGCCACAATTTCCAGGGTTTTTAAAGTGAGGGTTTTGATTTTGGGGGGGCGGGGCTTTATACTGTAATTTAAATTCAATGTTCTTGAGATTATATTCAAAATAATCAAAGCGCATTAAAAAAATTTTCTTGAGATAAACAATTTAATTTCCAGGATTTCTCAATACTATATTTTATGGAACAAAGTGACTGATTAGCATTTTACGTGCATATTACAGAATACAGGTTTTTGAAAATGAAAATAATTATTACCTTAATGTTTTAGTCTGTGCCAGCAGAATAGTTACTGACTGCTGATATACTGATAGTTAGGGATACATTTGAGGAAGAGAAATTCAAACTTTTCTGATTATATGCAAGAATAACTTAGGAGATAACACTTTTTTGGCAAAGAAGACAGTAACTAATAGATTTTGAAAAAAGAAAAAGAACACAGCTTAATAAGCCTGTAAGAAAATGAGAGAATAATGACTGAGTCAGACCCCAAGATATGTATTCTAGATAGTACAAATTATTTGCTCTTGATAATTTTTCTTCCTCTCTGAATTCTACAAAACAACCTTTTATACGGCACCCGGCAGAGGTGAAAAGGCAACAAAACAGTCCTAAAGCTATTAAATATTTTTATTGTTTTGCACTAAGCTGCAGGTGCATTTTACTGCTATAGAGAAACAACTTAGTTCAAAGCTGAATTCAGAGGGTTCTTTCTGTAACATCTGACATGTGGTCAATGCCATGGAAATCCTAAGCACTGCCTAAGACTTTGTTATGTGCCTGCCCTGTCTAAGTCAACCTGAATCAGCAGACTAGAGCTGGTCCCAAAATTTCTGAAGGAAAAGTGTATTTTCCTGCTATCAGCATGAAATATTGGAAGAAAAAAGAGTGAATGATCTTTTAGTGTCTTAAATAATTTGCTTTGTAGTAATCTCACTAGTCTGCTGAAGAATGAAAAAGAGTAGCGTCTATGCTGGCTTTTCAAGGCTCACCTATGTATTCCTGGGAAACAGATGCACTTAGATGGGGCCTGTTGGTATTCATGAGTTCTGAGTTCTGCTTGAATCTGAGAGTCCAGAGATTCTCAGGAAGGAAATCCTCCTAGGGAGGATCACTGCTGCCAAGGTAGTATAGAAAAAGATTTCCCATGCAAGGATCCTCAGACTCAGTGCATCAGCTCAACTTCTCATCTTTGCTCTAGAATACATATAGGGCTTGAATGTCTGTTTCTCAGTAAACATTCTGCATCAAATTACTACGGGCAATTGTGGAGACACATTTATCTAACCAGTTAGTAGATGCTGGGGTCGTTGGGGGCGGCGATTAGGTTGGTTTCCTTGTTGATTCTTGGTTTGTAGGGGTTTTTTTCTTCTTTTTCATAATAATTTTTCATTTCTGTAAGGCTTTGATATGCTATTTTCCTTGGTCTTTGTCTAGTCAAGTCCTTAATGTTCTATTGCTTGGCAAGTACAATTTGCACATTAGGTCAAATATTCAGTAATTTGCAGAGATGTTCTTCTTCCTTCTTAATTAACTATTTGACAATTCCATGGAATTATAGAATAATTTAGGTTGAAGGACAGTCTCAGGAAGACATTTAGTGCAACAACCACTAGCCAGGACAAGGCCAACATTATAAAGAAGTATATGACGGAATTTCAGAAAAACCTTTTGTAACAGGATAATGGGTAGGAACAATGTCAGGAAAAGATGCAAAATCACCTTTCAAGTATCTGGGAAGGAGGATCCTGTGAAATAAACAAACCCAAGTTTAAAATATACATATGGGTGTCAATCTAGTTGTTTAAAGACTAGACCAAAAAGATCTCTGGCCATAAAGCCAATAAGGACGGCATAATACAAATAAAGATAGTGAGACAAAACCTGCTTAAGAGCTCAAGATAAGGTAAACGTTAAGTGATGATGCAAAAAGCATGTAGCAGATTAGTAATGAAAATGATCTGGAATTCTTATTATTTATATAACTGGAATAATTTGCTAATATTGCTAAAAGAAATAAATAGATGAATAACAATACTATAATATGCATATGGTTCTAGCGGTAGTCACATTCAAGTAAATAAGTTTTTGATGAGAGAAGAGTTGTGGTCTGTCTGAAACACCTATGCCCCTCTTTTTCTCTACCCATCATCTTATATTCTATTTTGCTTTGGAAAAATCTCCAACAAAATAGAATTTGACAGAAAAAAATACAGAGAATTTTCTATTATCCTTTTATCATTTCCAATTAACTCCTAACAGCTAATTAGGTGAATAACCACTTTGAAATACACTTAAAAGGCAGAAAATGTAAAGATTTCCTGGTCTAAGATATTTGTGGTGTCAAAGTAAGGCTACTAAAATTTCTTGAGTTATGCATAGCAAGAGATTCTGCAAATAACCAGAGAAAACAAAAGCACTGAAGAAAGTCTAATATACATGTTAATTCTCGTGGGATTTAAGTTGTTTGTTTTTGTCATTATTAATTATTTCACAGAATAAATAAAAACCTCTAGGAAAAAGTACTTAGCTGAAAAGTAAACCTGAAATATTTGAAGATACTGAACAAAATAGAGATGCTGAATTAACTTAGCAAAGGATGTCTAATGCTTTCCTCCTTTGAAAATCTAAGCCAAAGCTTTCATAGAATATCTTATTTAATACAGTGCAATTTATGAGTAAAAGAGTAAAATTTTTTTATGGATATGTATTTTCCCTCAAACTGTATTCAAAGATCCCTCTGTTTCATTCTCCTTTCAAGAAAAAGAAAATGGTTAAAGGCATAATTTTTGTCGTCTGACTGAAACACTTTAAGCCATCATATTTTGGATGATAGCAACATTTATAAGCATCATTAGAAAGTGTGTTTATTTTAGCTTTAAACTCAAAAGAATAAATAATGAGGATGCTTGTCTTTGGAAGCAACATCAATAATACTACTGTAATTTCAAAATAGTTTATTTTGAAAATGAAATCATCAATATTTTTAATGTTTGGATAATAAATAATTGCATTACTGCATGGCCTTGTAATTCCGGCACAATAAATTCCTCACCAGAAAAAGGGCTCTTGGGAAAAATGTCTACATAATTAAATGGTGTTATCTCTTGATGAGGAATTAAGAAAGATGTTTCTAGCCCCTGTCATAGCTTTGGTAGATCACATATCCTTACTTTGGTGGTTTTTTTCTTTTTACAAATTGCATATCCAGGTATGCAGTATATTCCACAACATTACATCTATTGCTAACAAATGGAAGTTTCTGAAGAAAAATATCTCTATTTATTCCTCAGAAAAGGAACCAGAATTATAAAATATTATATTTGACATTGTTATCTTCTTTCTTATTCTGAAGAGGAGACATTTTTCTGGGTCATCTAAAAATACTTGACAAGCTGCTCTGTTATGAGCGCTGCAAGCTACGCTAATTAAAACTGTCTCGTTTTTTGTGTCTCTTTGTTGGTGACAGTGGTCTCTTCCTATATTACTGGAATTTGGGGCAACCAGAGTTCTGCTGTTTATGAAAGACAGGTGTACTAATATGAACTTTGCACAGATACTTGAAGTCTTTTATACTCCAGAACGTGGCTTCTTGACACATTGTAAATTATATCAACTGCTCAAAATATTTTGTTTTACTAATTGTGTTTTAAAAAATTCAACTTAATTTTTTATTTTTTTTTGCCTGTTAACAGTATCAAAGAATAGTAATAATGTATGACAGTGACTGCTCACCTACTTATTTTCTATCAAAACAAAACCGTGATTTGGAGTATTTTAAAACACTATGGTAATAACAAATAATTTTCCAATTTACATATTTTACATGTAGTCATACAGTGGACATTTTCATTTTGAATAATTGGCAAATGTTGAGGTAATGCTCCTACTGTTTAGTAAACTGTTTTAAATTTATGGTGCATTTCTCTGATAAGAGTTTAAATGATTGAAATTACCTAATTTTGTTTACATGTCATATAAATTATCAGGGTGCTTATCTTTTGTTTGAAAACTTCGTGTTCTGTGGCACAGATATTGAACAATTGAACCTCCTGAAATGTGATCTGTGCTCTTAATTTTATGGTTTTACTTTTGCTCCCATATCAATTTCCTCCTGAGAACAGTGCTCAAAAGCATAAACTGGTAGATAAAACCATAACACTTTACATTATAGCTATAAAAAGATAGATTAATTCATGCTGGCATGCAAAACAGCTTTTAAAAAACAAAAAACGATAAAACCTCAGTTGCTACCCTTTCTTAATCAAAAACAAGGTGTTTCCTGAATACTATTTCTCCACTGGCTGAGCTCAGGAGAGCACAATCCATGTAAAACAGCTGTCCCTTAGGAAGTGTAGTGTGAGAGACTGGAGTAAATTGCTGGATTGCAACATTCCATGTGAGGAAATACCCTGTTCTACACACCCCACCCCCTGTAAAGCCTGTACCCCAGCCTCCCAGTGGCCACCAGTCAGTGGGAAGAAATGCTCCCCATCCTGACCCTGGAGCCCCTAGCCCAGTTATTAAATGGTCAACTGACTGGAAGTTCAACCTGGGGCCAGGGCCCAGGAAAGCCAAAGGGTACTAAAGCACAAGGTACACACATAGTTCTTGACCCTACTTCCTCTTGGATTTTATGTCAGTTGAACACCACTGGAATCAGGAGTGGTAGGTGTTGGGGGGGTTTTTTGTTGTTGTATAGTTGTTATTTTTTTATATATTTTTTCCTCTTTCTTTCTTTTTTTCTTCTAATTCCCTCTTCTCAGAGTTTCAAGTAACTTAAAATCAGATATTAAGTTGAATGGACTAAGTTAATAATTTGTGAAAAGCTTTATGTTGATTGAATATTGTTCTAAACTTTTGCCAAAACTCTCTGATTTTCTGAAGTTTGTCAGTAAATCTTTTGTTGTTTTAGCATTATGTATTTAAGAATATCTTGTCAGTATTTCTCCCTTACATCTAACTCGGGGTACATTAAAAAAGAACAAGACCTCTTAAGAGACTCATCAAGTCTCTTTGGGTGGTCTTCCTTCTAATGTTCCTTTACCCTGGTCTCTTGGGTCAGAGATTTCTGAGGGCTGTTCTTTTCAGTGAAGACTGATGCAAGCAAGGTGTTTAGTAGTTATTCCTTCTCTGCATCTTCTTTTCTAGGATCCTCCTTCTATTTAGTAATGAATTTCCTTACAGATGTTCCTTAGTTTCGCTTTGGTTATTGATTTGAAGAAGCCTTTCTTGTTGTCTTTGACATCCTCGGCCAGACATGGTTTCAGATGGACCTCAGCCTTCTTTGTCTCATTTTTACTTAGTCTGACCTCTCTATACTTAATCCAAGTGGCCTAGCCCTGCTTCCATCTGCTGCATTTTTCCTGCTTAGGCCTCAGTAATGATAAAAGTTCTTTATTCATCTACTCTTGCCCCCTTTGCCCAATATCTCTGCTCATTAGGATGTATCATTCTTGAGCTTGGTGAAAGTGATTCTTGAATGTCAACTAACTCTCTTGTACCCCTTGTTCCTGCAAGAGCTGTTCCAATAGGATTCTTCCAAGAAGATCCCTGAAGGGGACAAAGTTAGCTCTTCATGGCTGCAATCCCTCTTGCAGCCCTGCCTCCTCCTCACCCAACACTGAAACACAATCTCAGCCTGCCTCCAACACTCACATCTCCAATGTGGCTTTCTCTCTTTGTTTGTATGAGGTCAAGCAGCACATCAATCCTTGTGAGATCCTCCACTAACTTTGTCAGAAAGTTGTCATCAGTGCTCTCCAGGAACCTCCTGGACTGTTTGGGCTTCCCTGTGTGGCTTCTGCAGGGAGTGTCAGGGTAGTTAAAATCCTCCACATGAACCAGTGCCTGCGAGGCTACTTCAATCTGCCTGTAGAAAGCCAGACCCTCTTCCTGCTCTTGAATCCTACAGTACTTAACCTAGCAGTCTTATGACACTGTTTTACTTGTATTGTGTGTGTATGCTAAGATAAGTATCAGAAGTACAGAAAGGTTTATCAGATTGCTGCCAAGGCTACATAAAGCTCTTAGATTCTAAAACACAATCTTCATGGTTGATTAGAAAAAAACCCTAAAAATAATGTTTCTGATTTGAGAGAACTTGCCCTTCTCCTTTCTGTGTTCTGCTACTAAAAGGCAAGTAAATCTTACTTGGTGAAAAAACCCCAAACAATTGTAGTACTATTTAAAAGTATAGATGGATAGTTACTTCAAGTCCTCTAGTTTCATTAAAAGCATTAAGCAATTACTTGCCTTAAAGTGTAATCCAATGCAACTATGTCTCTTTTTGAACCCAGCCACAGATTTAAAGTCATGTCTAACTATATATGTACACATAAAGTGAAATACTAAATCGTACTTCTTTCTAAAGAAGATAAATTCAAGTATTGAAATCCAAAATACAGTGAGTATTTTTTGTCCATTCTTATGTTTCTTTGTCCCAATAATAATATGGAAATATTCTCTGGTTTAGGAAGGAAAAAGTGCTTTGAAAATGAAATAAGAATAGTGAAATGTAGAGGCTGAGTTTAGGAAGAAAAACCTGAATAAGTATGAATAACATATTATCCTAAATTACTGGTATTTCATTATACAGACTTAAAAACATTGATGATAAGTATTGTGTCCCATTTTGCAAGACAGCTCCCAATTATGACTTCAGAGTAATTGACGAAAATTTCAGAAGAAAAGAAGAAAACAATATGAGTCTTCTATCATTTATATTTACATAATGATAGTTTTTTCTATATTCACTACCTATGACTATGAGTGTTCAGTCCATAAACAAAAAACTCATTTTACAAATAGTACATTATAATGAGTCCTTTCCTATAAACTTCCCAGAACTAACTGTGGTGGCAGGGGTTTTCAGCTAATTAGGCTGTGCTAATAGAATGCATATGCACATTTGCAGTAGCTCAGCTGGTGGGCAATAGCTTGTTAAGCCACCAGCACACACTTTTGTCCATGTTAGAGCCTTAGGTATAAAAGTATTCATTTCCTAATTTGAGATACAGGATTCTAACATCTGACTCTTGTATAATCATAGTGCTTAGGGTTGGAAGGTACCTTAATGATAATTTTGTTCCCACTCCCCTGCCATGGGCAGCGACACCTACCATTAGACCAGGTTGCTCAGGGATCCATCCAATGTATCCCAGAACACTTCCAGATGTGAGGCATCCAGCACTTTTCTAGGTAAATTGTCCCTCAGCATCCTCATAAAGAACAATTTCTTCCTTATACCTAATATAAATCTACATTCTTTCAGTTTGAAGCCACTACCCCTTTTCCTATCACTACAGGCCTTTGTAAAATGTCCCCTTCCAGCTTTCTTTTAGGGCCCATTTAGGCACTGGAAGGCCACTGTAAGATTTCACTGGAGTCCTCTCTTCTCCAGGCTGAAGAGCCCCAACTCTCAGTCTGCTGGGAAATGTGCTCTAGACATCTAACCATCATTTTGACCCTCATCTGGACTTTCTGCAGATCCTTTTATTTTGGAACTCCACAGCTGAACTCAGTAGTCCGGGTGGGGTCTCTGGACAGCAGAGTAGAGGAGGAGATTTCACCTCATTTAACCCACTGGCCACAATTCTTTTAAGGCAGCCCCAAATATGACTGACTTTGTGGACTGCAAGTGGTCATTGCTGGGTCAGGTTTCTCTTGCTGTCCTTCAAGACCTCCAAGTCTTTCTCCTCAGGGCTGCTCTCAGTCTATTCTCTGTCCAGCCTGTACTTGTGCTTGGGATTGCCCTGACCCACATGCAAAACCTTACACTTGATCTTGTTGACCTTCATGAGGTTCACATGCCTGCATCCCTTCCCTTCAACATGCTGATTACACTGCAGAGCTTTGTGTTGTCTGCAAACTTGCTGAGGGTGCACTTGATCTCACTGATGATGCTAAGGTAGAACTTTGCCATTAAACAAGCTTAAGCTATTGAACAGTGTTTATTTTCTTTTTTTTTTAATTTTAAAGCAGGAATCCAGATTACTTAGTGTAAATCAGCAATAAATCAAGGCACATTGATTTTTGAGGAACTCAGGGATACTGGAAGACACAGGGAAAGGTTGCAAATTTTGGTGGATGCAGGACAAAATAGACTTAAAGTGGATGTGAAAGTCTATATTTTGCAACATGAGTAATACAGTGAATACTTTTTAAGGTAGGTTGATTAAGCTGTGATATGATGGGGTTGCTTCTTTATTGGTGATTTATAAATCAAAGGGATGCTTAACAAAATTATGTAATCTAGTGTGCTGGGTTGACCCTGGGTGGGTGGCAGGTGCCTACCGAAGCTACTCTATATAGTCCTCCTCCTCAGGAGGAGGATGTAACAAAAGGCTCATGGGTCAAAGTAAGGACAGGGAGAGATCGCTCACCAATTACTGCTACAGTCAAACTACACCAAATGTGGGGGAAAATTAATTTAATTTATCACCAATCAAATCAAAGTAGGATAATGAGAAAAAAACCCCTAAATCTTTAAAACATCTTCCACTCATCAGTCCTTTCTTACTGGGCTTAACATCATCCCTGAATTCTCTACATTCTCCCCATAAGCACCGTAGAAACAAGGGAACAAGAAATAGTGATTGGTGCCAGTTCATTGCACGTTGTCTCTGCCTCACCCTTCTCCTTAGGGAAAGGATTGCTCACATCTCTTACAATACTTGTGGCTTTCTGGATACCAGAAGGTCTGTAAAATTAAGATTACATAAGACATAAAAAGATGAGAGCAATTTTGAAGCTGAAGTATTTATGTTAGAGAACACATAATGTTGTAGCTATTCCAGCAGGAAAAATTTCTCAGGATTCACAGAAACAGGTAGTAGTTCATTGTTTAACTTGTTTGCTTTTTTTTGTAAATTTTTGACTTTAAGGTAATGTTGACAGTCCCAGATTCAAGATTAATTTCTATTGCTGAAGAAAAGAAAGAAGCAGCAAGTACCATCATCACTGATTTTGTCAGGCTCACTGCTCAGTGAGGATTACAGTCAGCTGTTGCAATGAGGATATCAGCGATCCTGGAGGCAGTTTTTCCTTTGAGTATCACTGTTTGGTCTACAGGCATTTTTTCAAAACCAGATGCCAGGCTCCTTACACAGAAATTACTGGATACTCCATGGAATTTGGAAAGTGGCTTTCTGCAGGATAGTGAAAATGGTAAGGCACTATGATGAGGATAAGAAGAAGCCAGCTTTACTACAAAGATCCTCTGGAATAATTAAGCCAATGTAAATTGGATGTCTCTTAAAATAGGTCTGCTCTTCCTTGTTTCAGACACAGAAAAAAAATGAAAACAATACTCATGGAAGAGTGAAGCTATATTTAGAGAAAGGCACTGCCGTAGGGGGAAAAAAAAAAAAAAGAATCATTTAAAATAAAATAGTTATGAAGTGATCACATAATCAAAACTGATCTGACCTTTCCCTTCCTACTTCTTAAAATGTGAATGAAAATAATACTATCCAAAATAAATATAAAATAAAGCAAGTCTCTTGCACCAGTAATCTAAGTGAAGATAAAGAGGATGGGAAAAATGAGCACATTTTGAAGAGCTGTGAGACATACACCTAGAAGGCAATCATATAGACTTGAAAGAAAAGAGACATTTGCTAAAGGGAAAGTCCCCAAATCTGTATATGTCATAATAGGTTTATGCAGCTAAACAGCTTTTCAAAAACTTTATTTATAGATTAAAATTGTGGGGCATTCAGTCTGTACATTTCCACTACAGGCTGTCGCCTCATACAATCCAGCAATCCATCATACAACAGTCTGGCCAACACACATCATCTCAGCAGGAATTCATAGAACAGGCTGTGACAAAGAAGTAGTTACCAGAAATTTGTCTTAAAAGTTTGCCAGTCCTGCTCCAGAAGTCACATTTCATTGCCTTGGAAATGTTAAAGATTACTTGAAAGAAATATTTACCATAACATTAAAAACATGGGAAATAAATGTAATTCTATTTATTTCCTTAATGTAGTACAAAAGCCCCTTGAAAATTAATATTCAGAAATATGCTACTGCTGATTTTAAAGAGCTATACAAGATTAATCTCCTTTCATTTAATACTTCCCTAACATGGTAGATACATTTTCTTTGCCACTACAGATTCTAAGATTTGTTCTAACAAAATTTTCCCACCTAGTCAGCATTATCTCTTCTTTTGAAACTAAACCAAAGTTCTTAGACTTTTAGTAAATCTCTATAAATTTAGATTTTATTTATGACCAATCGAAACAAAAGGTGGACTGGCAAGTGGTGAATGCATTTTCAATGCCTTATAGAAAACAACTGTTCTTTCCTTTAGTTGTGGATTCTGAGAATTTTAGTCTCAAACTATATTAAATTTATTTAAATGCCTATAATTATATATATAAAAATTATGGACAAATACTTTTAAATGCATGTAATAAAGGTTTAGTGTTAAAAAATCCTCTTTTAAGAGCAAATAACTTAGTTAGTAACAATAAGACAAACTCAATTTATAGCTAAAAAGAAATCTTTAATATTTGGCTGTCTTTTTGAAATAACCAGTTATTTATGAATCAATGTAAGAACATAAAACAGTTCAATCATTTCCAGCAGTGGGCAGAGCAAGATGTAGGAAAGATAATTAAAAAAGAACAACAAAAACAACAACAACAACAACAACAACAGCAACAAAACCCATATGACAATGCATCTTCACGATAATCCCCTAATTCCCACTTCTTTGCAGTCATGAATTTGCTGAAAGTGTGATCACAGCATAGCTGTTATGAACAGCCACTCCTATTCTTAAAGTTTCAGTAGCTAGCAGGCAGAAATTTGCCTGAAACTTCTGAGCTCTGATCTGTTTTTTGGGAAATAAACAAAACTCTGTGCTGAGCAAATTTTCTTAAACTCAATTCTTTTACCTACTAGGTCTTAATTGAGTCTTTGAGTTTTTTTCCTGTAGATATAACCCTCTGTTAAAACTGAATCTGTAAAGAATAGGCATTTCTAATCTGTTTCAGGAGTTAAAGGCTGTGAACTCTAACCTAACGCTTTGGGAGGTAATTGAAGATGGAATTGATCTGAAAGTCCAGTTAAATAAAAGAAAGAAAATGAAGAAAACCATCTGTTCTCCTGAGCTTACTCACATGTAAAAATAGAATGCGTGCATGTGTAAATACAAAAGTTAATCCACTATTACATTAATTAATTAAAATTTACATGTGTGTATATATATATGCAAGTAAAAGTCAATTTCTCATTTTGTATTAGTGTTCATTATGTAATCCCAATATTTAGTGGCCACCATAGTAACAATTTCTGAAAAAGAAAACTACTGACAAATTAAATTTTCACAGCTACTGTAGGAAAACCTGCAGTTATATATATCAGTAACCAAGGTTATTTAATAGTGGGTGTTACAAAACTTTCATAACAGAGTTATTTGAAAATAATCCCCTTGGGTATTTTTGCATAATTGCAGGCATTTTTACTCTGTTTGTCATTCTAGTTTAAGTTCAGGTTGTCAAGTCAGGAAAAGCTATGGGATCCTGGTTGGTTTTCCTGGCTTTCTCACCTTTCCTCTCCAGAATTAAGATGAATTGTGCTACAGAGAATTACTGAATGAAGAAAAAATAGAATCCCAAGTACTCAGTAATGCAATTCTTCCCTGAAATGGGACACTGTCCCTTAAGCAGTTTTTCACACACTTGCAAGCTTTATTTGGTCCTTAGGTATAGATGAAACATGCTAATTTTCTTAATTTATATGGAAGTCTGGCTCTACTATTCCTTATATATCAATTAATTTGTGGCAGTATTGCATGTGAGTGCATTTTTTAAAATTTATTTTATTTATTCTCAGAGGAAAAACCAAATAGATGTACAGTAGTTTCACGAATACAAGCCGCACGGATTATAAGCCGCACCCCCGGTGCCTCGACAATGTTGCTGTCTTTGTCAATAGATAAGCCGCACCCCGAATATTAGCCGCACTTTCGTTCGTAGCGAGAATCCGTGTGCAGCTTTCACAAATTGGCCAATTAGCAACAGGATCGCGGCATAGCGGGCTTTACTGGCTCGGGGCGGGGCCAGGCAGGCTCGGCCCGCTCATGGTTGCCGATAGGGGTGGATGGCCCGGCTCGGCGCTACGGCTTGGCTGGGCCGGCCGGGCGGTGTTGCTGCCGCCGCCGCCGCCAGGCTCCCTGCTCCCGTCTGCACTGCCACTGCTGCGTTTGCTTGCCCTGCGGGCGGTGCTGCTGCCGCCGCCGCTGCCAGACTCCCTGGCTCCCCGCTCCCGTCTGCACCGCCGCTGCCATGTTGGCTCGCCCTGGCCGGCACTGCAGGCCGCCGCACCGCCGGGCTCCCCCACGCTGCTAGCCCTGGTTCCCCTGGGCTCCCGTGCACTGCCAGCCCTGCTTCTAGGGGGCTTTTCCCTGCCGCCGGGCAGCCCCGCGCCGCCGGGCTTCCTGCTTCTACTATCCTATCCTATGCAATGTGGCTCCCGTGCACTGCCAGCCCTGCTTCTAGGGGGCTTTTCCCCGCCGCCGGGCTTCCTGCTTCTGCTATCTTCCCCTATGCAGTCGGGCTCCCCTGCACTGCTAGCCCCAGTTCTCCCGGGCTTCCCCGCCCTGCTGGCCCGGGCTCTGCCGCCCTCCCTGCCCCGCCCTGCTGACTCAGGCTCTGCCGCCCGCCCCCACACTGCTGGCCCCGCCTCTGCCAGGCTTTCCCACCTCTGCCGGGGCCGGCCGGGCTCCAGCTTGGCTTGGGGCTGCCGCGGGCTCTCACTTCCGTGTTGGCAGCTTTTAGAATTTTGTTAATGTATTAGCCGCCCCGGAATATTGGCCGCACGTCCGGGTTTCCACCAAAATTTTGGTCAAATTGGTGCGGCTTGTATTCGTGAAATTACTGTAGGTAAAAACCAGAAAGCTCCACTTTTTTCCCCTACAAACAGACTGAGTGTTTTGACTAAGTAGAGTTGAGAGGAATTTAACTTGAAAGAATAATTATTACTCTATCTACTCTTGTGTATGTACACTGACATGGTTATAGTTATATTTTCATGCTGAATATGATGCGAAAGGAATTTTTAGCATTATTTTATGATGTTGAAGAATAGGGAATGACCTTAAAAGCAGCGATACAATACAAAGATTCTGACTGTAATTTCTGTTCTTTTTTCTTTTTCTGTTTTTCAGATGGTTGTTGCTTGGAAATTGTTTTGGCTGGTAAATCACAAATGTCCTCTGAGTACAATGCTTTGTGTACTACATTA
This sequence comes from Catharus ustulatus, assembly GCF_009819885.2. Classification (NCBI taxonomy): domain Eukaryota; kingdom Metazoa; phylum Chordata; class Aves; order Passeriformes; family Turdidae; genus Catharus; species Catharus ustulatus. Next base: position 90,484,964 of record NC_046223.1, on the reverse strand, counting down.
GATTATATAGACACAAGTCACACTAGATTAAAAATAAGCCTTATAACTAAAGCTTTGGTCCTCTGACTACTAAGGAATCTAATACCTCACTCAATTGGTGTTGTCTCTATTAAACTCCATATCGATTTCTTAGATCAGTGAGCTATTTGAACTACCTTGGGACTTGTTTAAAAGATTCTTGAAGAGAATGGTAGCCTTTTGTAATTAAGAAGGCAAACCTAGTTAAACCTTTTGCTAAAACATTCACACTATCTTAAAATCTTTATTTACAAAATCAATCATTGCATACTAAGAATCTGATCTAACTTAACAGACTTACTCGAGCACACTTACAGTATGAAACCTCTGAGATTCACATATAAAATGTGTACTCATCTGTCTTAATACCCACAATAAAAGCAGTGGAGTCAACATAAAAAGTCGTTAGAATAGAAATTGGTTTCTTCTAGCTTGTTTTTCATCATTTGGATTTAGTTTTAACAGTTAAAGGAAAGAAAAGGCACCTGAGTAAGAGTAAGCAGTCAAAAGCTTCTTGATACTCTCAGTTCTTGTCCTGATTTCCAACAGAAAACCAAGAACTATGTTGCAGAGACATTAAAGATTTTTCTGTCAAAAATCCACGTGCTGTTATTTGCAAGAAATAGCTGTATTTTCTGTCTATAAATGCTGTTATCTGAAACCTTTCTCATGAAGATTATTTTCTCTTCCATTTGGATGTCTTTGTGAGGCAGATGACTGGCATCTTCAGAAAATTACTGAAATCTTATTTTTCAAATGAAAAGTTATTTTAAAATTTTCTAATATCCATGCTGATCTTAAAGAAAAACTGATATTACTGAAAGAATTTTGGAGAACAATAGTGGTTTTACATTTTAAAAAGTCTAGGTTTTTTCTGCTTCTGCTTAGAAGCATGATATAGAAGTGCTTGATATAAGTATTTAACTGCTGTAACACAAGCAAATATTGTTTAGGAAATCTGGGTACAAATCAAAGACAGAAATCAACTAGGGTATGCAAATGCACGGATTTATATAGTAATCTTTTATGTGAATATGTCAATCACAAAATGATCTGAAAATGTTTTTTGTTGATGGTACAAAAGTATAGAAATTTAAACTTTTTACAAAGTGTGCAAAAAACGAAACAGATACAGTATATGTTTTATATTCTATGTTTTGTAATGAAAAGTAAAGTTTGGAAATATTCATATTTGCACTGCTCTTATTCTCCATGTTGTGTGTATAGTAAAGGAATTTAATTTTCACTGTTCTTCCAGAAAAAAAAAAATTGCATTAGAGAACACAGTTTTTGATAGGATACTAAACAGGCTGTCGATACAAAAATGAAAAATTGTGAATATTAAGGTAATATATTATCATAAATTATGCTATATTGACTTTCCTGTAGAATCAGCATAACTTATTAAGTACATAAAAGAATTCATTTGTCTAGTCATTGTAAATAAATAAATAAGCTAAATTATCACACTTTTAAATAAGTTATTTTGAATATGATAAAAGTAAGTTAAGTCTTGTGTCTTGTTAAGAAACAGGAAATACACTTTAAAATTCTATAAAAAAGGATTTTGGTGTATTTATTATAGCTAGACAAAAAAGATAAGTTTCCTCATGGTTCCTCAAGAATAGATTAGTCATTTATGTCACATAGTAACTTTTTTCATGCAAATATTTTTAATAACCGTAAAAGATGTAATTATTTATGTATCTCCTATAATAGCAGATAAAAAAAGCATGCCAGTCTAGCAAACTCTTTTGCAAACACGTTTTTAAAAAAAATTACAAATAGATTCGCAATTTCATCTAGAAGTTGTGCATTTTTTAATTTTTTTTTTTTTTTTTTGTTATCTAAGTCACTAATTACTACATACTGAAAATTGTGAAGGAATGTGTTCTTATGGTATGGGATCAAGACATAGTTTATTGTCCAAGACCTTTTTTTACAATAGTTCTTTAGCGCCCATTGAACGTGCTCACAACTTTGAGAACTGAATCTAAAATATTTAGTTTTGTCTTTAAAACTACCATATATATTTCCTTTGGACAGAAACAAAAAAATAATATGCTACTAATAAAATAGTTAACTGTGATTGTCACAAATTACATTTAAAAAAAAAAGACAGTTAAAAATCTATTTTGTTTTCCATAAGTTTATATGTACCTCCCTGCATCATATCAAAAGTATAAGTACCAAATTCTTACAGTATGATTACTAAAATTATATGTAATTTCTATAACAAATTCTAACAGATAGGATCTTAAAGTTAGGTTAAATTATTTTTCAGATGCTTTTTTCCTAGTTATTTTTATTTGGAATACATTACAGGTTTGGTTATTTTAAAGAAATAACATGCAATATAGAAATGAAATTAATTTTTATAAACTGTCTCATTTGAAATGTTTTGTACTATTGTAAGTTACCTACCTCTCAGATAGATTATATTTTTTTTGAATTAACAGGTTTATTATAACTTATATGAACAAATGAGGATATGAAAACAACAAAGGAAGAAAGAATATTATAGAGCTGTGGCTCATATATGCATGGAGAAAGCATGAAAGGCTAAAACTGAACTCAAAGTTGAAACTGGCCAGTATTGTGTCAGACAAGAAATGCTTTTGTATTTGTCATCATTTTGAGTAGAACCCTTTTTTGTTTCCCCACATTGTTTTTCTATAGACCTTGAATTGTTTTAAATCAAGCTAGGAATTACACTTGACATCCACAAGGAGGTCCCACCTTCCAGAAATAAAAGATTTTAATAAGATCTTTATCTCATTTATGAGTACAGATAATTTCAAATAAGCCATAGACCTCATTAGAAATTTTATATTTGTGAAGGGAACTTTAAGAACTGAAAAGTGCAATAAATTCCATTATTTAAAGATATTTAAATATTACAGATTTTATGCCTGAAAGAACACTAGTTTATATAATAGACAATCTCTTCTGATAATATTATTTCATATTTTACATCAGCACAGAATTATCAAAATTTATAAATGGGATGGAAATTGTATGCCTTTAGTAAGTGCAATAATAAAACCAACAAAACAAAACAAAAAAACCCCTACAATTTCAGAGTATATTTACTTTCATCAAAAGTTCTTTGCTCCTAATGAGGTCTTAATCAGGTATTTATTATGTTGCCATGATTACAGTGTATGTTCCATAATATTAGTAAACAGTTTTAATGGATTAAATATTTTATGAGTAATATTTTTACAATAAAAATTAGTACAATCATTCATGCACTTATATAATTACTTTCAATGACCTGAAGTAAATTCTGTAATCATGATTAATACTGATTCAGCAAAGTTATTGATATGGTTTGATTATTTAGAAAAGTTGAAACAAATGGATTTGATTTTGCAAATCAGTCCTCCACAAGTCACAGTACTATTATTGGGGGTTTTGCTGGTATTATTTTTATTATTATCGTATTATTTCTACTACTGCTACTACTATTATTACCACTATTTTCTAGTTTATTTATCTTTTAGAATAGAAGGTAAATTTTCTTCAAACTAAACAAAACCACTAGACCCCATCAAAAACAAGAGGGAAAAAAAGTCCCCTGAAAAACCTACTACACCACACAGCATGTGAGTCTATCTATATCTACTCATGTAAAAACGTCAGTAAATTGCCCAAGTTAAATTAACAATTAAATGACACATTGATCTTTGCTTATTTATCAGAAATACTGTAAACTTCTGAACACTATATTCACACCAGATAATACAAATGTATATGAATAGTAAAGATGCTCGGGAGTTTCACATTCAATATTTACCACATTAGTTAAGAATTGTAATTTAAAATTTTTCTGAAATAGCTAAATCTTTGGTTGGGACTACTTTAAATAAATGCAAATGCTATAGGCAGTATAGAGCAGATCTGTTTACCCATGTAGAAGAAGTAGAAAATGTCATTTTATGTGCAAAACTTTTCTAACAAGTCCCTAGATTATTTGCAATGAATGACTGTTTATTTCTCTGTCAGTTCTAAGCTGGAACAGTTCTAAGCATTGGATCTATTTGTGTGTTGTCTGCTTTCATATTGTTTTACCTACTTTTGTCCTTGAATCATATAATTCCAATGTTATAAAAATGAATAGTTTCCAAGTTTCATCACTACTTGCAGAAAAAAAATAGTGATGATGACCACCTTTGCAAAAGCCCTTTGAAATCTGAGTTCTCAAAATATCAGCAGATGTGTTGCATTAGTAATATAAATATACTTGTATATATGGGATTTTTTAATCTCAAAATAATCTATTGGACATGTAATTGTTTGGACTACTCTATTTTATTTCTTTAAAATTAATAAAAACCTGGCTTTGCAGATGATAAAAAATTATCATAATTTGCATTCTCTCATGTGATATGGTAATACACTGTTTTCTGGTAAACACAACAATGTCAATGAAGGTTTTCAAAGGGGAAAACCCCGCATCTTGTGTTTATTCTGGAGTTTTTCCTCACATAGCATCAAAATGTGCATAATATAGAATATTTTCTTCAAGCACTGCCTTGTAATGTGAAGCTATCTCAATTTTTTTTTTTTTTTTAATACAGGCACTTTACTACAAAACCATCCTTTATATTATGGTCTGACTACACATGAATGTCAGATTGAATAGTCTTACGTGTAATGCAAACAACCTCATTTGACAGCTGTGAGTTTAATATTCTACAAACAAACAGGTCTTTAGTAGTAGCAATATGGTATTAATTAGCAAAACATGCCCATGCATTTAGTCTTCAGTGAATTTAAATTTAGGAAGATGAGAGATTACTGAGTATTCTAACAGCTGATTTTCAAAGAAAGTGATTGAATCGTTTTTGAAACAATTATCTTTTACAATGAAATCACCCACTTGTGCATGTAATATCAGAGTAATTCTTACCTGCTTAGAAGTTAAATCTTTGTGAAAATGAAAAAAAACTGCAGCAAAAAAACTTACCAATCATTCACTATATAAATCAAAATCTGGGAAAAAAATTAATAAAGGAAATGTCATCAATTTTCTTCTGTACTATGTTAGTTAACAATTAAACAAGATGCCTGAATGTCTAAGCATTTGCTAATCATAAAAAAACAATTTTATATTAAGAATCCAGGGGTTTATAAAAATGAAAAAAAAAAAATTGGCAGATGACTACAGACAATGGTATTCCAATATGCAAGAGAAAAAGAAAAAAAAATGTATGAAGCTATATTTTACTCTAAATGAGAAGTCATTAGGCTTTTTTTTCCATTTCTATTTTTATGTGTATGGAATGCTTTTTAATTAACAGACATTATGAATACAATATATTTAACAGATGTAGTTTCTAGAGAATCAATTCGTCTCATATTAAAAGTAAATTCTACCATCTGAGATGGAAATAGAATCATTCTGTTCCATACAGCAATTTATCTTGAGGGCAGCTGCACCTCTCTAGTCCTTGAGAGAAGAATATCCTCAATGTCATAGAAGCACCACTGAACCTTCTTTTCAAGTCAACTTGATCCTAGATAGGTTAAAACAGAATGAGGCAGTCACTCCTTGCATAAGTGGGCATGAAATGCCTCTGTTCTTCCAGTTTATGGATGCTGCACTAACTATAATTGTCTTCTATGGTAATACTTCAATTCTTAAGCAGCAGTCACACAATCAGCATTTTGCCGCTTTATATTGGCTGAGATCTTACAGTCATCTAGTCTCATGGAACAAGTTCATAATTCCTAGGAAACTTTTTTCTTGGTATTTATATCATGATAGTGTCTTCAAGCTTCCAGTCATTAACCAGAGTCCCATCAAACCAGCCAAAATGAAAGAAGTAAACAGAGGTAGTCCTTTCCACAAAAAGCTCCTGACTGAGGGATCATTTGAACAAATCACAAAGATGAACAAAGGCCTAACTTAAAAAAAATTGTTTTCACCTACAATATCTACTCGTGTAAAAGGAAGACAAAAAAAATTTGGAAGATGCCTTTCAAGTTGACATAGAAAGGTTTTTCAGTTTTTTTCATCACCTGACACAGTCTTTTTCCTTTGACTCAGATGACACAGCAAAGAGGAGATTTGAGCAGGCTGTAAGAGAGGATTGTTTTTACAGTGGGCTCTGAGGTCAGATCCCTTTTGCTGAATGTGCTTCACAAATTCCAGAAAAGAAGACATTTCTCCCACTTTTCCAAATGTGATTTGTGTTGGTCCTTAGTATTTTGGGATATGAAGTCAAGGTGGAAGAGCTAGGCAAGAACATCAAGAAGGTGGCAAATACACAAGAGCTTCAATGAAGCAAAAGTAGAAAGATGATTAACATCTAGAGATATTGAGTGCTAAAATCTATGGTAGGCATTCTGATTCTGTTTTATGAATACAGCTTTAACAAGTGGGTTATGTAATTCATCGGAATCTATCTGAGATACTGATAGTTTCAATTGTATGTGTTTATTTTTAAAATACGATACATTAACATAAAATATATAATACCTTATGTATAAGAACAAATGTGTTCACCCTTAAAGAAATCTAAAACAATAGATTGAATCTTAGCATCTCCATCTGCTTTGCAAATGTTACCTAATTAAAACCCATTTATACCCAGGTGAAATCTTTCTACTTGATAATTTACCTAGTACCTATTCTGTACATAAAATCCCTTCACATAAAACTCTGGTAAATTAAGATTTTACACTGTATTTTCTATACAATATTTTATACAAGAAAGCCACACAACTAACTGGAAAAAAATAGATAATATTATGTCTATGAAAAAGTTGAAATCACTCTCAAATACACAGTGAATAAAGTATTTGTAGCTTATTTGCCTGTGACAACATCCTGTCTCCTTTGGGGCTTTGGAAGCTTTCAGATTTTTCTTAGAATTTTTATGTAACAAATCAGATGTCATAACATAATTGGGTTTTTCACTTAAGTAATAATTCAATTCTAATAATTTAAGTAGACCTATAATGTGATACTATATTAAACATATGAAATATTATATAAATTATATCAAATGTCATCTAAAAAAGTTTATCAAAGTGCAAACAGATGTTTGCTTCTATTTTAGAAACAAATTAATTTTATTCCAAAACAAAAGGCTTACACAATGCTTTATCAGATTTAGCTCTGTCCAAAACATACTGCTTTAAATTAGAAGTATGTCCCATGTATTTCAGAAGATAAGTTACCTCTTGATTTTATGGACAATTATAATCCAGCATGTATTTAGTACCACATTTTACTGGGGAAAGAATATGAACTAGGCTTTTTTGTAAAGTTGCTCTGTCAGTTAATGGCTTATAGTCATTCAGTTTCATGACCAGCTGATTTTCATTATTTAGTTTGCAAAATTAGAAACCTAACAAGTCTTTTACATAATTTTCTACATATTTAGTGAAATATAATATCAAAATATCTAATACCTAAAATTCAAGGGGAAATCAAGCAGATGGAAAAGTATCTAAGTATTTATAACTTAGTATTTGGGAGAAGTTCTAATCAGTGCAGTGTGTTTGATCAGCTGATTAGAACTTCTCAAGTTCATCAGCTGATTTGAGAATAATACATGACAATACAGACATGATTTGAGAAAAATACCGATAAAGAGAAAATTCTCTTTTCTGATTGTTTGTGCTACCATTTAACTTTTTAGTATTTTTAAAACTAATTTAACTTTTTAAACTATTTTAATTTTTAATTGCTGCCAGACCAAAGGATACTGAAGTAAAGATAAAGGTACAGGAAAAGGTAAAGCATGCACATGACTTATAAGGGCATTTTTTTTCATAGAAAAATAGCTAATATATCTCTCAAAATAATTTGGCTGCTAAATGTCTATAGAATTCAACATATGTTTTTCCATAATCAGGTTCTGGTATAAGCATTTCACTTGTGGTAGTTTCACCAGCTTGCTATGGTACATTATTAAATGGTCATGTTCAGTCTTTCTTAATGAAAGAATAAGGACATTCCTTTACAGGGACAAAAAGAGTTTCATACATTTCCACTCTTTAGTTAAATTATCATGTTACTTTCTTTCTCTTTTCAGGACATAATTTTCAAAGCAAAAATACATTCAGGTTGTAAGACATGTAATTTCAATGTAATTATTTTATACCAAAATCATTACTAAATAGGCCATCTTTATATCTAATATGGAACATAACCACATTATGAAGAGAAAAATATAGACAAAAATTAATCTGGTAGTTCAAAATTATAGTTGAATAGTGTAATGATTTTCACATGAATAAGTTTATATACATACATTAATGATTGCATTTTTCTTGAAGTACATTTGTCAGCCAGTTTTTTTAAGTTACCCGCTATATTTCATTAGAATGAAAACCTACTGGGTTTTAAATTTGGTTGTATCAATCCCTTATTACTTATTTTCAAAATTTCAGTGCTTAACACAATTATCTATGCTATGAATATGGGGGTTTAGCTATATATCTCTACATTTGCTTGCATAGGCAAAACTAGATATTTACCTGTGTCACTTTTAAACTACTAACTAATGTCCTTTGGTATTGCAATGGACTTTTGACTTTTTACAATTGCTTTTGACTGTTCCCAGTACAAATTAGAGCAATAAAAAAAATCTTCATATTTTGTCGTCTTTCTTGTGCTTTCTGTACTTTACTTTTATTGCACTAACAAGCATTACCTATTGTCAAACTATCCAAACCACCAAAAACAGTTTCAAGTCTGCAGAGCTACAGACATTTTACATCCTTCTGTGAACTCAACAGGACACAAAAAGTTTGATGCCCTGCCTTTTTGACAAAGATTAACAGGAACAGAGGATGACTTGGCATGAATCCATTTTGTGACAAAAATTGCCATGAGAATACAAAATAGCACAATATTAATTCATTTTCATGAAAATGATGGTAATGAAAATGAGAAATGGCATCAGCTAAATCCATTTTCATTACTCTGTTATGATTGCAATCTTGTAGCTCTCAGCTAGTGGGCTGAGTGAAGAGATCTATATTTTAACTACATTTTTAATGTCTTTGATGAGAATCTCCTTGCCATTATAGCTATAGTTTGAAATCTTGCTCAAAAAAGATTTTAGATCAGTTTAAGGTTTCTAAACTTGTCAGTATATTTATTTTTGATTCTTAAATACAGTTCATAGGAAGCAGTCACGGAGCTCTGAAGAAACTGGCATTTCAGGATCCGATTTGTGAAAATGCAGAAACCTCCATATTTGTAATACATTTATGTAAAAAAAGCCAGAGCAGAGTATAGAACTGCAAATGCTTAGATCAAACTGGTCTTCCTTCAGAAAAAAAAACAAAAAACAACCAAACAATATTGTTTGGATCCCATGAAATTTAAAAGAATTGTGTTACAAGTTAAAAGAATATTTCTTACCATCAAATTTCCAAGTTAATTCACATGGAATTATTTTTAGTTTCTTTTTCTTTTCTTTTTTTTTCTGAGTAATCATAGAAATATTTTCTCATTACTATAATATTTAACTTTGCTTGGTGTGAATTAGGAAGAGACAAGTCAATAAATGACATTGCTAACAGTAAACCTATTGTTTTTGTATATTAACACAGAGAAATTTAAAATATATACGACTTTAAATCCAGAAAGATCACTCAAAAGAAAGCTCCAAAAGAACACATCCTAATTACAACGATTCTACCTATTAACTCAATTTTTTCCATAGCTCGTTTTGTACAGTATGATTGCTTTGGCTGCATCAATAACTTTACTCAAACTTATGTCAGCATTTGGTTTAGGAATTTAATAATAATCATGTAGTTATTATCTATAAAAGAAAAATATCAATATATATATGCCCCACTCTTTAATATACTCACATCTAACATGTTTAGCTTTACATTTTTCATGCTTGTTTGCAAAGCTTAAAAAAACTCTCTCTGCTTTGAGTTTCCAAGCACCACAGAACCTGACACTTGGAGAAAGGATTGACTATATTCCATAAGTACAACCCAGTGTTTCAACAGAAAAACTGAGTAGTCTGGCAGATGCACAGCTATTTTGAGTATGCCAGCCAGAACTTTGACATTCCAAAGTTTTTTGGCTTTTTGAATGAGCTTCCTTTGTGTCCACGGTCTCTAAGATTTCCCCTTCTGTCGCTGCAGGACAATCTCTGTAAATGGAAAATCCAGGATTTTCAAATTCTTTCTTTGACAATTTGTAACTAGAGGGGGCAAAGTGCCTCAGTATCAAATTACCTCAGCAAATAAAATAATGTTTGTGATTATAGCTAATAAGTGCCTTCCGAATACAGGGCGGAGACCTATGATACACTGTTTTCACAGTTCTCCCCATAACATCAGGAAAGTTGGTGACCAGAAGCCCTTGATGAAGTGATAACAAGAAATTCCTGCCGTGGTAGTGTATCACAAACATGCCTGAGACCTTGAAACACAAAAATGAGGCAGGTCTATCACAACCTGGCCATGTCCTGCATCGCCTTTCTGTCTGCTCTGTTGAATGCAAAACATGAAATCAGCTTTAAAAAGTAGGACAATAGAGGTCAGCCAAAGACCTGTATGGAAGTTTTTTTTTCCGTTATGCATTAAGCTTGTGAAAATAAACATCTTAAAGATTTAGAATACAATTTATTTCAGAAAAAAAATATTTATGCATCCCGTTTATACATCCAGTTACAGTCTGGATGCATATGGTCTTCTAACATCTGCTTCCCTTTTTTATAAAAATATTTTATGCAAGTTATGTTCTTAAAAGGTAACAACAGAATAAATCATTGCACTATGTATCCACGCCTTTTTGTGTGTCTGAATTTAACTTTTTTTCTTTATGATAGTTTTCGTGAGCTATGATCAGTCAGATTTTTTATTAGTCTGAGCGCTGTTTCTCCTCTCCGCAGTTGAAACAGTGGTACATTTGCATCAAAACTATATATGGAAAACCAGGAAAAATGCACAACTTTTAAAGTGATTTCACATAATTTATTGTCTATGCAGTTCTTCAGTCCTCATGACAAAACACCTAATGAGAATAAAACCTAGCTTATTAATCTAGTTATTTCTCAAATACATAATAAGAGTAAATGTAACCTAAGAATTACTCACATAGTGCAATTTTGAAATAATCTTACAGTCTTGCCTTGTCCCATACACCTTATCCTACAACACTAAATTTGACTTTTCATCCTCAAATCCTAATAATACTCAGAACTGACCCATTATTTTCAAAGTGTAGTCACCATTACTCTTCTTTTTTTATCCTTGCAGTTCCTAAGTTTTAAAGTAAAAGAAAGCAGATAAAGTACACTGATTCAGAATGGTATTAAGCAATAGCCCCGCTCAGTACTTTACAACATCCGAAGAATTATCTATTTTTCAAAAGAAAGTTGTTCCATCATCACTTGAAAAGTAGTTTACGCATTCAATTAGATTCAAGACTAAAATTCTAATACATTAAATAATTCCCATTTCAAATTTTATTCAAAAGATCCTTGAAATATTAACTATGTTGGCCTTTGTCTCTTTTCTTACCCATGGAGTCTTTGTGCCATGTCTAGCTATCTATCTGCTTTAAGATGTCAGGGTGCTGCCTCATAGGAGCCAGCTGATACAGTTCCTCCTAATGAACAAAATGATCTCTCCAGGCAGTGACATCAGACACTGTCTTCAAGGTGATTCAGGCTCTTATGAAGAGTTAGTGCTATAAAATTGCATATATCGTTTCTTGAAAGTCATATCTAGGGCAGTTTTTGAAGAGAGCTGTGCCAGTGTAGACAGCAGGGAATAACAGCACTCAAATCTCAACGTAGTTAAAATAGAACTACTTGAACCAAGCAAAAGCTGAGTGGTCTGGACCATCTGAAAATTGGTCCTGAACACCCAGTATCTCTACCTGAACTTCTTTGTGTAGGTTCAGTGATTTTTCCAAGGACAGATGCTATATTAAGTTGTAGTGCCCTTCACAAGGTTGCTGTGAATAATACTTGACAAAGTACCATTCTTCTATTTCCACTGTGCATTTTACACTCAGCTGGTAGCCAGGAGATATGACGGCTCCTGGCTAACGAATTCACAGGAAACATTCAGTCTTACAAGAATTGTGATGATATGATTGAAAGAGAAACTTAGAAATTATTCATTTACTTAATCTAAAACATTTAGCAATAGATGGACTTAGGTCTGACAGTAAATAAAAACCTAATCCCAAAACAAGAACCAAATGAACAAAAAAAGAGGGCAAATAATGTGTGTGTGTGCATATATATATATGTATATTTCCAATCAAACTAGAAATGAGATGAACATTAATTTTGCAATACATACTCCTTTAACCCTTATTAGGGAATTCGTATTCTGTATAGAACATGAAAGATATTTCACTGAAAAGGAATTACAGGGTATACTAATAACCTCTTACATAAATTTTTCTTCTTCAGTAAATATTTAAAATTAATTTCCATATCAAACATTTTTTTTTACCATTTTTTACCATATGTCCATGTGATTAATTATTTCTGATGTAATTAGTTCTTGTTGTTGTTTTCCTGTTCTCTGGTCATATGTGTTTTCTTAGATCACCTGTTTTTCCATTAGAAAGAGAGGAACTGCTAGTTTTGTATGACTGAATCAGGCTGCATAGGCTTTGCCACAGTGGAAGAGTGAAACGAGTACAGCGCAGCCAAAGCCACTGGTCTGTAGGAAAGAGAAATTAGTAGCTGTGTGTTTACATTAAACACATGTAAGAGTGTCAAAAATAAAAGCACTGAAGAAAAAGGACTTGCTTCTTTTGAGCAAAAGCAACTTTGCATTGGCATTCTTGTTGAAAGTGATGGGAATTGGTCAAAAGTTTAAAAGGAGACATCGCTCAAAGGGAAAACAAAGAGCCAGGTTTCTGTTCACCTTGAATTCTGTAGCACTGTAAATACCTCTGGATGCAAAGGAAAAGGAGGTGATAGAGACATACATATATACTTGACTATTTTGGTGGATCTGTAAGTTTCTTGAATTGGTTATGACTGTATATATATATAGATAGATACATACATATAGATATATAGATATATTAGAAAATCCACTGCAAAACTGTCTGCATAATACTGTTGCACCATATCCTTCCCAAAAGCGTAAATCAATACTGTAAGGTAACAAGAAAAATGTCAATACATGTGTTTTGCTACAGCACAATTTCTGTAATTCTTTTAATTTGGGAATACTGTAGATTACTGTTTCAGAGTCTGTCTGACACAGGTGAAAACCATGCTTTATGTCTGTTTAATAGCAACTGAAAGGACTGTTCTTAAGAGTGGCAGGCAAATGATGTCCTGGTACACTGGTGACAAAATCTCAAGAGACTTTTAGTTGCTCTCTGCCCTGATTTTCATTATTGAATCTCACAATTGCTTTACCCTTAGCTTCAGTAGTGTTAGAAACAAAACAGACCTTCTAAAGGTGAAAAACAACCTTGTTTTGCAGCTTCTATGCAATACAGTGTCTAAATTAGTCTCTATAAGAATATGTTTTCCACAAGTATACAAAGTAATTCCCATCCTGCTGATGTGATGGGTATAAAGAGTTTGCACCTTAGTCTAAGGTACTACCATTTATAGAGGTCAAGAAGTATACATGTTCTCTTTGAATAGACTCATAAAATATGTACAGAACAAAAAGCAGATCTCATAAAAGGAAGAAAATGAAAAAAGAAGACTATACCAAGTGGTAGCACTAACAACACTAGTTCGATGTGTTCAAATTGCATCTGATACAGAAATGGATTAACACTGACATGTTTAATAAACTTGAACATGAGATGCTGCCAGCATACAAACATGTCTTAAAACATGGTGTAATGGACTTTCTATATATACAGGATTTCCTTGTGTCTTTATTTTTGATAAACTACCTTTTGTGTGCAATCCTTTTATCACACAGTTTCTGGCTTAATGTGCAAGGCACTTTAGTATGGCATGGTTGTTTTGTTACTTCAGGCAGCCCTCCAGCTGTGGGCCAGCATTTGGTCAGACTGATTTGTTCTTGGCAGGAGGCTAAGAACACATAACACTTACAGTTGTACATCATGACTTTGGGGGTTTGTCGTGGGAAATAGCCAAAAGTGCTATTTTAATCATTTCAACAGTATACAGTTTGATCTGCTAATCAGTCACAACCTCTGCTTTTAGAAAGGGGCAGGTTAATGACAGTTTCAGAAAATGTTGGTAAAATTTACAGTGGTTTTTGTAGTCTTTGATCAATTCCATACTAAATCTTATGACTAATTCTAATTCTCGACAATTATTGTAATCTAATCAATTCCATACTTTTATTTTCATGCAATGATTGTAATGAGAAAAGAAAATTGCTCATAATTCATCTTTTCTTGTGATAAAGATTATTGCAAGGATTTGACAGGACAAAAAGAAATTAAACCCACCCACTTAATAATCTTTAAATTGTCTTTTGCTGTCTGATTCACATGCCATAAGGGAGGTGACTGCTTGGACATTATCAGTCAAATAAAAAAAAAAAGGAGGCCTGTGTTTCCTTCAACATAGAGAATCATCATTCACAGATGTCCAACAGTCCAACAACAGATTATATTGTAAGTGATAAAGGCTTCTATTATGCAAATTAATAAACAGGCAAGAACTTAAATCTTTGAATTTAGCTAAACAGGAAGAGGAGTAGGAATTAAAAGCAGACTTTGGTTAAATTGACATGTTTGGTAAAAATTCCTCTTCATTCATATTGGGATGAAAATTGTGTAGTACATCAAAATGAAAGATGCTTAGTTCATCCTGCCAAAATTCTAAAAAAGATATACTTTTTCCAGCATGTAGTTGCTTTTCAACCTCTTCTGTCATTTGTTATTGAGGCTGCTATCTGTACTATACTGCAAACAAAGCTGGAGAACGGTTGTTTTTCTGAATGAAATATTTTGCCAATTAGTATAAGAAACGATATTTCCTCAAGAAAAAGAATATATTAAGTTATTCCAGTTACTAACATTATGTGAATAACATACCTTAGTCTTCTGTCAACCTAGAAGATAAAATTTCTGCAATTCAGAGAAATTTAATGGCATAGAAAGCATCCTATATGTTATAGTCATAGGCTTTTAGGCTGTGTAGTCAGTGAGCATAACTTAACTCATTTAGTCATGCTGCTGTACTGATTGATTAGGATGTATTAACACCAATGGGCTAAATTTGCAAAAGTTGATAGAGGTGGCTCACAACTGAGTTAGCCTGACATTAGCTTGAAATGAGGCTGCTGAAATGAAGAATTGGAGAAGAACTTGACTAAATACACCATTATTTAAATAATCATTCAAGTATTGTTTCAAAAACAGAAACTGAATATCCTTTCTTTTGCATGACAAATGCACATCTCGCAGGAAAATGGAAAGCTAGACTAATTTTCCCGTACATCACAACCTTTATGTAAGCAGCATGTAGGTTCTTCATGTTTACATACAGGTAATGGTTTCTAAATACAATTCATAATACTTAATATGAAAATCAGTACGTTCAAGACTATTGTTGTCACATTTACTTGTGGTTATAGAAAGGGAGAGGACATTTAGGAACAAAAGAAGACTGCAGAGTTTTAGGGTTTTTTAAAAAAATATTTTTTAAGACTATTGGCGCCAATGAGGCACAATAAGCAACTCAAGAGTTTCAGGGTCCAATTCCAGAAGAATCAACTGTCTCTTAGGCTAAAAAAAGCAATATTATCCTCTGTTTCTAAAGCAAGAGAACCATTCAAGACTGTGACAAGGTCATAATGTCCTAATACTTTTCTCCTTTAAATTATAAATCACTATTTAATTTTCACAACATAAATATAGTCTGTACAGATGCAAAATCTGACAATGAATGAGAATTAATTATTTCCTGGGTGACAAGTGGGGAAAATATGGACACATTGTAACAGAAAGTGATTCATCCATGTAGTTGTACTTTGATAAGGACATACACTTTGAAATGATAAACTCGCCTAAAGGTGTCTTCCTTCCATGTACATGAGTATAAATAACTACTGTGCTTCCAGCAATGCATAATTTATCTGTAATGGAAAAAAAAATGTTCTGTAAAGCAGCAGGGACAGAAAAGAAATTCTGATCAATAACATTGCACTAGAGCACCTTATATTTTGCAAAATTTCAGAAGTGTCCAATGAGGTTTTTACCTAAAGTGAACATAGGGTAGTACTGGTACCAGAGAGAGATGATGAGAACACCAGAGTCTATTGTGGGTATCTGTCTATACACCAAGTTTAATCCCCCTTCCATGGACAACAAATAACAAAATGAAGTTAATCTGATAATTATAGATATCATTAGAAAAGGAAAAGTTGATGTTCTTATGCAACGACAAGCTTTTTGCTTTTTAAAGAAATAACATTTTTCTGGGAAAATTTCTAGGAAGTTTTGTCCCCAAAATTTGTAAAGATTTGCAAGTCCCTGAATCTTATAGGTTTCATAACCTTTCCCAATAATGCTGCATTGAATAAACACAACTGAAAAGGATGAGGTGACAAAAGAAAGAAATTACAAAGGTGTGGTAGTATATTTACACTTTCTAATTTCCATGGCTTTTTTTTTTTTCCTTTTTTTTTTTCGGTTTCCCCAAAACTTTATCCTCATAGACAAAACTGTGATAAATACAGGGCCAGAGAGATGTAGTAAAAAAAAAAGGCAGGGTAATGACTTCTGATGCCCATAGCTGTTAATTAGCCACAAGCTTGTGGCAAAGAGAGAGCATGGTAACAACTAATAGGCTCCAGAATGTCTCTCCTGCTCTGCAATGAAATGTTACAAAAAGAATATAGATCAAACAGAAGGGCGCACTACTCACTAGAAAGGCTGCTCAGATCTTCATTTTGGTTTTCCGAACACGATTTCAAACACAGTAGTGTATAAAGCAATGGGAAAGTACGGGGCTAAAGCTATAGCTGAAGGAGGAGCTGTGCTAAATAGTCTTTACTGCTGGATGAGGAATGTGGTTTTTAAGTGAATATCCTGATTGTTCCTCCTTACAGGGCTTCAGATCACATCATGTAGCATATGAATAGAATTCCTTTCAAATTATATTAAACATATCATTTGAGAGAACATGCACTCCCAGTGTGTAACTAATAAATCCAAATGCTAACAGGCATTCAAGTCCCCAGGTAGAAACTAGACTTAATCCAAAATAAAAATCCTGAACTGCATAATGTGAATACCAAGTCTTCCACATGAATTGTTCAGTTGTCAAGAGCCACTACAACATGTGCTGCATTGTATTGAAACTTGCTGGCCCATGCTACACAAAAAGGCAGAATGTCTGACATTTTGCTCACCATTCCCAGCACTCCTCCAAATTTCCTTTGAAATAACTGTTATGTTTCAACACGAAAAATAAATATTCCTCTCAACCATTTATATTTCCCATCAAAGAGCAGTGAGTAGGACAAGACAGAATTTGAGTTGAGACATTCAGAACCCTAATTTAATTTCTATTTTATCTGACAAACTCTATTGGTAGCACTTCTCCTAAGAATACTCCTTTTTGTGCCTGAGCAGCAACTGCAAAATATGAAACAGATTTTCCTCTTTTAACTTGGAAGTGTTATCAGATTACACTGAAAACTACATTACATAATGGGCTAAAGCAACGCTTCCATATTTAAAAATGTAAACTATATAAAAATTCTGAAGCTATTAAGAAAATATAATTGATTCTTTCCTTTACCACCCACAGAAAAAATTCTTGTTCTCTGTGTGAACATGTTTTTTCAGGGAAGCAGATAATCTTATCTGATCGCCTGTAACGTTGCTTTACTTTACATTTCAGTGTGTACTTAGAGTTGCCAAAGTTACGCTCTGTAGAAAAAAAAAATCCAGTCCTGTGGTGGGCATCAGGTACCGGAAACTCCATCACGTCAATTTTTTTTTTCTCATTTTTATATACTAGTTTTATATTAATAGAAATATATCAGTTTTTTGTATTATACACTAACAATAATATTCTATATTATTTAAAAATATGTCAAAATATTAAAAATATTTTGTATATGTTAAAAATGTTAAAAATATTTTAAGGCAACCATAAAATCTTTCATTTGAAGTTACATTCACAAATTCTGTCAGTCACATGCAGCTATGTTCAAGATTTTTGCCATTCTCATCAACTCCAGTCAGCATAAATGAAATTATATAATTGCTCTTACCAGTGACAATACTCATCCTTCCAACCTATTTTATTTATTTTATTGTCAATTAAGGTGTTATCTACTTCTATTTAAATTCCGCATTGGAAAGATTTATTTTGAATAAAAAATTTTTTTACTTTAAAGAATCACACTTTTTCTATGGCATTTATATGTTGACCACATCTATTTATTTATACAGACTATAAAATCACAAGCAATTTCAAAGATAATACTGTGAAAATGTAAAATGAAATATATCATAATTTGGTAATGCAACCATTGATGTCAAGTTTACACTTCTGTCCTGTATTATTTGGCAATAGAATTTTGCAAATCATAGACATCTAAGTATCAAAACTAATTTCACTGACAGTCTGCAAAAATAAAATTACTTAGAGATTTAAGCATTTCACAAACATTGTGTTGATGAAAATTTTAAGTTTCCTGGTAAAATATGTAGTTAAAGAGGGCTAGAGGAGCATTTGTCCATGTTCAATGTGCTTAACATAGAAGTTGAAAAATAATTTTGTATAAACGAAAAGAAAATAAATCACTAGCCTTATATTTAGTTTTTGTTATTTGTGTGAATGGTAACAGTTTTGTTCCCCCGAGAGAAACACATAATTTTGTCCATTTCAAGACTGAGTATAAAATTTCTACTTCAAAATTTGCAAGGTGTATGCTATTTCATGAAGGAAGAAATGTAGCCTTTTAACCTAAGTAGCTCAGGTGTTTTCTAAATTTTCTGCATCCTCATAAAATTCTTTAAATACCAAGATTTGATCGTACAGAATACATATGCTCCATTCAGGGAGTAAGAAGAGAAAGGCATAACTATATAAATTAAAAGCTAAGGCCCTCCTGAAGAAAATCAATTAAATAGCTTAGACCTTGAATGAAGCAGAAGACTCCCGCCATATTAATTTTTTAACTATAGAAGACAAATAGCTCCACAATTTATTGCCAATCTTTGAAGAACCTGTTATCTCTCATTTGTCACTTTAAAATCTTTCCCTAAATTCCCTCTTCTGATGAAGGCCAAGATACACAACTTTTTTTTTTTTTTTTTAATAGAACCCACTTGATTCCTTTGCCTGGAGTGATAGTATGCACAGGCAGTGATCCCTCTATATGCTGTTACACATGCAAGAAGCATCCACTCAGTCTGTGAAGCAACTGGTACTTAATGAATGAAAAAGGAGGCCATATATTACCTACCTTGCAGCCACTTACTTGTGTGAGCAGCTTTCCATAACCACTGCTTTCAGACTGCATAGCATAATTGCCCTATTCAAGTCCTGTCGTATTGATACATAAAATAATGGCAGCTAGCATCCTCTAAAGGAAGATTTACAAAAGAACACACTCCCTGGGAGTCATACAAAAGTAGGAAAGCTAGTAAAAATTGGGGAATCACAAGGGTTCTACAAACACAGCAGCATCTTGGCAACGTAAAGTATGCCAAGGTATTTTACAACATTCATCAATTAAAATTATTCACAAAAAAAAAAGTGTCTTTTGATTTAATAAATAATTATTATAATTCATAATTGTTGCAATGATTGGACCAATCCAGAAAGTCAATGTTCAAGATATATTTATAGCTAATAGCAGCTTCTTCATGGTGTACCTTGGAAATCTTTATTAACCTTAAATTTATGCTAAATTCATTTTAGGATGAAGGTGACTTTTACTACAAGTCTACTCTGAGGCATGCTTGACAATATATTCATGGTCATCAGCAGTTTGAGTGACAGATCATTATCTAATCTGGCATTCCATTTGAACAGGCAGTTTTCCAGTAGATTTGACATTGATCATCTGTCCATTTGATTTGTTAACTTCATAAAAAATTGGGGTTTTTTACCAAATTACTGAAACCTTGCAACTCTGTATAGAAATGCTGTTATTTTATATTTTACTTCATCATAAATTTATTTTCCAGAGAAGTGGCTTTGGTTTGTGAGACCAATTAAATTATTTTTCTTTCTCTATCAACTCTCTACAGTTAAATAAGCCTCAGGAATCTGGGCTTCAAATGTGATTAATTTGACTGGCACAAGAAAAGGAAAGCAAGATTGACAGAATGGGGAGATAGAAACAAAATGGATCATTACGGACATGAAATCCTCATATTACAGCATGTATCACAGTCAGTGTCTGTTGGCATGTTCCTCCTATAATATATCTAATTTTCATAAAGATTTCTTTATCTACCAAATGTTTAAACAAAACAAAACAAAACAAAGTAACAAAGAAAATCAAGTCAGCATATGACGCTAGAAAGAAAATCAGCGCTCCCAAATGGTTTTGGGAACACAAACTGTTTAGGTTTATCTATGAATATCATACTATCTAATTTTTAACATTCATTGCATAATGTTTTCACAAAGAGGATGTATTTTTTAAAAAGATAGATATTACAGCCTGCCTATTTTTTCCCTATTCATGCAAAAGCTCACTGATATTATTTAAGAATGTGCATAGAAGTGGATGAACCTTTGTGCAAATAGCCACACATTTTCTGCAACATTAGTGTATGCAGGAAGGAGATTATCCCAAATCTGGCAAAATTTGCTCATAATCCTTTTTTAGTTGGATTGATTGTCTATAATCTAAAACAAAACCCAAAACCAAAAATGACTAAATAATCAAGATTAAGATAAATGAAACAGGTAAATTTAAGACCAAGCAATATACTAATGATGAAAAGAATAAATTATGGTTCCATCTAGCCTCAAATACCCAGCCATGTTTCTATGGGCAAAATTGCTTCACCAGAAACACTTTATTTATTTAACTGGATCAATTGCTTTGTATTTACAGTAAAATGATTCAAGGCTTGACTCGGCACTTAGACAGGTCTAGCAATTATTTTGTTTTAAAAAAATTTCAAAATAGTATTATCAAAACATTGATTATTTCACTGAAACATCACTACTATAATACAAATTGCCAACTCCCTTTTGAAGGAAGAAAAATTTATTAAAGCAGTGAGAGTTGATTAACTGTGGCCTGAGATCTGGTTCTGCTGAGGCTGCTGGATCCTATGCTGGACATAGAGGCATCTTTACTTTGGGTTACTTAGCACTGTGTTTCATTTTTATGTATTTCAGCTATGTGTGGTCAAAATATGAGGATTTTTTGTGATGTGGGTTTTTTGCCACTTTTTAATTACCATCTTCATATTAATGCAAAAGAGCGATCCATACCAAGATCTGACAAGTGTGGATTTTTTCCATTCCCTGTGCATTCTCAAATCTGTTCAATGCTACTGCTAGCATGACACTGTAGTCAAGGGCCTGCTTATTTCCTACTCTCTTTCTTGCTGGAAAATGTACTGAGTAGATACCTCAGCTACTTAAATTTATCTAGAGGGTTTGTATTGCTCCTCTTCACAGATGTGTAAAAAAGGAAGTGTTATTTTGGTTATGCACTGTTATGAACCAAAAATTCCACCAGGTAGAAAGAAGAAGCATGTGTCTTCTTATGTTTAAAACATTACAAATATGTAATATTAAAAGAATATTCTATCTTTTAAACATACTTTTAGTAAATATGTTTAATGTAATAAGCATCTCCCTCATATCATGCCATTCTTTAGCAAAAGCCAGCCACCACTGATATTAGTTTGGAAAAGGCCCTTGGAAAATTAACAGGATTGTCTGATTTCTTCAGAAAAGAGGTTTAACCCTGAACTAGATGAATATCATATGTTAATGAAACTTCTGAAAGACTTCTTACTTCAGCAGAATTATTTTGCAAAATACTTAAATATGATACTATAGTTCTAATTTAAATGGCATTCACAGATATATAAAAATTAGTCTAACACATAGTGGTATTATTTTAGTAGAAAAAATTACATAAAGAAGTCATGTCTGGAGATGCCTCAAAAATAAAGGCAAAAATATTGATTCTGTGAAAGTTTGTGTCCCATCTAAGTAAAATATAACTAAACGTTCTCACATATGTATAAACAAAACTGCTTACTATACCTGTGTTTTCTGTTTTCTTCAAATCTTCAGAAGTATAAAGGCACAATGTCTTGGTTTAACTTGAGCAATAAAGGCAAACAGGAGCAGCTGTTTGATTCAACCTATGCCATCGCTTTCATACTTACCATGATCAAATTTTGTACACTGAGAAATTACAGTGGTTCCTGCTTATTTACGATTATATTTTTATAAATGTATCAACTACATTTTTAATAGCTATTTCTTCCATTAAATAGATACTGTAGCTAAGTAAAATTCCATATAACAGTCATGCACGTTTTGCAATCATGTATTGCAACAAGATTATAAAAATATAATGAGAAAGAACAGATAATTAGCAAAATTAAACCCAAAACAGCTCTGATCTGGGAACTCTCCATGATAGTTGGTTGGGCTTTCTAATGACTTTCAGAAAATTTGTCTGCCTTAGCAAAGAAAAAAAAATTGTTTTTGAAAGATACTTTCTTTGGTTTTAGTGAACATAGAAAAAAGTGTATTTAGAATATGCGAGTAAGTAAAGACATTAAATTTCTAAATTCCCTGAGAAACATTTTGTATTTTTTCTGTAAGAAAGCCATACATTATTTCTGGTCATAGTTTTTAATTACCATTGTGTATTTGGAGTCAAAGACAGTTGTCTGTTCTGTGAACACTAATTCCTAAACCAAGTAAACTTGATATAACCTGTATATGATTTGCTATTGTCAGCCTGCAGAGGGATAACAGTGTGAAAACGGTAACATGAAAACTAACTTTAAACACCTTGGGAATATGTTCATCCTGTCACATCTATAATCAAATCAAAGTAAAGCTTTTCAAGATTTGCTATTTTAAATAACTACTAAAAGCTATTATGCATTACAAAGTAAACTCTTAAGCTGGTGTGTGGGCCTACATATAGCCCAGACTTTATCTTTCTAATCTGGTGCTGAATACAGCAGGCCACCATCTGGTGTGCGTGTACATCAACAACTACAATATAGCCCTACAATTTAATAATCACAAACTTTAACTGCTACTTACCACTTTTTTTCCAGCTACAGAAGGTCTCTGTTTTAAGTTGTCAAATAAACGTGGAAAAACACCATAAGATTAACAGTTTTTGTTCCGGATTGGGTTTCAGATGCAGGCAGTAAAGCAGGCAGAGCTCTGCTGTTGCTACAGAAACCTGACGCTGAGGATTTAATGACAGCATCAGATGGTATTGTACTGGAGATTGTCTGCTTGAGGGACTAGACAGCATGCTACTGATAAGAAACAAGAATGGATTCCAAATGTTTTCAATTTGCTTTATCAGAAGAATCCTTTCCTTGCCTAAAATATATTAATTTGATAGCAGAGAGAATGTATAATATTTTATAAGAATTTATATTAATGTTAGGAAAAAAGTGAAACATAATCTGCCTGGAAGCTCTCGATGCAGGTAACTAATCTTCCTAAACCCTTATTCAATATAAAGTTTATAAAATTAATACTGCATTTTAGTTTGATAAATATTTAACTCATATATAGATATGATTCCTCAAATAATTTGTCTTTAAACTGACAACTTATAAAAATAAAGACATTTTAAGTTCATGTGTTTTAACTTCATTAATTACTGTTAAAAAAGGATCCAAAGAGGAAAGATTTCCAACAAATTCCAGGTTCAAAGGTGTGGAACTATTAAATTTCAGGGATTAATTTCATTTTCAGTCATTTAGTCTTGTAAATATTTTTATTTTGTGATAAAAATTTTAAAATATTATTACAGTCCAGAAACAGTATTTCTGAAGACAGGCAGCATGAGCTGTGAAATAACCAACACCTGTCAAAATGCATGTATTTGGCTGGTCAACATTTTCTTCTATGAAGTCTTTTTCTACTTCACAAATCTTTCTGAATTTAATTTACCTCTGTGGTTAGTTGATTGTTTGTAGATTAACAAATATAATAAAAATATTATCTGAAAACAAAACCCGTGATTCTTCTATCAAATACGTCTTTTTTTCTTAGTTCATCTGGGTTCCAGGTTATTAGTTGATTGGGAAAGTTATATAAACACACAGAAATAATATTTTATATTCAATTGAGGGCCTTCTATTGCAAGGAATTTTACAAACACATTTCCCATAATACTGGAAAGCCTGCTGATAATACACCCAAAAGCAACTCCTTTCCTTCAAAAATAAAGCCACTGCAATGTTACTTTCCAAATAGACCAGAAAGGACTGCCATTTCAAAGGTGCAAATCAAACATCACACAAGACCATTTGATCAATATGGCTTTGAAGGTTAAAGATTGATTCAGTCCTACTGGGATTTAAGACTGCATGTCCTGAAGTCTTAGGTATTTTGAACATGAAGATAGTCCCCTCAACAGACCTCACCATTAGGATCAAAGGGAATTTCTGATTATGTCAATAGCAGGACCAAGCAATCCCTCTACCTACTATCCCTAAAAAATCCCAACAAAACAAAACAAAACAAAAAAAAACAATTCCCCACCAAACTGGTCAGAGCAAGGAAAAGCCTATGAATTTCCTTATTATGAATTTCCCCATCATATTTTCTCTTTGGATCCTAGATAATACTGGGGAAAACATATGGATTTTTGATACATAGTCAAAACTTCATGGCTGATGTTTTCTCTCTCTTGGTTTTAGAGTAGGGTAGGAAGTTCAAGATAAAGAGTAGGGTTATCTTCAGAAACAAAAGCAAAATCAACAGAATAATATTAATTTGGACTCAATATAGGTAATCTTGGGTTAAATGCACTAACGTCTCTTGAATTAAACAAAAGCTACAGATTAATGTGAAAAATTAAAGTAATAGAGACATGATCAAACTCTCAGGCTAAGCAAGATAATTCAGATATTTCAAATTTTGAATATATAGCAGCAAATGATCAGTAGTTTGTGAATAAGACAAATGTTCTGATCTAGAAATTTTACTTGATTTTGGTTTATAGACAAATACACTAAATGTTACTGTTATAAACACTACAGACACTAAAATAGATACTAAATTACATGTGTGCCCGCTTACATTTGGTCTGAAAACTGGTAAATAAATTGTTATTTATACATAGAGTTACAAAAATATCTTTTTTGTTCTACAGGCATAGTACCTATGTCAAATGAATGTATATATTAAAGGAACATTAAATTCTTTTGGTCAAGTACTGTGCCTTATGGGTAAAATGGGGACATATGTAACATCTAAATAGTCTCACATGCATAACCATTTTTCTGAAGTCTACCTCTTCATTGTAACAAAAGTGATATATATTTGGGGTTTCCCAGTTTTCAGTCATATATAGTCCTACCCTTGGTTGTCTCCTACACTAGATGCTAATTAAGTACTATACAAAAAACGTGCCTTTTGTTTTTCCATACATGCGTGCAAATTGTTTGAGGGGTTTGAGTCACTCTAGTTCCAATGAGACCTGCAGGTTGTTCATACATCAAAGGAAACCACGGCTCTCACAAGGACTGTTGAATACCCAGTGTGTTTCTGGTCTACCATTGATGACCACACAGAACTCCAAGCAATGAAAAGCTATCATTTCAGCTTCTTACTAAAATGTTGCATATTTCAACAAGACAGAAACATCCAGTCCAAAATAGTTTACAAATCAATGGTTAATATACTGCAGTGATCTCCCATCCTGATTAAGTGTCACTTCTGAATAAATTAGCCTATAGTTCAAATTTAAATAAAACAAATCAAAACAAAACAAAACAAAACAAAACAAAACAACCTCAACATTCTTTTGTTTTGGGGCTCAGCTCTAACAGTAGATCAATAAAAATAAGAAAAATTGAGGAAAAATTCTTCATATGAAGAAAAATTCTTCCTGCCCATCCATTTTGCAGTCCATATTGTCAGTCCTGTGATTTGCAACAGACAATACTTCTTCCATGCACTCCGCTCCCCCTAAGCTCCCTTACATCTTAAAAAGCACCACATCTGGTGGTGTAAGTAATTCTATTCTCACTTTATTATGCACCATTTCTTTCTATTTCTTTGTAAGATCTGGTCTCTTTCAGGCAAGGACCATATATTATCTCACTCCACTGTTGCATATATTTGAAGCTACATAAAAATGTTAAATAATGAACAATAGAAAGCAATTCAGAATACTCTCTTACCAAAACTGAAATCTGGCAGGATTTCAAGGAAACATTATTGGAAGCAGAGTAGGAGCAGACATCAGTGAACTATCTATAGATTTATTGTCTGTAGTAACTTAGAGAGGACAGCTCTTTATCTATACAGATATTACTTCACCTCATCTCATCTCACGTCATCTCTGTCCTTCAGTATATATACATATATATGAAGTTTAATAAATAAAATCAGCACTTCAAGGAACCTTGGTTCGTGTTGTCATATTCCATATTGTCACACCTATAACTTAGGCATTAGGTAATAAATACACATCTTAGTAATACAGCATTTTATATATGTGTCATAGTGATTAGCATTTTTGTACTCTATTTAGTAAGAAGTTGAAGATCTGATAGCGATCATTTTAGCTATCTTACAGTAAATAGAGTTGTACCTTTTTATATAAAGTCTGTAAGAAAATATTGAATATTTTGCTGCTGGACATGATTTTTCAACCCTAGATTGCACTTGAGTTTGGTTTGGTTTTTTATTTTACAAAAGCCCCTATTTCTATCATTTAAATTTTACTTTTGTTTCCATTTCCCACAGAGAGTTTGACAAATAAGTGAAATGGAGGCATAGGACTTTTTGTTGCAATCTCAGAAAGCATGAAAAAAATGAGAAAAGTTTTTCTCCAGATATTCAGATTGAGAGAGAGCTGGGTTTATAGTTTACACCTGCACTTGGCTATACCATCAAGAGTTAGAGAAATTGAGTCAGAAATCTTCTCTCAACAAAGGTGGGGTTTATAGATTTTCACTAAAGTAGGTTTTCTCCACTTTCAATTCCTTACATAATAGTCATGTTTACATTTTCCAATATAAAGTTTGGATTTGGGTTTAATAGTCCAAGATATTTTAATTTTACAGATGTGGCCACATGTGGATGTGCTACCTCAGGAGCAGCAAGCAGGATCTGCTATTGTTTGTTAATACAGTTTGTTAATACAGAAAAAAACTTTCTGTGTTACTTACTCAAAGAAAAGTAGACTATCTCTTTGATGTCATCTTGTGGTTTTCTGGAAGTGGAGTACTGAAGCTATTAATTAATAACATTTTTCAGACTGTTATTAAAATATTTATATAGTTTTAATTTATTTTTTAGTAAAATATCTGAACTATTTGTCCACAGCATTGATAGGTTTATTCATTTTGGCTTATTTCTTCAGAATAATAAGCAGCTGAATCTTTGATAATAAGGGATCAAGAATGCTAGTTATGTTAAGGTATGAAAATATATAATGATGTGGCTTTCCAAAACTCCTTGCTTAATGCTGGAAAAATAAAGGAACACTGTATTCTTCTAGTAAGCTTATCAGATTGGGGGCTTTTTTCAGTTACAGATGCTTTTTAACAAATATGCTCTTATGTAAATGGTGGTAGAGATTTATACTTTTTCTTTGGTATGTTTCAATGAAAGAATTTAAAACTTTGTTCTAATGAAAGGAAGTGTGTTTAGTCTCTTCCCTTATTCCATCTACAAGAGCTTGGAATAGTTTGTCTTCCCCCATGGGATGCTAGTGCACATTTTCCAAATAAAACCACAGAAAGAAAGAATATTAAAAATAAAAAGAACCTAGTCCTAGATTCCTGGGTGTGTTAAGTGACAGGTTTGGACTGCAGGATACTGAATCTCAGGCATTCTCAATCTCCAGAACAAGGGATTGTTTGAACTACACTATGATTTCCTCTCTTCCAAGGAAACAAAGTTGCACATGGGGTTGATGCATATCTAGATTTTATACTGACATAGATTCAGAATATTTTTAAGGCGTAGCACTGAGTATAAAAGACACACCTAAAAGTGTCATCAATTTAACCCTGAAGACTTATGTTTTTGTTCTCTATGCCTCTTGTGTTTTTCCTGTTAGAAGTCAAAACTACCTGTTATGAGAAACACCAGCCATCTGTTTATGCCCTTATTACACCTAAGTTCCATAATTTACCAAATGAGAGTTTTCCTACTTATCCTACCTACAAGATCCTCCCTGATGAGCCAGGAATTCAGTTCCAAAATATGAAACTACTACCTCCAAGATTATTTCATCTCCTGGAATTTTCTACTGAAACCTGTACTACTCTCAGATGAAAAAAAAAAAAATATCTAAAGAATGACCCTGATATCTAGGAGATTATTCTTTCAAATCAAACCTTTGGACACTGTTCCAGCTGTTAGAAGACTTGAGTGAATACCATTAAAGTTTCAACCTTAAAGAGGACCCTACTATTTTGGAAGGACAGGTATATTTCTGCCTGAATATAATAAAGTGTCAAAAAAAATCAGGCATATTTAAATCTCAGAAAAGCAAATTTGCAGCTCATGTAGTGATACAAATAGATATAGTTTTTAATTTAGGTTTTAACCCAGAAGACAGAGTAATTGATCACAAGGATATTTATTTGTAAAGAGATCCTATGTTGTTGTAGACAGGAACATCAGATCTTTTTTTAAATTTCATTAAGTTGACTTCAAATTTGCTATTACAACAGTAAAAACCTCAAACAAATAAGAAATTTTATATGTGCTTTCTCGTACAACCAATTATACAAAACATATTATGTAAATTTTTTCTTGACATTTCATTCCTATCTATACTTAGTTTTTTCTATTAAAAAAGCACTTATTAAGAACGCTGTCTGTAATTTTTAAAGTTCAGATTCATAAAATATTCTCTTAAGTTGCTGCTTCGTCTCTGACTAGTCTTAATATTTTTTAAATGAAGTAGGAACTATATGATGCTTGTATCTCACTTAATGTGACTTCTTCCAATAGTTCATAATTCTGCTTTTATATCACCTCTTGTAAATTAAGAGTCTTTTTATGTATAGACATTGGTCCCATTAATATTAATAGTAAATGCACCTACACAACAAGCAGAGAATATAAGCTAAATCTTTTATTTTTCTCTCTATAATATATCTCTGTAAATTCACAGCATACAAACATCTGGTTGATGAACCTTTCATTTTAAATTTTAGTGAACCAGTACTAAATAATGATTTTAGATATCCATATAACCATCATGAGACTGGCAGTTTTTTCCAAGGTATCTTCTAGCTAGTTGAAGCCTGTCTCTTCTGCCTGCGTGTTCTTAGATATGCACACATATATAGATCCTGAAAAAGGGAGTTCAGATTTCAGTTGAATTTAGAAAGTTTAGAGGGTAAAAAACCCAAACCCAGAAGTATTATATTTTTTTTTTTTATTATTAATGTTCAGTAGGGAACATGAATAAATTTCTAAACAAAACTTGGAAAGTTGTGGTTTTAGTGACAGATGAAGCAAAAATGGCTATGACAGAAAAATGTAAACAAGCAAACTTAGTCACATGCCATGATTCTTGTGCACATTTTCTGGAGCCAATTCTTCATCATCTTCATGTCTGGTTTTGATCACTGTGAAAGGACTGAATATAAATGAATGCCTAGTTTGCAATGAAGCTTTATTTCTCTATTTTTTTTTTTTGTCAGCTGAGTAGAGTCTATTTATTGGCAGCAAATATCATTTGCATTTTTTCTGTGGATGGATCTGGAATAACAAGGAATAACTCACAAGTGTATTCCTTTATTAATTCTGTTAATCTTCAAGACCTCAAAACCTCAAGAAGCTCTTCCATGCATTTTACCAGATAAACAATTTTTTTTACAGAACTGGAAATTTAAAAATGTTTCCTCAGAAGAGTGTGGCAGTGTTTGTGTATTTATAGAAATCTGTGTTCTTGATTAAAGACTCATTTCATTAAAAAA
This sequence comes from Catharus ustulatus, assembly GCF_009819885.2. NCBI lineage: Eukaryota > Metazoa > Chordata > Aves > Passeriformes > Turdidae > Catharus > Catharus ustulatus. The sequence goes on along the minus strand of NC_046223.1, from coordinate 90,454,876 downwards.
AAAAAAAAAAAAAAAAAAAACCAACCCAACAAACTTTTCATTCCAGAAACAAGAAAAATGAAACCCAAGAAATAAGTATTTTTTTCTGCTATCACTAAGGCTTATGTGATAGTATTGCTGTCAAACATCAGGAGAATTCTATACTCAGTGCCTCAGATTGTCATTCTTCTCCATGGATGAGGTTCTCTGGTCTAGCTGTTAACCTATTATCAACTGGATTTAAGAGAGAGAAGTTACATTTTTCAGTAATAAATTTGCTTTGATGACTGAAGAAATTGATTGCAGCTTTCCTCCACACAGTTTGCAACTCCTTCCAACTATCAAAAACCCATTTGAACTCTATTTGTGTATGCCTTTTTTTGATGGAAGTGTTTTTAGAGCTGCTATTTAAAATTACAGTAATTTCACGAATACAAGCTGCAGCAATTTGACAAAAATTTTGGTGGAAACCCGGAAGTGCGGATAATAGTCAGGGGCAGCTAATATGTGAATAATTTTCTGACATTTACAACCCCAGACGTGCCAGCCAGGGCGCCGAGCCAAGCACCTGCCAGTAAAAGCCGGCATTCCGCGATTGTTACAGTGTTACTGTGTTGCCCTGGCTCCCTGCAGGCAGCACGGGGGGTGGGGAGAGAGGCGGGAGAGCTCTCTTCTTCCCTCCTCTGCCGCAGCCCAGGGGAGGACGGGTGGGGGGGCGCGCCGCCATTGCCGCGGTTCGGGGGGCCGACGGGGTGGGGGGCGCGCCACCATTGCCGCTGCTTGGGGAGCCGACGGGGGCCCTGCGCCGCCATTGCCGCGGCCCGGGGAGGAGGGGGGAAGTGCACGCCGCAATTGCCGCGTCTCGGGGAGCTGACGGGAGCCCCGCGCAGCCATTGCCGCGGCTTGGGGAGGAGGCGGGGTGCTTTGTCCGCGCCCGCCGCCAGCGCCACGGGCACGGGAAAGCTCAGTCCCTGCCCGCCGCCGCTGCCATAGGAGCGGGGGAAGCTCCGTCCCTGCCTGCCACCTCGGGGCAGCGCCAACCCGGGGTGACCGAGGCCAGTGGCAGCGGCGGGTGGCCCCGAGCGGCAGCACCGGGCTGGGCCACCTGGCCCCGTCAGCAGCCCCTAGCGGGCCGAGCCTGCACAGCCTTAGCTCAGCCAGTAAACCCCGCCCTCCCGCGGTTCTGTTACTAATTGCACGCGGGTCCTCGCTGCGAACGACAGAGCGGCTTATATTCGGGTGCGGCTTATTTATGGACAAAAACCGAAATATTTGCCAACACCCAGAGATGCAGTTTATACTCAGTGCAGCTTGTATTCGTGAATTTACTGTATATGATTCACTACCCATGTAAGTCAAAGGAAATCACCTTTCTACAGAGCTAAGAAAGGTGCAATATCTGCAGCCAAATTTAAAAAAAAGTGTTTTGGGCAAGTTACAAGCCGTCATGGATGTTTTTCTTGTTTGTTTGTTTTGTTTTGTTTTGTTTCCCAGAAACATTATTATCTGTAGAGAAGGAATATGCAAGCTAATTGGATAATAATCCAATAATTATAATTAGTAATTCACCCCTTTTATATGTTTGGTAAGAAACACAGATGAAGATGAAGTTAGTAAACTCCACAGCCAGGGTGGATGGGGCATTGAGCATCATAGTCTAGTGTGAGGTGTCCCTGCCCATGACAGTGGGGTTGAAACTGGAAAATCTTCAGGCCCCTTCCAACCCAGGCCATTCTATTATTCTATAAAACTCTCTATTTGCCTTGGAAGGATGGCTTCTCTTCTCCATCCTTCATTCATTTTTTCCCACACAAGTAACTAGTTTAGTGTGACACACAATATTTCCAGCCAATATAAAGAATAATTTAGAGTTTGTTATTCCTATACAACTTTTCAGAAATCAGCCCATACTTGATCCTCTTGCACTTCTGCTGTGAGGTGAAGGGAATACGTTAAAATGACCTTTGAAAGCATCAGTCAAAGCAAAACCATCCCTAAACCAGAAGCCCTTCTGAGCTCCATGTACACGACTGTTTTTACCTTAAAAGATAAGATGATAGTAGGCACAAGTGTTTTAGCACAGAGAATTTTGTAAACAAGTTCTTAACCTGCGTCTTAGGACCTGACCACCTTGCAGTTTGTCAACACATTCCACTTTCAGGTGGGGAAAGGAAGTTTGTAGAAAGCAGTCAGCTTGTAAATTACCTGAAAAAAATTCAAAGGCAAACACTTTTTCTAATAATTAAAAGGCAAATATTCCACAGGTATCTCACCTGCCACAATAAAATGTTTTAAATCATATTAACCTTCATTAAGTTTACTTTTCCAAGCACATTTTAAAAACATGATCCCAAAACACAGAACCTATAGTAGGTGTGATTAATGCCACTTTGAGTATGCTGCAGGCATTTGTTCACACTCTCTGTTATCCATCGATGCATTTCCACTGTTGGTGTGCTTTGTTGCTTGCTTATTTGACTGCTCTACATACATCTATGTATATCTAACCAGAAAAAGTACAATGTCACTGGCTAAATTTCCATATATATTCTCTTCTAGAAAAGATTTGTTTCTCCTTATAATTACTAATTTTATTGCTGTCTCTTTTAAATACAAAATGCTTATTCAATTTGTCTGTTTCCAGCAATATTTGCTGGTTGCTAATTCTTGTTAGTCATGACTGATCGCCAGAGCAAGCCACTTACTATAACAGACCAAGTAAAGACAAGGAGTCACTCACAGGTTCTTTCGCTTTTTTTCATGCATTGCAGTATAGTTACGAGGTGGAAGAAGAGAAAGAGTTAAGATCAAAAATATAATTTATTGTTCAAAGTATAGACATGGTAATGTTTATTTATTGAAGACATAAATTAGATGTCTTTATATGGACAAAAGAAAAGATCACAAAAATAAAGTAGTGCATCAGAAGAGGGTTCCTAGAGATTTGAAAGGAGATTGTTTTAATTTTTTTACCTAGAAATTATTATGGTCCTACATTACGTAAAAATCTGATAATCTGACCATAATTTTACAATAAGGTGATTTCTCCTCTTTGCTTCTCTGTTATTGTCACTCTTATTTTGACTATTTTAACTTCAGAAAGATATATTTGGGAGTGTGGAGGGTTGGGAGAATGAGGGTTTATTGTGTAATATATTGAAAACATCAAGGAATATTTCTTTATGTTTCTGTCTATACAAAATACAGTGGCTAAGGACTCTGGAACAGTTGCTGAGTTACTTTCAGTGCCATGAATTTTAAAGATAAAAACTGCCATATGATGGTTTCTTTGGAGAGAATGAAAGCAGGTTTTGAGCTGAAGCTGATCTACCAATATAGAAATAGAGAAATCTGGTCTATTTCATAACTGCCTGTAATTCATCTTACCACATTATATTAGATGTAGATAAATTTGTAATTTTTATTTTCCCGACCAGGCAGCAATTGGGTACTCTGTTGTTTCTCACAGGCTGAGTCTGAATGCAATTCAGCCTGTGCAGATGGTCTGCACAGGGATGACACATCACATAAGTCTCAATTAGCTTCTCACTGCAGAATTTAAATGGAATTACATGATACATAAAACCTCTCTGGCACTGTCTGAAAAGTGGTGATCTACAACCTCTGAAGTTAAAGGCTAAAATGTAATGAACCAGCAATTTAAGTACTCTATTTTATTATTATTATTATTATTTTTCCCCAAAAAATGCAATTATACTGGAACACAGTCTTTTCTTTGAAACCTTATTGAAAAATATTTTGGCACATTCAGAGAGAGAGAATTCTAGTTCTCAGTCTGGTAAGTGACCAAAAGTATCACATCCTTACTGATGCTTCTAATCTGCGTTGCTTGAGAGTCAGGCATTTGTTCTGCAATTGTAGGTTGCAACATATTAGCTACCTTTCTTTTTTGTCTATTATGGTATTTTTAACCCACAAACAGCAAAACTGAAGCCAGTAGATTTTTCTCAACCCAGATCAAAGATCAATAATGCTAGCTGAAATGTTTGTTTCGTGTTCTAGTAAGGACATACATCTTCAGACATCAAAGGTACCTGATAGTCTTATGGTCTTTCTCGACTGCTGCACTTAGACACAATAGTTGTAACAAAAGGTAACGACTAATTATCAGAAAGGGTTTTTTGCATGTCACATTTATAACATGGCAAGAGTTGCACAAAGGCACCAATGAAAAAAGAACGTTTCTGTTCACTGGAACCTGGATAATACATTGATTTTGAAATTGCCCTCTTTTCTTAAAAGATGTTTTACAGATATATTTTATTGACTGTCTTTTTCCCCATATAAATAATTTGCCCCTCTATTGATGTCTGCTGAAATAGTGGGATTTTCCCTTAAGCTCGACAAAGAAAATCTGTTCTGGTGTGATAGAAATATTTTCTGGAGGAATTAAACTACCATTAGGATATATATACACCTGCTTAACCCTAGCCAATAAAGCCTACAACTCCCTGAAAGATGCTTAGTCAGGTGGGGTTGGTCTCTTTCACCAGGCAGCACTGACAGAACCAGAGGACACAGTGTCAAGCTGCGCCAAGGGGAATATAGGTTGGATATTAGGAAAAAGTTTTTACTGAAAGAGTGATCAAGTACTGGAATTGTCTGCCCAGGGAGGTGGTGGAGTCACCATCCCTGGATGTGTTTAAAAAAAAGATTGTATGTGGCACTCAGTTCCATGGTTTAATTGAGATGTTAGGACATGGGTTGGACTTGATCTTGGAGATCTCTTCCAACCTAGTGAATCTGTGATTCTGTGAATTCCTTATGCAGATTATTGCAGTTGGTAAAGCTCTTGGAAGCAGAAAGCTCTTTAGACTTTAGGCATTGCACTAGCTTTAGTTCCTAGTTTATTGAAGATTATTGCTTTTGGTATGTGAAGAAGAGAGACACAACACTTTGGGGGAAAAATATCAAGTTGATTTTCTGCAAATGCTTTTCATTTCAATCTAGTCAAATGGACAGTGAAAAGATATTATTTTGGAAAAGGATTTAGAAGATCATCATGGAAGACCAACTATACAAGGCAGCATCAACAATAAAAGAAGAAAGGGATTCTCCATGGAAGTATGAATTGTTAAGCAGGAACAAAAAGGAGATATTACACGTGTACTCAGCATTGATAAGATCCCTGTTAGAATTTCACAGTCAGAAATTAATTTCAAGAATTGAGAACAATTTGCAAAAGTTATACAGGAACTAAAATACAGTTTCACAAAAGTTTGTATTTAGCCCTTGCAAGCTGCCTTGCATTGGATACATGCATGTACAACTGAGGTGTCTGTAATGTAGATTTCTACAAGTGAACTAAATGATTAAGCTTACTTTATATTCATTATTTATTGTAAGAATGACTGAATTATCTATGTGCATTGCCCTCTAGGTATCACTCTAGGTGGTTGTGTCTCTCCTGTCCTGTGTAACATTTGCCATTCCTGCATGGGTAGCTCAGATACCTTAGGGTATCTAAAATAGCATGAAATACTTATAGTTGTACAGCTGGTCTGGGGCTTTGATCAATGTAATTGATGCATACAGAGAGACTTCTAGCTCATTCTAAAACCAAGACATCTACATGAAGATTTCATTAGGAGCATTTGTGTTGGTTAGACCTCTACAGACTGTGACGGAAGCTTAGACATCTATCAAATCAACACGTAGATTACTACATTAGAGCTATCTGGAAACAAATGTCTGTGTCTAGAGCTGGATTTCACCCACAGTCTGCATGGGCATTTGGGAGAGAAGACAAAAGAATCACAACCTATTTAAGAACACATAGAAGAGGATACTTCTCAATGCAGAATATATGAGTGATAGCAAGACAAGTACAAGAAAAGTATGCAAAATGAATTAAGATAAAAATGAAATTTGAAATTAGACTTATTTTAAGAGCCAAAACAATAACTCTTGAGCCAGACAACAGACTCAGAAGGAAGTGATATTGGATCTGATGGTCACCAATAGAAGAGAGGTAAGAGAGGATATTGAGATTGGAGGCAGCCAGGCCTGCAGTGATCATACATTGGTGGGGTTTGCAGTCCTGAGGAACATGGGTCAGGTAAGGAGTAAAGTTAGGTCTATCAACTTTAGGAAAGCAAGCTTCCACCTCTTCTAGGAGATAGTCAATAGGATCCTTGGGAAGACTGCTGTCAGGGACAAGTGAGTGGAATAGAGTTGACAGATCTTTAAGGAGTAAATAAATCTTCCTCAGAGTAAAAGAGCTAACAATCCCCAGATGCACAGGCAGTCGAAACAAAAACAAGTACCCTGGGAAGAGTACAGAGGCAAAGTTCAACTGTGTAAGGAGGAGGTAAGAAGCTGGAACTAAACATGGCAAGGGACGCAAATAACGAGTTTCTGCAGGTATGTTAACCAGAAAAGGTCAAAGAAGGTGTACCCCTACTGAAACAATGCTGGAAAACTGGTTATAGTGGCTGAAGTACTCAATAACTTTTTAGCCTCAGTCTTCAGGGGCCAACTCTCTTACCTCACTTCTTGAGTGGATGGAGATTGAGGGTGCAAAGGGCCTCTCTTGTGAATAAAGATCAGGTTTATGACTACCTTAAGAACTTGAATGTATTTAACTCTATGGGACCTGGTGAGACACATCCCAGAGTCCTGAATGAACTGGCTGATGCAGTTTCCAAGCCACACTTCATCATATTTGAAAAGTTATTGCAACCAGGTGAAGACACAGTTTTTAGAAAGAGGGAAACATTGTACACATCTTTGAAAATGGTAGAAAGGAACTATGGACCTGTCAGCCTCACCTCTGTGAACTGGAAAAATCATGGGACAGATCTTCCTGGAATATATGGTGAGACACATGGAGAACAAGGAGGAGATTAAAGACAATCATCACAACTTAACCAAGGCAAGTCCTTGTTTGTGAATTGGAGAGACAGATTCAATGGGTGGAGTGTTACATAAATAAAAAAAAATATGATTGAATGGTCACATTCAGAGGGTAAACAGCTCAGAATCCCTATGGAGATCAGTGACAAGTGGTTTCCCTCAGGGACCAGTGTAATTTAATAACTTCATTAATGCCATGGACAAAGGAATCAAGTGCACACAGCAGATCTGTAAATGGCAATGAACTGAGTGGTGTGATTGACACCCCTGAAGAACAGGATGTCATCCAGAGGGACCTGCACAAGCTCAAGAAGTGGTCTGGGGGAATCTCATGTGGTTTAACATGATGAAGTGCAAGGTCCTGCAACTAGGTCTCTAATGTTCCTTCCAATCCAAGGCTATCCATTATTCCATGATTCCATAATTCCATAATTATATGAATAAAGAACTCAACAGCCAAGACTTTATGGCACTGTCAGTACGAGAAAAAAACCTGAATCAAGACTCACTTGATAATTTTTGCAGGTCTCAAAGCTTTTGTAAGAAATATGAAATAGATTAGTAGGAAAAATAATGAATAAAAATTTAATTGTTTGTTGCCTAAAGGCCAGCATTAGGCAAAATGACAGAGTGAATTATCATAACAGGGCTTTTGCCTCTAAAGTCTATTGCTACATCTATACAAGTTAATAAATACAGGCATGAGATTGAGCTCTTGGCCATGACTATCCCTTTTTTTGTTAACATAATCTCTGTCACGGTTTTGCTTCAGGCCAAATAACACTTTCCCAGACAATGTGGAGACCCAGTCGAGGAAATAACATATGTAAACTCTCTGCTTCAAAGGTACATTTGCATGTATTAAACATAGAAAGTCTAAAGAGTCTAATTTTTTCCCCCTGTATAAGTTAAAAGAAATGTTACTTAGCAGTATTTCAGTTTATGTATCTTCCTTACCGATTTATATTTTTTGAATGACTATGAAACTGTTTTCCTCCGAAATGCAAACTATCTTCCAGCAGAACTGTAGCACATCTTTACATGAGATGCAGCAGAAGTAACAGTGTGCTATTGTTAACAAGTCAGGATCAAACAGCTCTATTTTGTTATGTTTGGCCATAACACATCATGGACTGGTGTCCCACGACTGAGGTTATGAGAGATTCAAGAAGGCTAAGGATAAGCAATGAAATTTAATGAACTTCTGGTATTGCCAGGTTTTATATGAAAAATATAGAAAGTGATATATTTCTCTTAATTATTAATATAAAATACTTTGGATCTAAGACAATATCTTACCTGAAAATTTTCCACATGGTGGATCCGTTATATTATAAAAAGATGCATTTTAACACGCATTTTAAATTATGTATTGCAGTTTCTCTGTAAAAATAAGCATTTCATGCTTTAATAAATGGTTTTCATTACACTGTGTATACAACTTCTTTATGTGTATCTGCTACATAATGTGATTTATGATCTTAATGGCATCTATTTTCATACTCTTCCTTTCACAAAATCAAATCACGTACTATCTGTTTATCTGTATCTGTTTTTTCTCATAAGCAATAATGATTGGAAGATGTCATGCAGGTCTGGAAAATCTCAGGCTGTGCTGCTCTCCCAAGTTGTTGCATTTGGATCACAGCAAGTTCCATCTCTATATTCCTATGCTTCCTGAATTTTGAATGGATGGGAGCAGTGTTCCCTTCTGTCACATTTCTACCCATTAATCCTACTCAGAAGTGAGATCATGATGTCTCTCTGCTCTTGCCCCTCAGTTAACACCTGTGTAGGAGCAGAACATGAGCTCTCGGCTCTGCAGTGTCCCACAGCTGCAGCTGGTGAGGGGAACACATAGCACCACTTTTCAGATATAAATAAGACAGGGTGGAAGCTGTGAGGAAAAGATGTGGTCTCATGTGAGGAGATATGAGGACTCATATATGGGAACATATGAAAGGCAAAACAAGCTGAAAGAAGTGAGGAGACACAGCAAGGAACATGGGCAGAAGCACCAAAGAGAACACCTGAGGAGAACTGTGAAGAGGCAGAGATTTGGAGAAAATTAAGGAGGAAGCAGAGATATACGGTGGAAAGGACACTGCTGGACTTACAGCTGGCTGTGCAGTCTTGGAAGGAGTTCCATGCCATGAGGACAAATTCTTCTGAGTGGAATGGAGTCATAGATGACCCATGCCAGAGCAGGGACACCCCTGAGAGTGCTACAGTACATAAAGTAACCCATGCCAGTACAGAGGAGCCATAGAAAACAAGGAACTGTAAATGTGTACTGGTTTTGAGTGGTAAGGTTTTGGCAGCAAGGGGAGACCACAAGAGAGGCTTCTAAGAGAGGCTGCAAGAAGCTTCCCCCATGTCCAGCAAAGCCAATGGCAGCCAGCTCGAAGGTGGGCCTGCTGCTGGGCAAGGTCGAGCGCATAGGAGGCAGAAGTAGTATCTCTGGGCTAATGTATTTAAGATGGGGAAAAAGAACCCTGTGCCACAAACAATAGCAGTGACAGAGAGGAGAACAAATATGTGAAATCAGGGGTTCTGCAGATACCAAGGCAGGTTCAGAAGGGGAAATATGTGTTCCAGACACTGGAGCAGAGATTACCTGGCAGTCCATGGTAATGCAGAGTGTTCCTGTGCACCCAGAATGGAGCAGAGCTCCACTGGCAGCCCACTGAAGACTCCACGCCAAAATATGAAAGGGGTGAGTGTGAGGAATGTCAGAGATAACATGTGATGAACTGACCATAATCCCCATCCCTCTGCACTTCTGTAGGGGGAGGGGTAGAGAATTTGGGAGTGAGGGTGAACACAGAAAGAAGGAGGGATGGAAGAAAGGGTTTTAAGATTTAAGTTTTATTTCTCATATCTTAATCTGGTTTTATTTGTAATAAATTAAATTAATTTTTCCCCAAATCAAGCCTATTTTGCCCATGAGATTCGCGTGCAAGTGATCTTTCTGTGTCCTTACCTCAACTCATGATTTCTTTTATAATTTTTCCCTCCATTTCCATCTGAGGAGGGGTGCAATATAGCAGATTTGCTGGGCATCTACTGTCTAGCCAGGATCAACTCACCACAGGAGGAAAATAGGTAGGAAAGATTTAACAGGATACAACAAGAAGGATACAACTAGGTCCAGAGTCCAACCTCCTGTGCTGCCCATCATCTCACAAAAGGTATTGAGGGGCAGAGTGTAACACACTCTGACAACAGATTTTTATCAATTTGGGACAAATATAGTAATAAAACATGTTAGGAAATAGAAAAACACCACTTTTTATCTTCCAGACTTTGGAAGACAGGGAAAGAAAAGAAAAAGCCAGTCTTTTTTTTACAAAAGAACTTCACTTGGAATAACGAACTATTAAAGATCATGAACTTTGCTACACTAATTCCTGCATTATAGAGTGATGGGATTTCAATGTAAAGTGGAATATACAGAAATAGAAGTGGAATTTCTGGTTAGACTCTGAAAGAACTTGTAAGTCCTCAGTATTACATATGACTTGCAAACTGTACATGGAGAGGTTCAATGGAAGAACGCTAATAACTCTTTAAAATACAACTATTCATTATAGTAACATTCTATAATTTTTTCTCAGAAAGAAAAATATAACCCAGGGACTGAATCTTTCTCTTAATTTTCATAAACCTGCAGTAAACAAAGCCTGCAACCTTTGTTTGACTTATTATCAATTTTTAACCACTGTACTTTCTTCCAACATACCACTGTGAATATAGTAAGACTTTTTTGAGAGATTTTGATAGCAAACAATTACCTTCCATTCTTTAGAACAAGTTAAAAACAACTCATCTAATTTCTAATGAACAATGAGGAATCTTTCTCTATAGATTTGTTTTCATTCAATGTGGATTAAAAAAATCTTGTGCATAGCTGCTGGAATTTAACTTAAAAACTGTTTTAATCAGGACACCGCAAGTAGTAATTTACATTCAGAACCAGTAGTAATAATAGTTTGAGACCCATTGTGAAATTATAAGTTATTTGGTCAAAGTAAATAATTTAAATAAAAAGAAATGTTTGTCAGAGATGAACAACGATGGTATATCATTGATTCTGATGTAATAAAAGAAAATATGAAGAAAACAATAACATGAAATTGCAACAAAGACTTGTGAGTCTTGTCTTCCTCATCAGTAATCAAAGGAAGAAAAGATCCTCAGACCTTAAAGCTATACATAATATTTAAGACAGTCTTCTATTAGCTGAAGTACTAAAGCTACTCTTGTTCATCCTATAACAAAGAACACAAGGTAAAACTTTGAGAAGAATGAGAGTGAATGTGGAGTATATGTGCCATTTTCAAAAGTGAGGTAATGGCATATTTTAAGTCTATTTTAAAGTCATTTCTGTACATTTTAAAGTATAAATTTGAAAAAAAATTCTTAGAACTATAGATATCATTACCATTCAATGAGATTTAAGGTAGATTTTCAAGGATACTTTAATTTCCAACGTACTTACTTTTTTGCGGTGCAGAGATCATGAAATTCAAATTTTTGGAACATTTAATCTCTCATAAACTAGCTATCTGTCTCTTTCATTAGTCACTGGAAAAGACAAGGCAGTTCCCACAATTTATCTTTGATGAAAAATAAGGAGTTACTACTTTTTACTTCAAAAATAGTGAAAATTGGAACAACACAATTATACTAGCTGCCTTGAAAAAACAGGCTAGCTAATATAATTGAAGAGGCAATGATGAGCTAGATAAGAAAAATTTAAAATAAAATTTTCATGCCATGTTTTTCTTTCACATTCTGACTTACATGTGTTTATAAGAGCATTGACTGTAACGAAGAGGAGAAAGTAACTTTTAAAAAATAATTTTTAATAACACTGAAACATTTTTATGAAACATTTAATAAGAATTGATTTTCGAAATTGAGGTATGTCTACCAATAACAGAAGGTTAAAATGAGTTGTGACATTCACAATCTTTTGAATCCCACAAAAAAATGTGCATGCACACACATAGATACGACAAGTTTATAGCTACTTCTGCTCAACACCTACTGAAACATACCTGTTTATTTGTGTATGATCTTTTCTACTGTCATGTCCTTCATTTAGTAGAATCTGCCTTTTCATAAGATAAATTATATTCCATGAAAAAATATTAGCAAAAAATCCATTTTCAGTACTTACTACAATTAATTTTTCCCAAATTAAATTTTCCCAAAATATTTCCCAAATTATATTAATATGTATTATTTTTCAAATTATACACACTGTTAAAACAGCAACATCAGAGAGAGATTTTGGGGTTTTTTGTTTTTTGTTTTTTTGCCAGGACCTAAGTATTTGTGAGTTCTCTCATAGATAGAGGAAAGGTTCCGACTGCAGATTAATATTTTTCATATATTGCTTGCCAGCTCTTCTTTCCTGTATATAATGTGGTTCTTCCCTAATAAGATTTTAGGATTGTATCTTAAGTAGAGAGATCCTATTTACAGAGCTATCATTTCAGATCAGAATTACGTAGGACTGTGACTATATTCGAAAAACCGCTCTGAAGGGTTTGCTTTCTTCTTGGTCTCCCTAATGATTTTCCTTCTTATACTGACAGAGGTTCTTTGAGTCATGACCTTTAATACCCTATATTTTCAATATTATGTATGCCTACCACCAAGAAAACCACTTAGTGGATCACAAAGCTTTCTGAAGACCAGGCATTTTATTTTTCTTGGTAATATAGACCATTGGTAACTGCACAGAAGAGTAAAGGCTATGCTACCCTCGAACTAGAGTGAAAGCAGACTCAAACACAAACACTTTTCAGAGATTCTTATCACCTACTTTATATCAGAAATCAAATCATGTCCCATCTCTACCATTTGGAACCATTAAATAGCTAGTGGGATTTTCCGTAACAGTAGGACCTTTAACCACAGTGTCCTGGACAAATTCCAACACAAGTAATTACACTGTGCCAGTAAATCCCCCTGCATTTTATTTGGACACTCTACTTCTTTTTCTTCTAATAAAACATTGTGAGGTTTGCTGTGTGTTGTTAAAAAGGTCCTGAGTATTATCAAAATTTTCTTATTTCAAGGATGTGTGAAATGATCTCTATAAGATGCAGTAAGGGGTTTGCATATGAATTTTGAATGCAACTTGGTACCCTCTATATTAAACATTATATGATAACATATGATTAGTTACATCATTATATGATGTAACTTTTAAATTATTTTATTTTTCTATTTATACAGATGACTTCTAAAAAACCACAAGTATCTTACCTGTAAGTAGAATGTATTAAACTGTTCTTCAGCAATCGTTTTACTAATTTTTAATTGCATTGGGCTGACCATTTTCTTTCTCTGCATAACTTCCCAACAGTATTTCTGTTTTACGGTATAGTAAAGATACTACCTGAATAATTTTACTTATAAAAAATAAGAGTGCTTACATGCTAGAGTAGCTAGTATCTTACAGAGAAACTCACTCATATCAGAGACTGGTATTGAGCTTCCTGCTTATTTTGAACTAGAGTAAAGGCTTAATCTCTTCTTAAGCAGCTCAGTTTTCACAGCCATTTAAGTTCTGAGTATTAGTTGCTCAATTCTGAGTTTAAATCTTCCCCCTGCAAAAATCCTTGAGAGGGTAAAATTCCAAGGTCTACTGCTTTGGGATATTTAAGGGTTCGGGGTTGTTTTTTTAATTATTTTTCTGTAGCCAGCTTTATTCTCAATCATGGCACTACTTACCTGTGCTAAATACTTTCAGATTCTTTACAAATGTAACACTTGAAGTGTTAAAAAAATTTCAAACTGTTCTAAGCTTGTGTAGATGCAAAAAAATTAACTGCTCAAAACTTGTTGCCAATTAGCTACTGTTCACACAGTGCTTTGAATAAAACACTTTGGAAATTATAGGCATTTCTACATAGGACACAGTTCACTGCAGAGATAACAAATGCTTGCACTGTGTGACCAAAATCTTCTGTAGCAGCTTTATATTATCGTGCCAGAACAAGAAAGTTTGTATGATTTACAGAACTACCTCCTGAATGCATTTCACTGTATCAAAAAACTTTGAATCATGTAATTCTATTCACTTTGAAAAAGGTAAGTTAGAATACTAATTGTATACATATTCATCTACAAGTTCTACAACCCCAAAGAATTTTGGTAGAAGTCAAGTAAAGTGTATAGTTTTAATTTTTTTTTTTTTTCAGTCAGAATTTACAATAAGAGTTCCAGAAATCTATGGAAAAAATATTTCAGTGAAATTCTGAAAGAAAATGAAGCAATTCTAGTTTGTGAACTGGCTGCTTAAGATGGCTAAGAAACAAGGTTCATCCCTGCTTCCATCTCTTGCTGTTCTGAGATTTTTTCCTTCTTAGATAGCTTCAAGTATTAAAACCTGGACTCAGTTTCCAGATTCATGACTCTGGTTGTTTAGTAAGCTGAAACATACAGATTCCTACTCACTGTATGCCTACAAAGGACACTGTTGGGACCTAATTCCAGTTACATTATAAATTCCAGGACTTTCTAAGTTAAACTAGAATAAATTCTTAATCAGTTTTCTTGTGTGCTCAGTTGCTTCTGAGAAACACACTATTTCTGTAGCTTCTTCCTCCTCGGAGAGGATACTCCTCGCACTCTTAGCCTGCTCTAGTGTGGGTTACATCCCACGGATGATCAGTCCGGGTACCCCACAGGATCACAATTCCTGACAGAAAACCTGCTTCATCGTGGGTGCCTTTCTCCATGGACAAGAACCTGCTCCAGCTTCTCACAGGGTCACAGCTTTTTTTGGGCATCTACCTGCTCATTCCAGTGCATGGAGCACCTCCTTACACTTCTTCACTTCTTCTCCAGCCTTTAGGTCTGCAGCTGTTTCTCACTCCTGAGTCTGAGTTGTATTCTCACTCCTTTCTTGACTGCAACTGCTTCTGCACAGTACAATTTTCCCACTTTTTTATGTTATTCCAG